>NC_057361.1:121887129-122204743 GCF_016509475.1 Prionailurus bengalensis | reverse complement strand
TTTATGCTAATTTTTCTTTTCCCAGTGTCATTTTCTTCTGCATCTCCCGCATCAAATACACGGCTTGACTCATGGCGTATGTTTAAACAACATTAGTTGAATGAATAAATCCTCATTCCTCTAAAAGAAAACTATTTAGCCCAAACTGTGTGAATCATAACCCTGGTTTCCTCCCTTTCTGTTTCCCCACCCATGATAAACACCAAGTCTCACTGATCCTATCTCCCAACTATGCTAGGGATCCTACCATCTCCATTCTCACTGTCACTGCATTGGCTCATTATTCCAACAGCCTGACCTCCCTGCCCCTAGTCTTGCTCCCTTTAATCCATCTTTGGAAGGTGAGTGAAAGAAAGCACGAGTCATGTACAACGGGCACAAGAATAGGTTTGATTGGGATAACTTACGAGCCTAAGTGTTAGCAAGATGAGCACGCGATCTCATGTTCTGTCATTATCCCACAGTGAAACCTGCCTTCCCATTGGGCCCAGAAACGAATTGGATTTGTCAATGGGGTTTCTGGAGTTGGTGACAGTGGCAAAGAAGACGTTGTAAAATGAAGAGGGTCCTAAATAATAATACAAAGTTCAACATGAGAACTGGAGGCCTTAGATGGGAGGCGGTGGTTTAGAGCCCTGTGGCTCGCTCCTATAGTTAATGTTGGACAGCTTCACTTGCAGTGAGGTATTCAGCCAGAAACAGCAGGGGCTGGCAGCCACAGTGCACACTGCCTAGTCAGTAAATAACACAAAGTTATGCAGGTATCCAACACAAGCAGAGGTAGGGAATCAAGAATATCTTTAGGAGCGAAACCCCAGCTAACGCATTGGTAATCTCCTCAGGTGAGCCTTAGAAACACCTCTTGGTGGGAGGACAACCCATGTAAGGTGGTGATAAACTGTGCCCCCAAAGCCCCCAGGTAGATCCTGCTAAATGGCACCAGAAGCTGGGCATATATAGCCTGTGCCCAGTGGATCTTTGATTACTGAAGGGTTGCATGGCTATTCTCAGGAAGCAGGTAACCCTGGATCCAAACAGGAGGCAGGGGAGAGAAAGGGAGGCTGTCTTACTACACAGAAAAAGTAGTCCCGACAGTGGGTGAGAAGAACACAAATGCTGGTTTGAGTTGGGTCCAAGGTGAATCTCTGTACCCATTTAGCACGGACATCACAGGCCATGGACACATGTGTATAGAAAGCTGAGGCAAAGAGTGGCTGAGTCCCCTTGCCCGGTAGAAGTAATAGCAGAGGCCTTGCTTGATAGTGAGGGGCTGGTAAGATCCCTCATAGCCAAATCAAATTGGGGGTGACATATCTAGGGTTGTGATAGTTGGCGCTGTGATCACTGCCGCAGACAGGTGTAGTCTGTCCATATCTGGACTAGGAAAAGAGAAGTCCTTTGCCCCTCGATCTTCTACTTGCTTCCCAGGGTTGGGCCTGTCCACGCCCAACCAGTTGGGGTCCATGAACTCCCCTCAGGAAAGAACCAGGCCTTATTTTACATCCTGGAGTGAAAAGCTCCAGACAGACCCAGGGCTAACGATTCCCTTACCAAAGGCTATCTCTTGAAATCAAGGAAGATGGCTACAGTGCAAAGGGGACTTATTGCATGAGGATAAGAACCACAGGAGTGTCCTGAGCTTGAAGAGGTATGTGACAAACCCAGTGTCAAAGCTGTCTCCCCAGTGGGAGAGGATACCGGATCCCATTTCAAATTTGTGTTCATCGACATTTCCAGGATCTCTTCAGTAAAAACTTTCCAGCTACTCACTACGGTCAATGCAGGTCTAAAAAAAGGGGGGCGGTTATTATTATGTAGTGTGGTGCCACCACAAGTATGCCACTTCAATCTGTTGTGGCGAGCTTAATTGCCTGACAGCCCCAGTTGCTACCCTTCTGGAGCCACTGCTGTTTGTGCCAAGGTCATGTTTCCTGTAGACAATTTCCAGCCAATAATCGAGCACAGTGGAGGTACTAATGCAGATCCATTCCTACGAGTGGAAGAATCCCTGGAACAGGTGACTTTGGCTCAAGAACTTCCCATCAGCCTCGTTGAAGCTTGTTTGGAACTGTATTACAGTCTAAGATCCTTCCTACCCAACCCTCCTTCCTACCCTCCTTCCTTCCTCTTCTATCTTAAATGTCAGATCTGCATCATGGTCTGAAGTCTCTCTTGACCTTCTCTGGCATGTGGCAAAGGTAGTCTGTCACAGCCTTAAATCCATGAGGGCTATCTGACTGGAGGATGTGAAATGCAACCTTATACCTAGAGAGCATGTTCAAACGATGTAAGGGCAGGAGGCCTATGGGATGTATCTTCCAGCACGAGTCAGTCCTGTCTTCTGCAGTATGACCGAGTTCACCCTGAATTAAATGCTTACGAAGCTGCCAGGGTGTGCAGGCTCTGGGAGTGTCAGTAGCTTCTTTGTAAGGCAAATGAAAGCCCTTCATGGTGGTTTTGTTACTGTGGTGGGTCTGGACATAGATCTGGTAGGTCATCACGGATTTGACTGATGTCTCACGGGCTCAGTTGACGTACTTCATGCAGATGCTTTGCTTTTCTCGGGATGTGGCCCTTCCTAGGAGACAAATACATATGTGACTTATTGAGCTTGTGGGTGATTTGTGTTTTTCATCGGGTACGACTTTACCAGTCTCATCCTGGGTCGCCTAATGGCCTGACTAGAGTGAGGCCATGAGCCACAGCCTGTAAGTCTATGAAAAGGCATATTCCATTCATTGAGGAGAATTCATTGAAAGCAGTGCTTTCCAGGTCCACCCATTGTGCAGAGCAACTAATGCCATGGGTGGTCCACACTTACCGTCACTATAACCGATGGCTTAGTATTTTCCTGAACTTGTTCAGCCATCAGCGAAACACGTCTCCTTGGATGGTACCAAGTCTCAAAATGGAGGCCTCTATGAAGCCAGTAACTCGGGCAAAGCAGATAATGGGGGCATGTCAGTACCTATCGAGTGGGTGGCCACCTATTCTTGAGTTGGTTTAGCCCCCAATCAGATGTATCATTTCCATTTCACATTTTTTTCAGCTTGTTGTACTTTAGCGATCATTGAGCTACTGTCTTTCAGTTCCAAACTATCCTTCCGTCCTCTGCTCTGCTCTGCTCTGTGAGCCTGGGGCTGGGGCCGAGGCCGGGGCCCTGCACACCACATTTCTCTGTTGCCAGTACTGCCTATTAGGTTCGGCCGATAAGAGGCTCTAGAGGGAGACTGGAAGCCCACGGTTCCTGGGTCTTCCCTCTGGCAGGAACGGCTTGCTCCACTAGCAGCAGCTGAATTCCATTTCCAGATTTCCCTCCTCTCTCAGAACTGGTATCATCACGTCTCCTCAGAGACACCAGCGTCAACCAGTTGGCTGGCACTCCCTCCTCAGTGCTCTAGGTCCCAGCCCCATGGGGGTCTTCCGGTGAGTTACCAAGGTACCAGAACCAACCAACAGCACCCATTCCTAGAGGTCTGGGTTTCAATTCTGTGGGCCTTTCCTTTGAGCTTCATCTCCTTCCCCCAGGCCTACAGACCCCGCCTCTGTGTCACCTTAATGGTACTGTTTTGAATTTTCAGTCCTTTAATGTCTGCTTAACCATGCTCTATATTAAATTTTCTGTTAAAAGCACCGCTGTGATTTCTATTTTCCCCACTGGACCTTCGCTGATGCCCCTAATCTGATGGAATTTGGTGTAGTGACAGCCCATCACAGGATGGGAATGTTGGAGCTTAGAATCACACTTTTTTTCTTCAGTGAGACAATTTGTCTCCACCAGACCCAATAACTGTCATTCAAAAGGCACGGACCATTCAGTAGTGGAGAGATGACCCATCTATATATATTGGCAGAGTCTTACTGCCAGGGGTATCAGATGTAAGGCCACAGATACTTAAAACTCTATGGAATCAGAATGAGTTGGGGGTGGGGTAGGGGCAGGTACTGTTTTAGTGCTGCCTGTATTGCTTCTGTGGCTTTACTGCATGGGGTCTCCAATGTAATTTGGCTCCCAGTCTGATGGCTTAGTACAGGTTCTGAAATAACATTCCTGGGTGCAGGATGTGCTGTTTCTAATACCCAAAGGGGCCAAAGAGGTGATAAGGGCTCCTTTTGCGTTGCTAGTGTTTGCAAAGCCAACAGTTGTTCCTTATTAGGCTGTGGAATAGCTCTTTGGAAAGCCACTCAAGCCCCCAAGCTGCTCACTCAAGTGGCCTGGTCCCGGTCTCTGTCCTCACTTAAGGCCTTGCCACCTGTGAACAGCTGTGCTTAGAGAGCATGCATAGAGAGCTGTGAGGGCCACCGTAAAAAACTCATCAATATAATGGAACGGACCTGCCCAACTCATTACTGATATATTGCAATTTTTAAGTATTACTGGGGAAGTTCAAAATACCTGAGGCAGGACAGTAAAGGTAAACTTCATGCTCTGCCAGGTAAAAGCAAAATAACTTCCCTTCTTCCTAGAGAGATCTGGAGAAGAGGATATTCGCAATGTCTGAGGCATCCCGTCCAAAAATAATGAGCCACATATGTAATTTAAAGTTTTCTAGTAGTCCTATTTTAATTTTTATTTATTTATTTTTGAAATGTTTATATATTTATTTTGAGAGAGAGCATGTGCACACAAGTGGGGGAGGGGCAGAGAGAGAGGGAGACGGAGAATCCCAAGCAGGCTTTGCACTGCCAGGGGAGAGTCTGATGTGGGGCTCCAATCCATGAACTGTGAGATCATGACCTGAACTGAAATCGCGAGTTGGACACCCAACCGAGCCACCCAGGCGCCCCTCTAGTAGTCCTATTTTTAAAAATATAAAGAAGGGTGCCTGGGTGGCTCAGTTGGTTAAGAATCGGACTCTTGATTTCGGCTCAGGTCATAATCTCACAGTTGGTGAGTTGGGAGCCCAGAGTCGGGCTCTGTGCTGCCAGTGCGGAGCCTGCTTGGGATTCTCTCTCCTCTCTCTGCCCCTACGCCATTTGCTCTCTCTCTCAAAATAAATAAATAAACTCAAAAAAATAAAAATAAAAAGAGACAGGTATAACTAATGTTAGGGAGATAGTTTAGTTAGCCCAATAGATCCAAAATATTAACAATTCAGTATTTAAATATAAAAAATTAGTAAGATGATTTTCAGACTAAGTCTTCAAAATCCATTGTATATTTTACACTGAACAGAACCTCTCAATTCAGACCAGCAATGTTTCAAGCACTCAACGAAGCTGCCACATGTGGCTAGTGGCCAGAGACCTGGACAGTGCAGCTCTAAGGCCACACACCGATTGCCAGCAATGGCCACACTCAGTTCAGCCACCCGTTGGCATATCAGATGCTTTGAGTGCCACGGTGGCCACTATTAAGACCACAAAGATCTGCAATCAGTGGCCACCGACACTGGATTTCCTCACTGGCTAGAGAGGGCTGGGAAGTGGAAGACAGTGTGGCCTCCCGCTCCCTCCTGGCAATGGAGAAGCCTTGTGTTTTCTTTCTCACCTAGTGATATGTGATACTCTTTCAACTGCACGATCCTGGCAGGCTTTGGGATACGAGAGGCCCTGCCTTCACGCGGAAAGATGGCAGTACTCACACCCACTCCGCGGGTCGGCGCACCAGCATACCCATACCTATTATGCAGGGCGACAAAGGGACCGGTGGCATCTGCAGGGATTGTGCTGAGTCTCTTGGCTGTAAGTGCAAGCAGTCTTAAATCCTGCCGGGGAAATTCATTTACCGTGCCCTTATCCGGTCCCAAAACAATTATCCTCGGCCTCCAGTGTCTGGTAGGTCCCCGTCTGCTGAATGCTCCCCATACCTCTGCTCCGCGCTACCTGGACCAGGACAGAAATTCAACAATCCCCTTGAAGAGGGCAGAGGATCGGGCCCGGGGCCAAGTTTGCTTTTGAATGAACTCAAATCTGAATTGAAGGGTCCTCGAGCAGTTGGACTAGGAAATCAGTTTCTGGGGTGGCACAGAGGCCTGTGGGAGATGGGGAGTCTTTGAAAGTCTCTTTCAGCAGCATGAAGATGGGACTCACCACTTAGCGTCGTCCTCTGGAGGCTTCTCCAAGGACACGCATGAGAGGCTTTGCAGATTTGCTAGCCAGCCAGTGGGGAAAACGAATGGCCTGCATCTCCAAAAGGAATCCCCCCACCCAGGACCTCCTTGCATCAGCTCTCTACTCCATAGGGTCCTCTTTAATGCCCGATCTCAGATCAGTTACTGTTTGCTGCACGCCTCCCCAGGTTCTCTCTGCAACCTCCTCAGAGTGATGTGGGTTACTTATCAGCCCACTAGCCTCTACTTTTCTCATCTATGTCCTTATCTAGGGACCCCTTTGATCCAGACCCAGAGCCATCACAAGCGGCCTGAGGGAGCCTCCGAAAAGAGTGCTCTTCTCCTGCCTTTCCACTTCAGGGCCCCTTATCTCCCCCGCTTTGGATGGGGCCTACTTCAGACCCCAGAGGACTATCCCTGGCAGGAGTAAAATTAGGGAGGTCTTCCTGGGGTAAGACGCCACCAGCTTTTCCAGCACTCCCTGAATTAAAGTCATTTGGTCACCAGTTACCCCCGGTGCCCAGGGTTTTCATATAACCATGCTAGGATAGCAAAGCGCCTCAAAGCCCTGTGACCTCAGCAGGGGTCTCACTTTGCATTTAGCGCCTCAGGAATGTCTCCTCCTTGTGGCTGTGTGAAACTGATTTCTATGAGCATCCGATTCAAGCACAGGGCAGGCACGCTTGCTCTCTCCCCATCGGTCAGACCAGCCAATTCACTCGGCAAAAGGGAATCCTGCGGTAAACCCCAAATGCTGGTCACTCAGTGTCACTTACCGCATGGGTGCAGCTTCTTCACCATGTAAGCGGCACAGGCCTCAAGGGATGACTGTTGGCACAAGTCCATTTGCCTGTCAGTGTACCTCAGGCCCACCCCCCACAAGCCCCTGGGTGGTACACTGCACAGTGACAGGTGTCACATCTAGGAGGTCAGATTGCATCTACTATTCTTTTTGTTAAAATAGTATAAGAGGGAGAGAGAGAAACGAGAATGCACAGGGGAGGGGCAGAGAGAGAACCCGAAGCAGGTTCTGCACTGTCAGCACGGAGCGGGACACGGGGCTGGAACCCACGATCCGCGAGATCACGACCTGAGTGGAAACCAGAGTCAGATGCCTCACCAACTATTCTAATGGCATATGGAGCCAAGGGCTCTTTCCCCCCGATTTCTTTCTTCTTCCGGCTCATGGGGCTGGCGGCCTTGGGGGTGCAGAGGGACCAAATGGTTTCAACCCGCCTTGCACGGAGGACTTTCCAGGGCCCGTGAGGCACACGGAACGGCCGTAAGTGAGCACGGCAATACCACGTTCACCAGTGCTTTCTGCTCAGCCAGGCTTCCCACTGCTAGCCCTGGGAAGGTTGTCTCTATCCGGGTATGGCTGAGATGATCCCTTTTGCAGTTTCCAAAAAGCCAGAGCTGGAATAAGTGGCGTTTGCCTCATGCCGGGCACCATCTGTGAAACAGCGGGTGAAGGCACACAGCACAACACCACGCAGAAGGAAGAAGTTTTACGAAGGGAAAATTACCAGCCAGAAGAGGCACACGGATGCCCATTTTCTGTTGCAGTGACATGTAAAGGTCACGGCGTTGCTGGCTGCACCTTGGGGCTGTACTCCGGGGGAAGGTTATTTCTTCTCTGGGAGTCTACCTTTTCACAGGGCAAGCCTGATAATGGCTTTGTCCGCAGAGGATCAAATCGGGGCTTAAAACTGCCAGCTGTCAGGGGAGGTGTCTGGGAACACACACCGCTAGCGCCCGTGACCCTGTGGGAAGCTGGATTTGGGCTGTGGGGCAGAGGAGCCTCCTGGAAGTTATTTGGGCCCAGTCCCTCCCACTAGCTGGTTACAAGGTAACTTGGCAGGGGCTTCCGGAGTCATGGGGCAATCCTGTCTGTCCCACACTTCAAGTGGAAATCTGAACATTTAAGACTCTTCCAAGGCTCCCTAAAGTACAACCTCTAACGTGGCATCACAAGTGTCCCTGACAATACCTCGTCTCACCTCTCTCTCCCTCAAATTCTGTGTCCTAGCCACACAGAACTCTTGGAAGCTTTCCGAACACAGACTTTCTCATGCCTAGATTAATGCCCACAGCACCCTTATATCTGGCTAACTCCTCCTCCAATCTGTTTTAAGGAAGATTTCACTTCAAAATGCTCAACATCACTCATCATCAGGGAAATACAAATCAAAACCACAATGAGATACCACCTCACCCCTGTCAGAATGGCTAACGTGAACAACTCAGGCAACGACAGATGTGGCGAGGATGCGGAGAAAGAGGATCTCTTTTGTGTTGTTGGTGGGAATGCAAGCTGCTGCAGCCACTCTGGAAAACAGTATGGAGGTTCCTCAGAAAATAAAAATAGAACTACCCTATGACCCAGCAATTACACTAGGTATTTATCCAAGGGATACAGGTGTGCCGTTTCGAAGGGACACATGCACCCCCATGTTTAGGCAGCACTATCAACAATAGCCAAAGTATGGAAAGAGCCCAAATGTCCATGGATGGATGAATGGAGAAAGAAGATGTAGTATATATACTGGAGGAGTTGTGGGAGGGGGGATGGGCTAAATGGGTCAGGGGCATTAAGGAATCTGCTCCTGAAATCATTGTTGCACTATATGCTAACTTGGATGTAAATTAAAAAAAATAAAAATAAAAAGATTTCACTTCACCTGAGAAGCTCTTTACTAAGGCTCCACACCACCCCAATTTGGGCAGGTCCCCCTATGTGCTCCCACCTCAGGCTGTGCATTTTAGCACTTAATGTACCATATGCTCAAACTGCCCATTCATTCAAGCTCTCCCACTTGACAGTGAGCTTCTTGAAGGTCCGAGAAATTATTCCTGTATCCCCAAGAAGCCTGTGAAATGCCTACTATATAGTAATTACTCAGGAACTATTTAATGAGAACCAGATGAAATCTGGTGGGTGGTTCATTACCACTGACTCTCTGTAGCTTTCTCCATATAAAACATGAATACTTATTAATGCATGTACAACTTTGCTGCTGGGATACCTTAGCAACCATTTATTTAACCCACGGAAAAACTGAACCATGAAGATGAAATGGCTTACTCAGTTATCACAGAGTTAGTCTATGCCCTGATTAAGTGTGGAATCTATCCAGCAATTCCCTTTTCCACAGAATAACTGCCTATGTCCATTTCTATCATGTACACATACTCTGTTCTTTGATTCAGTATCTTACAGGTTTTGATTTCCGGGGAAATCTGACAAAGACGCCCTGAGTATTTACCAAAGTGACTTTATACCTGAAGAAGTAACACTGGAATTTTTTTCCTCTCCACATAAGCCATCCAAGTTCCAAACTACACTGAATGATCATCACACGCCCCAATTCCCAGGATTCTGTGTAATCATATTCTGTTGACACCCAGTCTTCCTCCCAATTTTCAACCTATCCCTGAAATCCAGTGTATGGTATACACAAATTGGTGGGAAAACCTTCAAGCACTAAATTTTGAAGCTTACGCTTTAATCATTTAGCAGGTGCAACTTGCAAAGTTTTAATGCCTCTCCCATGAACAAAATTCCTTAGCATAAAAAAAAAAAGGATTTCCCCATTTCTTCATGGCAAGTTCTCAGAAAGAAATGGCAGAGAAAATTTCTAAATAGCCCCAAAGAAAATTTTTAAACAGTCCGAAACAAACATACAGTGGAAAAGATGTTCAAGATTTAAATACTGGTACCTGTTAAGCCTTCTGAGCAATTAAGACTAGCATCTGCTAATGGCGATTTCAAAATAACTGGTTACTGGAGGCATGAGGGACAAATGGACTCAACAGGGATCAAGTCAATATACTGACTCTAAAGGGCACTGTACTGCTACCCACCAGGAGCTCTAAGATCATGACCAGATGAGAGAAATGCCTGAGTGAGCCAAGTTGAGTCTCAAGGCTGATGCCGTAAACAGGCTATTCATAAGGTAGCACTGAAAACCACGGTGAAACCAGAAAAATCCCAATGAAATCACTCATGGATTGTTTATGCCTACACCACATCTAATGTCCTGTGTTCAGCTCTTATGGCCCTGGAAGAGCCCAGAACTGGGCAGCACAGGTAGCAGAGAACCAGAGAGGCAGAAAACCAAGATTTTTCAGAGGGGAGCGGGGGGTGAGGGGGAGAGGCAGGACATCACTGTAGGCACTGTCCTGCATTATTAAATCATTTTTGGATTTGACTATCACCTCTCCATTTCTACCCTATTTTCTAGGCTGTGCCAGTTTTTTGAAGTGACCATAATAGCCAATTCAGGCACATTCTACCTACAAACCTGTCATTTATTATGGAGATACTGACATCCAAAGTTTTGCTTTCTTTCTTAAACGACATAGACACATTTAGTATTTCCCAAATGGAAGGATATATTTATGCGTGCACAGACAGGAGTATGTGTTTAATATGGTTTGGTGGTACCCTATGTAATTAATGTGTTGAAATCTTTAACTGGGAATATGGAGAACCGTTTTCCAATAGCCATGCTTCTGCCTTTTAAGGGCACATAAAACATTATTTGCAAGGCATATATGCTTTGCATGATAAATAACTCCCCCCGCCCCGACAGTGCTAAGTTTTGTTATATTTAGAAATTTAAGACCAGGAGCAAACATCTGTCAGACTAATTTTTTGCTTTTTCATAAGTGCAACTTTTTAATAAAAATTTACATCTAGATAAACAATCTTCAGATTTTTGAAACTTTAATAAGATTTTAAAAACATCAGGACTTAGAACTGAAAAACATACACGTTTAGCACACAAATATTGTAATACGAATCAACTCCAACTCCATTTGAAAACATGTGAATCAAATTACAGTTATAGAAGTTAGTTAATTCACATTTAAGCAAGTTAGCGCCTTGCTGAATTCAGCCTTTGTAAAAAAAGAGACTTAGTGCATATTGTAATGGCACAATGTGCTTTTGTACCATTTTGATTTTTTTTCCACCTTATTGAACAAGATCAAGTTCTTGAATGTTGGTAGAGAACAGCTAACTTCCTATGACATGTGAAACTTCCAGTGGTAACAGTTACATTTTGTAACAACACTTTCTATAGATTTCTTTTCCTATCTTAAAATTTTAAAAGCAATCATTTGTAAGGATTGCATCAACATCAATTTAGCAGAGGAAGATCAAACTTTATTGAAACTGCTTGCATACAAAATATATTGCACTATAACCAAACAAATGTCAACATAAAATCCAATCTGTTGTCGCTAATATGTACAGAGAATATTGCCCAAGAGCAGTTACATTACAAGGTCATTCTACCTTGGTTAATTATCTACAGTATTTTAAACCAAACAGCTTACAGATGATGTGTGCAAGGTACCAATTTCTGTTTTCAAATACTATACATTCCCAGAATAAATAACTAAAAATCAACATTAATGTTTGGCAATACTTTTAAAAGACTTTTTAATATTCTTGAACTCATGTGCAGTTTGTTGCCATTTTATATGCTTATTTGTATGCAAGGAAAAGTAACTGTAAAATGAAAATTCAAAGAAACAAACTCACAAAAGACATCAGAGGCAGAACTTCGGTTTGCACGGCTCTGTACAGATTCAGTGGTACCCCTACTTGGGAGTTATTTTTTAAGAAAAATATAACATCTTAAGAGTGAAGGTCCTTCACGTATTTTTCCTCAGTAAATTTCATTCATAAAAATGACTCAAAAACAACCAAAACCCAACACATCAAAAAACAAAAGAAAAAAAAAAACTAAAGAAAAGTATTTGTTTACCAATTCTAGTCGGCTTTCCAAATCCTCTTATACATTAGACCTAATATCTCAAAGTTTACAAACATTTAACCTGCTTCCAATGTTTCTTAGACAATGTACCTGTACTTCACAGGATTATTATGCACACATGAAAATGACCTTCCTATCTCCCCCAAATAAGCTTGAAATTAAAATATGAAAAACTTCACAAAACTTGGGGAGGACAAAATAAAAAAGGCTAAGGTAAAATTGGTCATCAGGCCAAAGAGCAGGCATATCCTACTACCTTTCGACCAGGAAGATTTGTTCCTAGCTGAAAACATTTTAGCCTCTCAAATGAAAAGATAGTTATTTCTTCTCCTGTCTATACAGAAAAATTACACATCCCTCTCAATAACACTATTTGTCAAACTTCAGTGCAACAAAACAAAAACAGAAACAAGTTCTATTCTTTATACTGCCTAACCTGATGTTTCTGTAAGGAAAAAAATATGGAAAGCATGCATTCTTCTATAAAGTACTAATGTTTGACAGGGTTTGCTACATCTTTAACATTTAGTGTTTCCAACTTATCTTCCCTGAACTCTGCATCCAAATATAATATTCCTACCTGCCAAGATATAAAAAAGGCACAGATCATACAACTTTTTTTTTTTTTTTTTTTTTTTTTGCTAATGAAAATGACAAACGTCACATCACACACATCTCAGGGTCCACTAAAATACTGGAAAAGTGGACCAAACATAAACTGACACAGGACATGAAATGACATAGTATTTCATGGACTTCTATAGGAGATTGAAAACGGAAGTGATTACCAAAAAAGCTATTTATTCTGAAAAACTGAAATGTACTGGCGAGTTCTCACCCAATACAGGAAAATGGTCCAAATTAACAAAAAAATATCACTGCTCAGTACTTTAAAAAATAAACCAAACTAAAATCCTGCCCTGAAGTGCTGAAGTATACTTAAAAGCAACGTTTCAAAATTTCAAGGTATCTTTTTGTGCAAATCTGGAAATTGTTGCTTATGGCCAATACCAAAAAAAAAAAAATAAGATTCTTAACAGAATTTGTGTTCATTTCATGCCCTGTGCCATCTTGCCTACTATTTGTCTTTGGCCTAACAAAGTTTTCTAATATGGAATAAGAGTTATGGAAATGGTATAGGAAATGTAACTTCAGAATGATGCAGTTTAGGGTACTCCATTCACAAGCGGTTGCTGACCATCCACGTTGTCTGGCTTTTCCTTCTTCTGGTTACGGTCTTTACCCGTGCGCAGCCGATTACCTTCACTGGAGGTATTCTGTAATGTTTTAGTGTGGACACTCCTTTCATTATTGCAGTCAACTCTGATCTAAAACAAGTTATAGTTGTTATATACACAGACCATATCCTATTGTAATCTGTAATTGGCCTGACAAGAAATTTAAGCCTGAAGTGTAAGTTCCACGTGTTAAAAGGGGAAATGTGGGTGAGAACAGAAGTGCAAGAAATTAAGGTCAGGTAGGAGCTTTATTTAGTTTATGATTTTAAAACACTCTTCTTCTTTAACTGGAACACACTGGTCATCTCACTGCGTCCAAAGTTAGACAAAAACTCACAATCCTACCGTGTCTTCTTCTAAGCAGAAGAAAACAGTGAGAAAGAAATAATTAAAATGAATTACTATTACCAATTACAATAATACATACTTATAATACCAGAGTTCAAAAGAATGGGTTTGTGGAACCCAAGAGGGACACAAATTGATGCCTTCCTATTTCACCTTTACCAAGGACAGAACTCGACGAAGGTGGTAACTAGCCTTGGTTTACACCTTAATTATCTACCATGGGTCTGATCAACTTTCTCTACTGAGGCTCCCACTGTCTTACAGTAGAAAAATCTGTGTTGGTTTCTTATAGCTTGTTCAGTAAGGTAGGGCAGATGATCGTACAATTTGAACTCTGTCTGAAGAATAGTAACGGTACAGGGAAATCTGATAACACTAATGCGTGGAAGGACTGGACTCCCAAGATGCGTGTAAAGAGGAAGGTAATTTAGAAATGATATTCTAAGATTTATATAACAGTTTAAGTAGCAACACGGAACACTTAAAACACTGCTAACAGAATTCCAGATGCTGTATAAAAAGAAGATAATATTGACCAATGGGCTTAAAATACTAGAAATATCGATCTGTTTCAAGTGCAAATGCTACATATGTCAGAATGGCTTGCCGTAATTTCAAAGTGCATTTAACTGTTGGTTACGGTGTGTATTTTTTTAATGTTTATTTATGAGAGAGAAAGAGAGAGCGCGTGCACGTGAGCGAGCGAGCACACGCGCACACTCGAGCATTGGGGAGGGGCAGAGAGAGGAAGAGAGAGCATCCCAAGCAGGCTCTGTGCTGACAGCAGAGAGCCCAACTCCGGGCTCGAACCCACAAACTGTGAGATCATGACCCGAGCCGAAGTCAGACGCTTAACTGACTGAGCCACCCAGGCGTCCCTCAGTGTATATTTTGAAGTGTTTGGTTGTCAAGGGTTTACTTTGATTTGGATCTATTCCCCTACACAAAAATGCAACCTTTTTATTTGATGCTCTGTTTTACTCTGAAGTATAATTATGAATATGCACCCTTTTTAACTAGTATGATCAGATTGCCAACTTCATCCAACATGTCACTTTAAGTGGGTAATGACAAGACTGGCACATAAATGCCTTACATCTTTGTAAAGCCCATGTATGTACACTATTCCAGCAACCTCTTTATCTAGGCCTAAGGTCTTTTCTACGCTGCTCCTTAAGTACTTGCCAATAGTTAACACCTACTTAGGTATTATTCTGTCATGAAGTTTCTGCTGTTAAAAAGCATCTCACTAATTTTGGGTGTTGGTCCCAAACCAATCCGTAGTCAATAAGGAACCGTAACTACTTGGATTAAGAATTAAGAGTTAAAGTGGGCATCTGAGTGGCTCAGTTGAGCATCCGACTCTCAGTTTCGGCTCAGGTCATGATCCCACGGTTCGTTGAGTTCGTGCCTGACATCAGGTTCTGTGCTGACAGTGCAGAGCCTGCTTGGGGTTTTCTCTCTCCCTCTCTCTCTGCCCTTACCCTGCTGGGTGCTGTCTCAGTCTCTCTCAAAATAAATAAACAAACTTAAAAAAAAAAAAGATGAATTAGGAGTTAAAGAAGTAGAGGAGAATATGGGTTCTGGAAATCAGACACCAGGGTTCAAATATCACTCCACTGTACGCTAACTATGGGACCTCTTGGCAAAGGACTGAATCTTTCTAAGCTTCAAGTTTACTCGCCTATAGGATAGACAAATGAAACTACCTCAGGGGGCTGCTGTAAGATTAAAGGAGATAACATGCACACAAAGCACTCAGGAACGGTGCCAGACAAGCTCGGGTAATTTTAAAAATTTAACAATGGGTTCAGTGTAGGTGATGGCCCACTGAGGTGGGATTCTCAGGATAGAGGCTGGCTATGAATAAGCAGCTGACAGATTCAGCATGTACTAGCTGAACATGATCAGCCCTGTCACGATTATTACCTAGGAGAGAGACACCTTCTTTTCCTCACTTTCTAGAGAGGACCCCCCTAGCCCTGCACCTCAGGGGAGGAGGGATCCACAGGGCTTGCTCAGGTTTCTCTCTCATTACATTCCAGGATGTTCCTTTGCTCAGGGGAATTGGGAGGAACCACCAATGTGGTAATGTGGTCCTAATGGGCTCTCAAAGTCTTCACAAATGCTTAAGACTGCATATTCTCTAGAGACATCTTCTTTGAACACTTGTCACAAAGATCTAAGATTGCCCACAGTTGTGATGTTGAAAGGAAAATACTTCACGTGTACCAGTACTGCAACTTTTGAACATGTTTAAAAATCAAGCAAAACCAACTTCTACATGTCAAACTGCAGCAATTCAAATAATTTAGAGGTAAAGAGACGCACAGCTTTACCTGGAGGGATCCATCTCCTGTTCTTCCTTTAGCCTCTCTTGGATTACGCGGGCGATTATCGGTTCGGGAGTGATCGTCGTTTCCTATAGGGTCATTTTCAAAAGGATCAACAGTTACTGACTTTGGCATGCTTATTGGAAGTTCTTTATCCCTATGTTCTCAACTTATTCAGACCCCGGAATCGAAAATATATAATCAACAACCTAGTGATTCCAGCCACACAATGCTTAGAAATCTAGCATGCTACCCAGGAGACGATATTTCAAAGGCATTACAATTCTGCATCCACTGTGTTATTGGTCAGCCTGTGCTAACGATCAGATGTTATGTGTAGAATCCCCAAAGAAGCTGAACTAGTTACCAGTGTTTGTTCATATATTTATTCCACACAAGCCATAGGAAGGCTGTCTAATGTTCTGTCGATCACTGCTGAGCCTTTCGTCAGGTGACCAGTACAAAACAGGAGAAATGGGGTTTCAGTAACATGTCCTTGAATCAGCAAGATTTCTCACAGAACTTCAGACAGTTGTGACAATTCACCTTTATTTATTAAGAAATGAAAACTGAGGAGTCTGGGTGGCTCTATCAGTTGAGCGTCTGACTTGGTTTCAGCTCAGGTCATGATCTTGTAGTTCGTGGGTTGAGCTCCGCATCAGGCTCTATGCTGACAGCGTGGAGCCTGCTTGGGATCCTTTCTCCCTCTTTCTCTCTGCCCCACCCTGGCCGCGTCTCCCTCTCAAAATAAATAAATGAAAAAAAATTACAAGACAGGAAATGGAAACCTCTGTACCTTTGAAGCCACCTCCGCGTCCTCTTCCTCCCTGTCCTCTTCCTCCACCACCACGCCGTCGACCGTCTCCTCTGCGCAGAAAGTTCTCCCTCTCTTCCTCTGTTGGAGCTAATGACCAATCACTGAGTTCATCTCTGTGGTCAGATTCTGTTTCAGAAGCATTTGATGCTTCAGAATTAGTTCCTATCGAGAGTTAAAAGTTATATACCGTTGTCCGACTTAAAAAAAAAAGTTAGGTTAACAGAAGCTTCCAGAGACGTTTCAGGGGTAATCCAATACTCTTCCCAAATTTATAAGCCCAAAGAGTATTATCACCTTCCATTTTGTAAAACAAATTATCTTAAATTCAAAATGAAGGGTTTCACAATGTTTGATGTAATTTTGGTTTTAAACATTTTTGGTTCTCGTTAAGAAGAATAAAAGGTATTTTATTAACCATCTAAGTTCAAACCTGAGTATGCCACATCATTAAACAGCTGTGCTCCTTTAAACATCTGCGCTCTCTGGAGGAAAAGTTGTCTACAACAGTTAAATGCAATACCTTGATAAACAAAACCTCTATAAAGAGAGTTCCTTTTAACAAGGTTTGGCCCAGGGACAGAGGGGAATGCATACATTTTGCTCACCTCTGAGAGGGTGGCAAAGACCACCATGGCAACTGTCTCAGGGAAGGGTCTTTTGTGGAATCAGGGATTGAACTTAGCTCAAGGGGGATGTGCTCACCTGGTCCACAACCTTCCCTCCCACTCCCACTGGAATAATTTATCATTAATAAAGGCATTATTAAGATAAACTCATTATGCATGAGGGGTGGGTTAATGATATAGGGGATGGGAGTGGGGGAAAAGAGCTCCACGGTGAGGTGGGACTCCAACAGCAAAAAGAACACACTGTTGGGAGAGGGGTTAGGGGTTAGGTTCAAGGTTGGCCTTAGGAGTAGGTGTCTCTCTCCCCCACTCCAGAATATCAACTCTACTACCTCTCTCTCTTCCTCTGTTGGAGCTAATGACCAATTATAGCTTCACCATTATAGCTTCTTTCCTGTGGATCTTGAAGGCTTTTCCATCTTAAAGAGTTCCTTTTTGAAATGCAAATATTTGTGAGATGGATTATACCTTATACCATTATTAGCAAGTTACATAGTAGATACACAGTTGAGCAAGAAAGACAGTAGGCACTGGCAGGTGGGGGCAGTGTTGTTCAGTGAAAGGTACTGGGAGAGAAGAAAGAAGCACTGACAGAAGAGCTGGGAAGGCAAAGAGAAACTTTGCCTGCTTCTTGACTGTGCCTAGGGCTGACTTTGGCCATGACACTCAAAATCACCTTATGAGCCATAGGATGCAGAGCCCTGATTTACACAGTCCATCCAGCAAGTATGACCAGCACATGCCTGACAAAAAATGAGCCACAGTACACAAATGAAAAAAATTTTGGCTATACAGTAATAAAATCAGGAAAGGCCTTAAGAAAGTCATCAACACACAAGGGCTTAAAGCAGATTTATCCCCGGTCAGAACGTGGACAGAACTCACACCTGCCCTGTAAACTGTGTGTGGTATCATCAGTTTTTAAGTCTAGGTCTCTTGCAACACAATTTGACCCACTGTGAATTGGAAACCATGTAGTGAGAAACCGTTATAATGGGGTTCTAATGAATATTAGAGATTAGCAGCTATTAAGTCTAGGAACAGATAAAGTTACTGAGTAAAATGCTTAGTTTGTACCTGAAGTATATCCAGGACCGCGTCTGCCGTGCCCCCTATTTCTGTAAGGTCTACTACCTCGACCCATTCCTTGACCATCATCAGTCACATAGCCTTTTTCCTTATCTGTACGATTTGGTGGTGGTCTAGAACTAGCTCCAATCTGTCGCAACTGCTCATCAATTTGTAATCTCTCCAAACGCAACTGGTCTACTTCCTATTTAAAATATACAAGATAACAGTAAAAATAATTTGACATTTTACTTAATAATACCTTTCTCCTTTTCATCAGATAAAAAAATATACTGGAAATATTTCAATTTCAGCTCTAAATTTATAGTAAACACTGTTACACAGAATTATCAGGAAATTGAATGGTCTCCTTACAAAGAAAAATTACTATAGATAACAGATTATTGATGACCATGATTAGAGATACAACAAAAATACTCAGCATTAAAATTCTACTGAATAGAATTTGACGTTGTTTGATTTGGCGCTATAATCCAATAGAATCTCTTAAGGCACAGATACGCTAGTTTGGGGACTTCTTGATGACAGGATATCGAATAAAGCAACTCTAAATAAAATACAGGCAAATGACAGTTAAGGCTTACCCAGCTAACCTTAAGAATCACACACTGTAAATAATCTTAATTGAAATATATTTGCCAGTTAATATCTTAATTTATGAAGCACTGAGTTTGAGCTATCGTCTGCTTTCAAAGAAAATATCCTATGGTATGTCTTTGGATGCAATTGTACAATTAAGGAAAAGTTATTTCCAATGAACTGAAAAATGCTCACATGCCTTATATGGTGGGCGGGGGGACGACTATTTAAGAGCTGACCAAACAAGTTAGGTCTTAACATCATGCCTTGAAACCTCTTAAAGACTGCAGCTCTGCTAGAACAAGTACAATGAACAGTATTGATGTTGATCAAAATATACACCCGGGGTCCACTGACAGACCATTACACACAGTGCTTCGGATATGCTGGGTTCTGTCATATCCAGATAAAGTCCCAATTCTAACCCTTGTCCTTCAATCTACCCATACACATCTCCTTTACTGCTTTAGGGAACTGGATCCATAACTCTAGTGGTACCGGGTGTCTGAGTAAAGCACAGGCCATCACAGGGACTGTCTACGTGGACAGTCACTGGATAAGCCCCTGTGTTAAGCTAAGTTCTTAATCTTGCTTGTGGAAGCTTCTGGAAAGGAAAGGGCAGATAGTTTGATCTGTGCTCTGAACCAGAATTTCTGTTTTACGAAGGACCTGAGCAAAGGAGAGACTGCGTGAGTGGCTTACTCCAAGAGTATAGTTATAGCTCATGGAATGGGTGGGTGTATCTTGCAAAACAGAATGGTGGTCTAGGTTATCCCACTGGGGCAAAGCAGTCACCTTTTGGTGAGAGATGCCAGGCCCAATCAAGGGAAGATCTGGTGATGGAAAGAATGGCAACAGGACAGCTGCTGATAACCAAAGATATTCAATTGTGAAGAGTAAGTAAAAAGATCTAAAAAAGAACATTAGTCAAAAGAACAAGGGATTGATTACAATGCAACCCTAACTCTCCAGGTCATTGGAATTCTGTAAGCTAAGAATATGAAGAAACACATACAACAGATTACAAATAAAACACACTTTAAAACAAAAACAAAGAAGCAAACCAACGGGGTACCCTACCCATGCAAACCTTGCTGGATGAAACCTTCCCATTTTCAATTAGTAACTGACCACCAGAAGGAGGAATGCAATGCCTAGCTATTGCACTTTTTCCTTCCTTATTTGCATCCAAGTCAAAACTGTTTCTTTCTTTCAAGAAATCAGCAAAAATGTTAAGATAGCATCATAAATAAAATAGGAAGTTAGATTATTTGTAAAATACTATTTAGTACCAGTCACTTGTAATTTTGATGTATATGGATATAAAGAAGAAATTAGAACAGTGACATGGGTAAGACTACATTTCATTGAACTATAGAACATTCAGGCCAAAAGAAATTTTAAAAACCATCAGGTATAGGGAGAAGTGACTTGCCTAAAGTCACATAAGCTAGTTCATGGCAGAAGACAGACTAGAAGCAAATCACTACACTGCCAATTAAAGTGCTCTTTCCACTATACCTTGTGGCCTCCTACTTCCTGATTTCCAGTTGGCAATCTAGGAGGCATAACTGTACAAACACTAACTACAACGAGCATCTACAAGACACAAATTGTTTACATTCTGTATAATGGAGCATAGAGAAAAATACAAGGGGTAAACGTTTAAACATAGGACTTCATAAAACACTGGGATTTCCTTGATAAATGACATAAAAGGGACAAACAAAGCCAAGTGTTACAGACACAAAATTTGGCCTGGAAAAAAGTCACAAAGGCTAGAAAGGATCAACTGAATGAAAAGGCTATGTACAGGAGTATCTAAATTGAGTGTAAGGGTTAAACAGAAGAATAATGGGAAATAAGGGAATTCATTGAGAACTGGGATACCGGTCCTTAGATTTATGATGACAGAAAACTGACTTTTGTTTTCAGAAAGAATATAATATAATAAGCAAAACAAAGCGAGTATTTTCTGTATTACCTTTTACAGGTCATTCATCGTAATGTACAGGCTAGAATGAACCTTCACTGATGAAAGATAGACTGTGGAGTTTTTATATGTTAGCACAAAAGGATCACAAGTTAAAATTCTTCTTGTTCTCACCTTTAAATAGTTCAGGTGATAATCCAGAAGAACAGTGGCATTAGCAATGCTGTCCTTTGTTCCCACAAAAACAAATGGTACCATACCCTGAAAAATAAATGGCAACAATGATCCTATAATATTAATAATGGATTAACCTGAAAAAATGCAAATAATGACTAAATTCCTAGCACAGGGCCTGACAAACAGTAGGCACGCAAATGTTTGTTGAAAATATAAAGCAACATCTAGAAACAAAAGTAGTTGGTACATTTTACACATCTACTGTAATGATAAATCAATATGGCAACCTCTTGAGTGCAACAGATTATTGTGTTTTAAAGACTACTATTAAATGTTGGCAAAATCACAAATTATGTAATTCCAAAGTATACAAGCTCTGACAGAAGATGCATAAACAAAACAAATACTTTAAAATAAAATAAAATAAAATAAAATAAAATAAAATAAAATAAAATAATTAATATACTACAGGTTTTATCTAGATAAAATTCTTTAAAGAGAAATTCTAAGTTAAATACTAGGGCACAGAAGTAAAAACTAAATCAATTTTGCTAACCAAGTCAAGAGTACAAACAAAACACAAACAAAAAGAATTAGAATAAATCAAAAGGAACTAATTATTCTGTGCGGGATGGGGAGGGGCAGAGGCAGATTGATGAGCACAAAATTTAGCATTTCAATACATTTTAATACTGTACTCTAAAAATAGTAAAAGGTAGAATCATATGGAAAATTTGATCTTTTCTCAATGGTACTATTTTCATAGAGATATGTTTTTAAAAAGGAGTATATTAAAATTTTATACTTCTAGCCCATCAGTACAAATGAGAAAAAATTTTTTTCTAGTCACAAGTTATAGGTGTCGTGCAAACTAATACCTGGCAATTATGACATTCAAAGTTTGACGATACTTCATTTTATTACTGAACAAATACATATGATTGCTGATATTCACACATGACTATGGTAAACCATACGGTGGCTTTGACGAGGATATAATTTTCTAGGCAAAGTTTCTAAGTATGAAAAGCCAAGACGCTGTCTCTTTAGTAAGTATCACTCTTTGAAAAAGAGCATTCATTTGATAGGTGTGACTGCTTTTGCTTGCCTGCTCAGTAGACAGCATCTTAAATGTATGTGAGGCTGGAACAGGTTTTTTTCTTTTCCCTTCCACATGAACCTGGCTGTTGACGGGGAACAAAACTGAACAATTAGGAAATACTGCTTGTAGAATGACCTTCATTTGGTAGGCAAGGCACCGCATCCTAGTAGCAATGATCACCTAAGAGTCAGGTGCCACAGAAGACCCATGGGCTTCATATGGGTTTTTGTTTGCATTGAGTAACACATAGACTACTGAAATAATCAGGACTATGAATCAGATCTCCTTTCCTCAAAAACACCTTTGACTGTTTTTTTTCCCCAACTGATGTCGTTACAGAAGCAGTTAAATCTTATTATTTTCCAAAATGTCATATAATGAAATGCTACACTCTTCCCTCTGGATCATGTATGACCAAAATAAACCTTAAAACCTTATGTCACAGATTTAGTCTGATCAACTTTGCAGCAAATAATTTTACAACGTTTTCCCTTTTCCCAATGTCTAAACTGTTGTACCCAAGTGCCACTCTAATTTGAGCACATCACTAGTGGACCAGAATAGTAAATTAAAACAAAGATGGGCAAGAGCACAATGGTGGCCTTCAATATAGACACCCGGAGAAAGGGACTCCCTGACTGGTGTAAGAACTGGGCTCCCCAGCAGAGAGGAATATCCGATCCACTTGTGGTTATATGTCCCTTTATAAAATGGCATTTTTGCTTTTAATCTCTGGTAAGTCATAACATTTTCCCCATAAACAGGTCTCTCTGGCCACTTAGGGAGCCCTGTCCTCAAGGAACTCATGATGTGGCCAAAGAGATTCACCAGTCAATGTCTATGTAGTATGCGCTGCGAGAGGGATGAGCACACTGGAACACAGAAGGGGGCAAGGCTCTGGAGGGAGGGGACCTGTGGCAAGTACACAAAAGAAAGCTGCACAAGGAAAAAGGTCAAAGCAAGGTGGCGAGTTGGAAGGGGAAAGAGCGCTCTGGCAGAGGAAACAAGTGCATAGAGAGAGAGAACAGTGTTCAGAGAACTCTACTTCAGTATGGCCCAAGCCGCTCTGGAGGGCAAAAGGGAGGAACGATCAGAGGTGACAGTGGACAGGTGGGCGTCAAAGCAAGGCCTTACAAGCAACAGGAAGGAATTTGAGCTCTCACCCCAGGGCAATGGATGAACATACCCCCAAACACTCTTCCACCATCCCCCAACCCTGATGATCATTTGTAGTCTCTCTTAACAAGGGGCATAAACATTGAAATATAAAATTAAAATGTATTTTTCAAGGAATGTTTTCCTACCTGCCAAGCCTTGAGTTCAGGTTTCTGGGATTCCCCTGCTACAATTGATGAAACCACTAACACCTAAAGCAGTATAAGGAATGCAAGTGATGTCATTAACTATAACAAATGATACACAGAAGCCTGAACGCAGGACTTTCACTGTAGGACTTCTAAACCCATTTCTAAACAGTTAGGTTAGTTCAAATATTGAAAACCAGTTTCTAAAATATGGCTCTAAGTAGTAACTAATGCATCTAACAGAAGGTACATTTTGAGCTACCACAACCTGTAAAATCTCAAGAGATACAGCATGAAAAAATGAAAGACCACCCTCAAAAGAAAAATGTGATCACTAAATGTAACCCCATATTTTATGTTTATAGCATCACATTTGTCACTGTGAATAAACTGAGAAGTAGGTAACACTTTGGTTTGTAATCTCTCATATAAGCTGGCAATCGGATTTCAAAAACAAAACAAAAAACAAAAAACAGAAAACAAAACAAAAAAAAAAACAGGTGTAGCCTTATAAGCCTAACCAGAGAAAACACCTAAAACACCAATTGTGACATCTGGGTCAAAGAAATTACTTTGAGTATAATTCAAAGTGATAATTATTTCTTACCCTCTGGACTTTTGTACTGTTAGGTTGAGAAAAATGAGTGCTGTTTTCCTTTATATCTATATGTTTTTTTTCTTCTGAGGGAGTAGGTCCAACCCTTGAGTTACTGGAAGGTAGGGAATTTGGTGGCATAATTTCCTTGGTAAAAAACACAAAAGGAAAAAATGACCAATTTAAAAGACTGTATTTAGCTCCATTTTTGTATCAATGACCATGTTTTACAAATATAAATTATCATAAACATTTTTGGCAGAAAAAATTACAGAATGCAAGTATTATGCAGTAAAACGCCCAAAAGATTTAGCATCAGCTAAAAGAACCTTTCACAAAAGAAGATTCGACAATATGTGAAAATTATGGCAATCTGGGGGGATTTCAAACAGTACTGTTGCACAGAAGAGTATGTCCTTGCCTCCCCCAACCCACACAAGTACTTTTACCAAAAAGCATATATTCATGAAGATAAAAGTGAAGATTATAACATTTAAAGACTGGAAAGAGATGCTACGCCCAGATAAAAATTTAAAGCGCACAAAATAAACACACATACACACAAACTCAAAAAGCCAAAGGATGAAAGCCAGAAAACCTAACCAGTGACCCAGCTTGATCTCTGTCGGCAACATTAAGTAATATTTGAAAAGTGCCTCATATTCTTTTTTTTTTTCATATTTTATGACCATCCATTTTAAAGATTAAGAAGATTTCAAGGGATTCAAGTAACTAGTCCCAAGTCACTGTCCAACTATGACAATGACTGGCATGGTTAATTGTCAGAATTCTTACATTCCCAGTATGTGCATATTACAGAGGCCTCAAATTTACATGTTGAATAAAACATTAAGAAACTTTTATCAGACAGCGCTCCTAGGTGGCTCAGTCGGTTAAGCATCCTGCTTTTGGCTCAGGTCATAGTCTTGTGGTTTGTGAGATCGAGTCCCCGAGTCGATCTCCGTACTGACAGCGAGAAGCCTGCTTGGGATTCTCTCTCTCACTCTCACTCTCTCTCTACCCCTCCCCTGCTCATTCTCTCTCTCTCTCTCTCAAAGTAAATGCACTTAAAAAGAAACCTTTTATCAGACAGACTAGAAACACATGCACTACAACATACCTCTTCTTGGGGAACACTTTTCTCATTTTCAGCCTCAATTCTCACCCTCACGACTCCTGATTTGTCCACAATTTCCTGAATCAGTTTTCCATTTTTTCCTATTACTTTGCCTAAATGAAGAAGTGAATAATTCATGTTTGGTTTTAAAATCGATCTCAAACCAGTAAGCACTCTCCACTGTAAACTATCACATTATATATAAAACTGTAAGATTTCAGGGCGCCTGGGTGGCTCAGTCAGTTGAACATCCAACTCTGGATTTCGGTTCAGGTCACGATCTCCCGGCTCGTGGGTCCAAGCCCCATGTTGGCTCTCTCTAAATAAATAAACTTAAAAAAGTGTAAGATTTCAAAACCAAACCAAAACAGAAACTCTTTTCAAAAAGAGTCCAACTGGTTTGTTTCGTTAACTTGTCACTGTTTAAACTATTTTGGTAAAGCGTCAGAGGTATTTACATCTCATGAACTGATGGGGTAATTTTGAATCTTTAAGGAAGTTCAAAGATAGGGTCTTATTTTGCATAAAAGGGTATACTTGAAACTTGCTACAATGGCATGTATCACTCTGCAAAATTCTGTGAAAGGAATTAAGGGGAAGGACACATACTAGAAAATACATTTGCTTATTCATTCAACAATTTCAGTTCTATCTGTACCTGATTTAAATCTGCTTTTCTGCCCATGGTAAATATTTTTAGAATTTCATATGGCACATTTATAAAAGATACTCCAAGTCTCAAAGTGATTTAAGCAGCTATACAAACACCTAAAAGAAGTGCACATTCTTGAGGCCAATGTGTTAACATGATATTACTTCTGTGCATCGCTCATAGATTTTATCAGTATATTAAAAGGTGAGGTACAATTTCTTAATCTTTTATTAGTCACAGAATGAAAGATTAGGAAGTCACACTTTAAGATAACTCAAAATCACAATGAGAAAACTTAAACCAGTTTGAGATTAACGATTGTTCAATAACATCTGTTAAAACTCCAAAGACGTCAAATATCAGTAATTAACAGGCACTCTTCCCCTCCTTTGTACAACTGAATCAATCATAGCCTTAACCGGGAAATGACTGCTTTCATAGCCATCAGCATGCATTAGTGTAAAGCAAGACACTACAAATGAAAGAAGTACTGGTTTTAGAATTTGACATGTGAATTACCTGGGATTCTAAGAGCCAGCCCTCCCAAGGCACCTAAGGCACCCCTACACTGGCCAGGTCCATCACGTGCTTGGTCTACCACCTTAGCAAAGGCAGGAATAGGGGAAAAACTGGAAGCCCAAATTTGCTTGGAGTTAATCCTAGATATCAGAACCTAGGGAAAAGGCCTCACAATAGGATCTTGTGGTTCATCTAATCAGCATAACCTTGGCCCTCTAGCCATATCTTGCAGCCTCACTCACCCTCATAACCTCTTTTGACTGGTCAGTGGTCAGGGAACAAAACTGACACTAAATCAGGATTCCTGACATAGGTAGGTCCTTTCATCAATTATTTCTGCTTCTTTTCTCTTCAAATGAAAGAGGTGGGTGGGGGGGAGAGAGAAGTTGTATGGAGTCATCCCACGGTTCATTTTTAATCTAGAAAATTTGGATTTTCGTGAATGAATGCTGATTTTAATAAATATCTAAACGAGTTAGGAAAGAAAAATGAGTTTGTCACATGTTGCTATTAATATCTTAACCATCCTGAGTATTGTGTGTTAACTATAGCTAACAAAATAATTAAACGAATTCACTGTCAAAGTGGGGTGAAAAACAAGCAAATTTTCAGAAAAGAATTGACAATCTGTGTACATAGTAGAGTTTGTGAAAAATAGAGATCATAAATCATATACAGTGTGACTCCAAGAAAACTCATTCAATACTAATTAGACATCTCCCTAAAGATCTGCCTTGCCAAATCTTTTACAAAAATGCTTTCTGAAAACTCTCAACATTCCCAGTATTGTAGTAGACAATCTCTAAAACAGAACTGTCTTATTGTACTCACTAGAAACTAAACAAAACCCAGGCTGATCATACTTCAGCAGGCTTTCTTTCTGTTGAAAGGTCAGTTCTGGGAGCCTCTTCTCTTTACGTAAGACCACAGGTAGAACCCACTTTTAATAGCAGATAATGCAATTCTGCATCACACAGTTATTTCCAAATACCAACTGACAGCTTATTACAATTCTGCTCTACTGAACTGGATGGAATTGTTCTCAATGAGAGGTAATATTTACAGAGTTCCCTACTACGTGCAGACCTTATAAGGTAATGTATATCTACCTCTAGCTTTCTTCCTACAACTTCCTGTTTAGTTATCAAAGCAACCCTGTGAGGTGGACACTATTATGACATTTTTAGAGGTAAGGAAAATAAGAGTCAAGGGGGCTGAATTAGTTATAAGGTTAAATAGGTACCAAAAAGTGAAGGAGGGACCGAAATCTAAATCCAACACCCGAGAACTTTCCCCTATAGGCATCATGCCATTGCCCAAATGAACTTCAATGAATCTGACACCGAATTTTTTGTTTGGTAATTATTGAAAAAGCAGTCTATTGGCTATATTTTATAAGAATTCCTAAATTTAAGAGAACTTTTCTAATTACAAAATGTATGCAATTGCTTGAAAAATTGTAAACAAAAGGAAAAGAAGTATCATTAAAAACCCTACTTATTCTTAGGAAATCAGGACAGTGCTATCCATAAAACTGGTGTCCAACTTATCTCGATAACATCACATTCTTTAGCTGTCTGTCCAACACAGCTGAATTAATAATTCTGCATTAATTTTACCAGTCTTTATCCTTTAACAAATTTTCTTCAGGAGAATATTATTTCCAGTGTTTTTAATGGCATAGGAAGATGTTTATAATTCTATGCTGACAAAAAATAAAAGCAGGCTAAGCAGGACTGAAACTATGAGAACAAAATGCATAGGAAATCCTTATTTTCTTCTTTTTTAAACTTTCCAAAGACCTGGCATTACTTTTTGTAATCAGTTGTGATATCAAGTTCAGAAAATAAAAAATGTATAGGCAGTATGTCCCAATTTTATGTATAAATTAAAAACGTAGGTAGTGCTCTTGATAAAAACTGCACCTTATTTTGATTATGTTCTGCTAAAGACATCTGCAGCATTTGAGAGCACTGGTGAAGAGTTTCTGGTATTTTCTGGTACTTGTGATGGTGATAGTAATGAAACAATAGCACTCAAACTCAAAATGGAGAATTACTGTTAATGTTGCAAAAAGCCCCGGAGACCTTCGGAGTTACTTTTAGCTTTGCAACTTACTAGATTTAAGTAACCTACATTCATATCTTCAACTCAGAGATAATTAAGAATGCCATCATTTCATAGCCCATCAGAGATCAAATACCAATCTCCTCCAAATTGTAAAGTCCTCAAATATCATTTGTTTTAAGGAAATATATTTAATTTTAAGATATAGAAGATACACACCGAAGAGGCTGTGCAAAATTTATCCTTCCAGGCACTAGTAGGTTTGAACTAGCAAAGCAGTATCTTTTGTACACCTTCTCAGTTTTGAGCATATTTATCAAATATTTTCTGTACACTGTAACAACAGATCATACTTCAAAGATACAGCTTCAATTAAATGACTCTCCAAGTGGTTGAACATGGAATTCTATCGGTATAACTAAATCGTTTAACTGTTGCTTTTGTAGTGTATGTCAACGTAATTTCTGACTCACCAACTAAGTTCCTTGGAACCTGTATTACATCTTCAGCAAATTCCAGAAAGCTTCTAGCCTTTTTCACTGCATCCTGATCCTAACAGCAAAGGGGAACAGATTTAAGACAAAAGATGAGCCACATGAAATATTGTTTATTTTAGAAAAAAGCTACTTAGTAAAATTTTACCTCTCCATAAATGTGAAATGTGCAGGTATCTTCATCTAAATCGATAGCAGTGACCCCGGGTACCTTTCTAGCTTGCTGAATATTAGCACCATGAGTACCAATAGCCAGACCCATCAAATCTTCTCGTACGATAAACTGCTCATGAAACCTCGAGGCAAGTTGCCTTGAACTCTGAAGAGAAATGCACATTTGATTAATATGCTTTATCAACTATTAAGACAACTGTATTTAGGCCAGCCATGTAAATTATCTTGACTCTACGTATCAGGGGCCTATAAATTACTTTCAGTTGTAAACTTTCAAGGTTTGAGAACCACCCCGCCCTCCCTGCAACAGCATAAATACTTTTTGGGTTACTGAAGGTCAATGCCATCTGAGAGATTTTTGTTAATAGCAAAGGGCTTGTTGACAAGTTTCCAAGGTAACTTTTGAAAACCTTTTTGCAGGGCTGCCTTAGTTAACCAATGACATCAACCATGTTATACTTAAGAAGCAGATCAAATGTTCCCAAATAAAAACCAGCTCACTGGATCTGACAGACTCAATGTTATTTAAGTAAAAAAAGATGTTTTAACATCTTTTCAGAAAATTGTATTCACTTCATTTTTATTGAAGGATATCAGTACATATACATATTTTTTTGTTCTTTTTTTCCCTGGAAACTGCACCATTTCTGTAACTTATCATTAAATACTGTGGTCTAGATATCCCTCTGATGAAGCGATGACATTAAAACAATACTCTCCTACCCCCACCTCCCCAACCTGAGGAAAAGAATCATAAAAAATTGTATCAAATGATTGTAGAATGTCAAAGATTTACAACTTATCTTGCAATATGCACGTGCAACCTAAAAAGAGATCAGAGTCTGTAAGACCTTGTGATCTGGATCCACAAGTATGATGAATTCTTTCAAATCTTCAGTCATGACTGAACTTAGTTACACGGAGACCCCAAACTTGTGGATAATTGCTCTCTTTAAACAGCATTATCAAAATTTAATGTTTAGTTCTAGCATGCCATTAATGAAAACCAAACATATTAGTGGCTCATGTTGAAAAATGGAAATTTCGTATCTGAATATGTGGATCTCTTTAATATTAGTAGTGAGGAAAGATAGGCATGCACACGAATTTCTCAGGATTCAACGTACCTGCTAACTTGAATGTATGAGTGTAACTACTGTAAACAATTTTAAAAGTATAATATCCATTTTGTAGATTAAAGTAACAAAATGTATCAAATATTCCTAGGGCTTTTCAAGAAGTCTTGTTTCTGAGTCCTGGTTCATTCACCTGGTTCATTCTTTTCACTGATAATTTTCTGATAAATGGTAAGCCAAAGGTATCGTAACAGATCATTTAAGAAGAATTAGATGTTTAAGAGGCAGGAGTATGTTTTCCATAATACTCACAATGAAAATAAGGAGGCTTTTCTTGCCTAAAAGTTATGAGAGAATTGCTAAAGAAACCACAAATGGGTGAACACAGGGACATTAATAAAGAATGAGAGTAAAAACCAATTAAACAGACCTCCATGGCCGTAAGGACAACAAAGTAGCAAGAGGAGACAGGAATGTCTCCTCTCCTGTAAGAGTTCAGCAATCACACATCAAGTGGGAAGGTGGCAAGTTTCACAGGCTATTTACAAGAATACAGCCTTAACTACCTTCTCTCTTAAAATGCAATTTGGAACTCTTTTTCTTTATTGTTTTAACTGCATGGTGTTTTCCCTCTAATGAAATGAATAATGATGAGCAACTCTGGAATCTGACAATACCTCGAATTGGGACATTAAAATCTATTTAGTTTCTATGGTAATGAATGGAAATACTAGATAGTTATCAATGAAAATAAATGTATGGTGATGGAAATTACTGGAGGATTAATAAAAGTAGATAAAATGCACCTGAAGAGACGCAATAGTAAGTTAGGGAAATAGCCTCTGGCAGGAATCTGAAGACAGGAGTTTTAAAGAGTGACAACCAATTAGAATGAAGAAGTTCTATACCCTTTTAAACAGAGATAAACATACATAATGAAAGGAATATGATTAGATATTTAAATACTCTCTAGTACTTATATGATAACATGTTATATGGAAGAAGCATTGCCTCATTTTATTAGCAGCTTTGATGAACTTCTAGACAAAGTGAGTTGACCAGAAGTTCCTTAATATACATCAACGGCTACTTAACTCTGAAGCCTCAGGCATGAAAAACTTTAGTATGATTAGGCTTTGTAATTTAATTTTTCCAAATATAAAATATAGGGAATTGCTAAGAAACAGTAAATAAAGGACAACCTGCCCATATTCAAGTTTTATGACTCCACAGTTATCATTTCTAGATAGCCTTACAAGCAGCGCTAGGGAAAGCCACATACCTCTAGCTGCTTACTGGCTTCTTCATTCCTCAGTATCAGAGACAGCTTAGTGCGCAGACTCCGAAAGTGCATGTCAATTAGCATGTGTGCTCGTTTTGAGGTGACTTCATTGATAGACTAACGGATATAAATCAATACCATTATTATCAAAGCAAATACTCCAAATGAAATATAACAAAATAGCCAAGTCAAAAACACTCACCAAAATGACAAGCTGATAATTCTCTGGATCGTAAGTTACAGAAAAGGCACCGACTGCCTTTTTAAAGTCCTTATGTGCCGATTCTTTGGCACACCTAGAAATAAAAATATCCACCGTGAAGCTAAGATGTAGGATTAGCAACTACTGGCATAAATACGAGCAGAGATCTGCACCTAGTACAACTGTGAAATCATGGAAAACATAATGCATGCAAAATATGCTATATCCATTTAGAAGTTTAGTCCCTTTGTCGTACATCTCTGAAATACTTAGTCCACTCCAATAATTGAAATTAAAGAGAAAGGTTCCTTTGCTGTACATCTCTGTAATACTCAGCACAATCAAGCATTTGAGATTAGAGAAAGGAAAACACCAGTTATGCTCTTAAGAGATTAATTGTGGTCTTAGATTACCAAAGGTGACATTATTTAGGGGAGGTACTCTCCTCTGCCAAGCTTTCTTATTTCAGTTATGTAGGATTAGTCAGTAATTTTCTTGAGTTAACTGTGGAAAACTTTTGAGGATAGCTGCAGGGTACCCAATTTTGTTTGCTTGCTTCTTTTCTGTAAGAAAAATTGCTGACCAACTTACAGGCGAGAAGGAAATGTATATGAATCGGAAAGCACAAAAATTTACACACAAATGCAAGCCATTTTTTCCCCAAGTTCACTGAATTTAAAACTTGAATTCTATTGTTTTAAACTTTATATTCTTTTAAATTAATTGCATATCACCTGTAAAGCCTCAGCATTTCTTGCATACCAACTTACATTTGTCGTAAGTCTTCTGGCACGTCCAGTTTGATTTTATGAAAAGTATCTTTTGTGGCAGGTTTGTTGGGATTAACTGATCGCAGACGTTCGATTGTGACAATTTCATTGTATGTAGCATCACATGCTGCATATTCTATTACATAAAACTGAGAGAAATAGATAAAGTCATGCTTGGTCATAAGGTTTGAAGTAAGAACAATAGGCTATACCTAATTCAGTTATCTTTAAGCTCTCTAGAGGGAAAAAATTGATCAACTAACACACATGAAACATACTGAACATGTGGAGAAAACATTTTAATGAAATGACAAGTTACATATTACTTTAAAATAGAAATCCACACTGAAATAGAATACATGAGTTGAGAAAAGGAAAATAGTATAAAAAATTTTAAATATGCATTTTCCTACCTCACCCTTTATCATCCTCACTTTAGCTAACCACCAACAGCAAGGCTCTTTTTCATTTGCTCTGGAATAAACCTACACAAAAATTACAACATAGATTATTTCATAATTAACATCATTCAGAAATCTACAGATTATCAGACAATGAAAAAAAATTATTAAAATGAGCCAGGTGTCTTTCAAACCCGTATGTTTTATGCCTCAAAGTAGACTGCAACCTTACATCTAGACATAGATACATAATCAGAAACTACTTGATTAACTGGGAAAGCCCTGTACAAAACGCCTTCCTATTTTCTTTGTTCTATGGCAGTAATCATCAGTTCTCTGCATATGAATACTCAAGAAAAGCTGGCTGTTCATAAACCTGGGCATGCTTTCCTTGGATACTTTGTGAGCTACAAAAACGTATTTAAAAATGTACAAACTTGTTTTTGTTTTAGTCTAATAAGTACCTAAGTGATTGGAAGTTATTGGCCCTGGCCTGCTGCCAGCTGCATGGTCACTAAATGAGTGAGGCCTCTGACCACTCAGCCCGCTAAGGATACCACCCTGGCAGTCATGTCTCCTGAGGCCTAAGCAAACAGAACCTGGGTCACTCTCTGGTCTCCTGTCCCCTCCCTCTCCCTCAACTCCAAAAATTGGACAACTCCATGCTGGCAATCCTCTGGATACCATTTTCCTGCTCTCACATACCGGATAGCTCTTCTAACCCATCTCTCTAGTGATCTCAAAGTTCACTTACAATGTGCAGCATGAAAGCTTTGGTGATGACACTAGCAAATCAAGGTTAACAGGAAAAGAGACAGCACAGTATACATGAAAAGAGATAAAGACAAATACTCAGAGGCAGAAGGAACAAACAGGGAGGACGAGGGGGATAGGAAGGAGAGGACAGGTGAGGAGAGGTATAGAGCCTAAGGCTAATGAGTAACTCGAGGCTCCAACTCGTCTCCCTTTTGCAACTGAATTTAACAGTGACACAATGCAGTGACAAGTTAACTCAACCTACCTTTCTCTTTTGCCCCCATCACTTCTTCACAGTTCTGCTCTAGCCAGAGGAATAACCTCAGTTAATTGTTATATAATGCAGTGAGGTCATCCTGAGAGCAGCACCTCATTGGTCCCCACGAGCCATGTGACTAAGTTGGGGGGAAAAGTTCCCTTAATCCATCACTATTTCAAGCATTCCTTATATACACACACCAAAAGACCCAGTGCTCTTGTGTCCTTTTTACAACCTAAGTTAATGGTTATACAATATAGTCAGGTATGTATCACTGTTGGGCAACACGATGAGGCTACAGTATCTCATTGGTCACCACCTGTCATATGACTCAGTTGGAAAAAAAAAAGTCTCCTTTGTCCCTCTAAACTTTATTAGAGCACTTCTGACACAGAGAGACCAAATGTCCTAGCCTTCAGGAAGCTTGTAATCTCCTGGGGAAGTGGACAGCTAAAGGTCCTCAGGTACTGATGGTGTTCGTGTTTCCTACTAGGACACCTCACAAAACCAAGCTCAGCTCCTTATACCTGGTAGGTACTGAGTACATTTTTGGCAAATAAATAGTACTTGATTGTATTTCCACTTTAGAAGGAGAAAAGAACACGGGCCTAGACATCCAGAGACCTTCCCTGAATATTCTGTAAATTAAAATTACTGCCCCATATCACCTTCCATCCTCTTAATTTTTTTCTCTAGAACTTAATCTGCCATAATTATTAGCTACTCTGACTAGAATGCAACCTCAAAGGCAGGAGACTCTTCAGTTTTCGTGTACCACCTGTACCTGGCACAGGAAATAAGAATTCAAGGACCTAGTACACTTTACCTTACCTGTATATAAATGTCTATTTAGCCGCTGCCTTCATACCACAAATATTCACGAAGTTGCAAGTATTAACAAGGCATTGTAGAGAACGAAGAGAAGCAGCTTAAAATGGTGTGAGAGGGAGGAAGGAAACAACACAGACTAACTACAACATAAAGCAGACTCCAAGTGCTGTAAGTCCCAAAAGCATTTTCAGTGGCTAGAGAAATTATAAACACAATGTTTTTGTTAACGTGGTGTATCTCCAGAGCACATTTTAGTCAAAGACATGAATGGCACATGAACACGTGGTTCACAGCATGCTCAGTGAAAAGATTTTTTCCCTATATGTGTTTATACTAAAACTCATAGATGGGCTTTTAATAATACACTGGGAGGATTCGCTGCTACTTAAAGAAATTCTAGAATGCTGCTCTACTACAAGGCATGACTTTTTTTCCTCTGTAATACTAATTTTCCTAATCCATTTTGCTTAAAATGGAGACAAAGTTGTCAGCTAACAATGTATTATTTTAATAAAGATTCAGAGATTGAAGGAAGGGGCAAAAGAAGTACTAGCAGGCAAAGGAAATTAGTGGTGACTTCTAAAGATGCGCCCCGAATGCTGCTCAAGCAGCCAGTTAAGCATCACATAGTGTTTCAACTCGGCTGTCAAAAGCACATGTCCATTGCAGCTGTAATTTTCAAGGTAGTTTTAAACAGTGTTAAAGAGAAGGGGTGCAAAAGGCTCCGGCAAATTAAATGCTCCCACTCCTCAAAGGCAGGGGAAACTTACCTCAACTTCGTCACTTTCATTTATATCTTTATTATAACCTACGGGTGGTGGGAATCTCACATCATGGAATGGAATCTGCCTCTCTGGCTGCCAGCTGCAAATAAGCAAACACATAATTATTTTACACGCTTTCTGGTTTCATGGAAACAATGACCACCACACTGCCATCAACTCTTGGCCAAACGTGAACCTCTGTTTTTCTAGTGTAAAGAAGCAAATGCTTTTAAAATAGTCAGTATTCTGCTGAGTAGGGCCTAATGGCAACGTAGAGACATTTCAACAAAGTCTGCATGCAGCACAGCAGCCTTGTAGTTCTACTTGGAATACTCCTCTAAACACAACAGATCAACATTACAATTTTCCAAACAAGTCTTTCTTCCAGTAATTTCAACCTCTAAGAGTGCTAAATGCAAGGCCACAACAGCAATTTCTTTTGATGCTTAAATTAAATGTTAGTATATGTAAGTGTTAGTAACATCATCACCATATTTCTACTTGCAAAGGAATTTTAACCACATTCTAAGGACCACAGGAACTGGTCCTAAATGCCCTCTAATTCCCAAGCAAAATGGGGCAGTCAGCACATTAGCAATTCAGAACTCACTTTTCCCCCTTTAAATTTTAGATCCCACGAGGTGGTCAATTCTTGCCATGGATAGCTGGCTGCTGATCAGCATGGCCTGGTAAGGTCTGCTAAACCACAGAAACCCGATGAAGACAGCCTACAGGAGTTTGGTAAGTTGCCTATGTCTTTAAATTTAAGATGATATGGAACAATTTTGAAAAACACCAGGTTATTCTTTTATATCCAAAATGATATAAAATATTAAAAGACAAACTGCAGAAACACTGGAGGGATTCAACTGCTGCAGTCATTTCTGGTTTTCTTCGTTGTTGTTAAACTTTCTTAGTAAAATCCTACTGAGAAAAGTGCTAATTTAAAAAAAAAAAAGAGCCATATAGAAGATAGGAGGGTAGGTAATTAAGTTAGAATTTATGGAAATCTGATTAGGTCTATATTAGACTGAACCCTTTCTCTGAATTATACACATTTGAAAATTATGACACTTTAGAAAACGCTGTCTTTACTTCAGAAAAGCCTTTTTATATATACTGAAAATTAATGACTTTTAACATGTCACAAATTCTTTGCTAAGTGTGTTTTCAAAAACATATAATACAAAATATAGTTTTCTTGGTTCCAAAGAAGGAAGAATTATCTTAAATCCTAAATGTACCGAGATAAAAATTCAAATTCTTTATCCAAAAACGTGAAATATGGAAAGTAAAAACATAACATCTAAAATAAGCTGGTATTATGGCAATACGACTTTCTTTATGATTGAAAGGAAAGAAAGAGTAGATATAGTGTGAAGTTCTATAAAACATTAGTTTTTCTTAAACAGAAAAACAAAAAGGAAACACCCAAGGATGGGCAGGGACTACTTTGGTAGGGACCTATCAAACCCTAGTGATGTGCTCAAACCCAGCGGTGAATCTCAAACATATTCCACGAACACAAAGAATACAGCTGATTTATTTCAAATCCCCAGAATGACAGTTTGAAGAAAAACTTTTATGCAGCTATATAGTATAGAAGAAAATAAGGAGGTCCAAATGTAATTTTAGATTTATAATACAAATCTGATTAAAAACAAAAGAGAACTGATCTAATAAGACAGTGCATTAACCAGACACATTCTTGAATGCAGAGAGGAAACGAGTGTTTGCTTAACACTTAGATTAAAGACTACAGGAGAAATTAAAAGAGTGGCAAATAAAGATAACTCTTCCTTTATGGGAAACAGTGTTTGTCTAGTGATGGGAGCAAGCAGATAAGAGTATAATTACAAAAAAATTACTCTCATGTTATCAAAGATTCTTCTGTTAAAAGTGTGATGCTGCTGTCTAGTGTATAACCATGCAAATCCATGGATACTTGAAGCAGCAGAGGCAAATTCTGGAGCTTTTGGCTCTATGCCTTCAGAAAAAGTTACTCTGTTATTCAAATTTATATTCTGGACTGAGGTTAGTGTCTAGAGCTGAGAATAGGGTTCAATATTTTAAATCCTTTTATCCCTGTCCCCCTAAATGTGTTGCAGGCATCTGAGACTACTACTACTTTGTCCTGTTGGTAGCTCAAAGAATCTGCTAACGATAAAATTGCAGTATGTCTGGGTCAGATACTACATTTTAACAGATTTACCGATATAACTCACATATCAAATTATCCATCCACTTAAGTGTATGTACAATTCAACGGTTTTCAGTATATTCACGTGTGTGCAACCATTACCAGTCAATATTACAATATTTTCTTCACGTCAAAAGGTAATCCCATGCCCTTTAGTTAGGACTCCCCATCCCCTCCAGCCCTAAGCAACCACTCATCTTTTTCTCTATGGATCTACACAAACTGCTTTTGAGAAGCTATCAACTCTCTTGGCACACAGAAGCCAAAATGTTGTAATTGTGGACCATTCTTCAGAGTTCAACATAATCCTAAAATCATGACCACATCTACACTCTGGCTACAGAGTTCATATGTACTTTAGAATCTTGAATGGCTACTTTGAAAATACCCTTTATTAGTATTAAAAAAAACTCAGTCAAGAGACTTGTCTCTTCCTATAAAATGCCAACATCTATACCACAGGTACCTTCGTATAGCTAATGTTCCTAGGCCCCTAAGTATTTCTGTTTACTCTTCTAGCAGAAAAGATTGGTCACTGATATTATTGATTATAAATACATGATGAAACAGATATAAGTTCATGAGTAAGCATGATTATTCCTCATAACATATACTAGACAATTAGACCATCGATTTTACATTTAACATTATAAAACCCTCATCAATTTTACCAATACCCATGAATCCATTTTCATGTTGTAACAATCACAAATATTTCTATCCAAACTCAAAGTTACTAATACAGAAGAATCTGGTTTTTTTCCTTACATTCAAGGGGAATGGGATGTAGGGATCAAGGTTAAACAAAAGGGATCTTTGAGGTTAACAGCAGGAACACTCATTCCATTGGTTTTAATATTGAGTTGTTCAGGATCTTCCTGGTGAGTAACATGAAGATCCATTCCTGAAAAACACTCAAACTAGACTCAAATTTTTTAAAATGAGGAGCAAAAAGAATAATTAGTATGAAATATTAAGGAACCTGAACCTTAAAATAAGACACTTACTTGTTTTCAAATGCAACTGTTATTGAATCCTCATGAACATCCTTTACAAAAGCCTGTAAGAAAGACACCAGTTACATTAACTTGTAAGCTTAAAGATCATTTGTTTTTAGTTAAATTTTATAGAGATACCAAACATTTTCTGTTTAAGAATAAAATGGAGCTTCAAATGAAAGCTTCAGTTTGTGAGGATGACTCATTCATGGATCACATCTATTAGCTGGCCACCTACTATGTGCTAGGTCCTAGGAATATGGATTAGTTAAAACAAAACATGAAAACAAAACTGCTTGTTCCAGAGGTCAGCATCTAAGGAGTGAAGTAATTGGAAATTACAATGCAGGTATTGAGTACGTACCTCGAGGTGCACTTTAGGCTAAAATTATTGAAAACTAAGAAATTTGATCCAGCACCACATGCCAGCCAGTAAAGATCTCTTGTAACCTATCTTCTTCTCTTTAATACAATTTTAGGAGACTACAATAGTAAATGACTAAGTATAATCTCAAATCTAGGTATATACAAGCACAGTAAATTTTCCTGAATGGCAATATGCTGCTAATGCCACTAAAAAGTCCAATTACCAGAGTTTAATTAAATTCTCAATCTCATAGGCACTTGGAGGAAAAAACAGTAATATAAAGTAGAGGTTTAAATCTTTTAAATCTGATGACGCAATTGCTAGTAATCTGCAGAAAGACATAACAAAAGTAATAGCTAACTAATTACCAAGAATTCTTTAATCAGCATGCCTGTTCTTTAATTCTATAAAATGACATAACTAAAGTAATAGCTAACTAATTATCAAGAATTCTTTAAGCAGCATGCTGTCCGTAATTCTATAAAATTAAGTTTTTAATAGGTGCAGGAAAGGTTTTTGTTTTTGTTTTGACAATTAGAGGAGTAGGATAAAGCATAAAGAAACCCACAGGGGCTTTATATCTTAATTCATTTTATAATGGCTTGAGAGATTTAAGCTTCTTACTCAAATTTGTTCTGTACACGTTTCTCTCCTTCCATGCTTTCTCCCTGCTTGTGGGATTATGGCCAAACTCCTTTTTTGGCTGTAAAAGGCCCTGCGTGACCTGGCCCCACCCCTCACCTCTCCAAGCTTCATCTTTCACATCCCTGGAGGCTGCGGATCCAGCAGTGCGAAACTATTTGGGCTTCTCAGTAAATGCTGTTCCTTCTTACCCACTGTCCTTCCCCTCTTTTCATCTAGCTACCTCTATTAGTCTCTTAGGTCTTGGTTCAGGTGCCACCGCTTATGCGCAAACCCAGACTAGGTTACATTCCGTCCTTGCATTCTTACAGCATATCCTATGCTCACCCCTACTATAAACTCCCCCCACTATATTACTATTGCTCGTCTCCCCACTAACGGTAAGCTTCCTAAGGTCTTACTTTATTTACTCTCAGACTTCAGACGACCTACTAAGAACTCAATGAAATGGATCATTGCTCAAGGTGTTCCTATCCTACCCATAGAGAAAAGATTGTGTGTGTGTGTGTGTGTGTGTTGTGTTCATCAGGGAAGACAAAGTAAAGGTGAGTTTTCTTATCAAACTTGGAAGACTGAGGAAGAGTCCGCAACACAAAAGGGAGCGGAAGATGGAAGAAGCATGCCAGGCCTAAGGGAAAATAGGAACAAAGACTCTGAGCTGGAGAAACAGCGTGGGGTGTGATAGAAAGAAATCCTCTGTGGACATGGAAGCAAACACAACTTAATAGGGAAAAAGAATAGCGTTTTCAACAAATGCTGCCAGGACAACTGGATATCCATGTGCAGAAGAGTAAGTTTTTGACTCTTAGACCACATACAAAAAACTAAAAATGTATGAGACCAAAATGTAAGACCTAAAACTATAAACAAACAAGTGATCCAAGGCAAATGTCTTGCTAAAAGTCTTCCAAGGCTTGAAGCTAAAGGCTTAATCAAAAACTTACACTTCTCCAGATACAAAATTAAAATGTATCAGTCAAGTATCAATTAGTTGCTCTTAAGAAAAACAATGGCAGGTGAAGCAGGGCCCTAAAAAACTTTTATATGGAAGCTACATAAACAGAGACACCAGTCTTCTGCAATTATGTTGAAAAGAATAAAAGCAAAGCTATGCTAAAAAAAAGTTCCCTTATAAGATCAAGAGGGACTATAAAATGGAATCCAAGTGTTCTGCTATACCCAACATGGCTAAGTTATTATTTCTAAATTCAGCATGCACATATATTTCTATAGATGCTGATTTAAAGGTGGGGAGGAATCCATATTTTCTTCCCATCATGTTTCCTCAGCTGTATTTAAATCATGAGCACTTTCTACAGCATCTTTTGAAAACTCCAGTTTAATACTAACCACGATGTTTTAGTTTAGAATGGGAATAGCAGACCCCCTCCCCATCCACTTTTGAGGGGAGGGAATCCAAAGACTAAAATCAAGATTCCTATTATGAGGTGATCCCTTATTCACCAAGAAGGGGCATGATTTGTTTTCATTTACAAAAAATGTTTTTTTTTATTTGTGACAGAATGCGCAAGGGAGCACGAGCACACATGAGCTGGGGGAGAGGGGCAAAGGGACAGTAAGAGATTCTTAAACAGGCTCGATGCTCCATGCGGAGCCCGATATGGGGCTCAATTCTATGACCCTGGGATCATAAGCTGAGCCGAAAGTAGGAGTAGGACGCTCCAGGCACCTGGGTGGCTCAGTCCGTTAAGCCTATGACTACTGATTTCGTTTCAGGTCATGATCCTGTGGTTCGTGGGATCAAGCCCCGATTCCGGCTCTGCGCAGACAGCACGGGGCCCGCTTGGGATTCCTCTTTCCCTCTCTCTGCTCCTCTCCTGCTCGCTCATTCTCTCAAATAAATAAACTTAAAAAAAGAAAAAAAGACTCAGACATTCAACTGACTGAGCCACCCAGGTGTCCTGCTTCTGTTTTCATTCTTGTCTCAAGTTTTATGTTTGCATGTCGCCGCAGCAATTAACATTAGTTCCTTACTGTATACTATGCAGAAAATGTTAAGTCCTTTAGTCAGTCAAGAGAACCTTGTTACAGCTGAATGAAAAACTGTTCTCACTTAATTAGGCATCTTTCCAATACCATTGCTCTATTCTAAAACTATGCTGTCTACCATAGCAGCCACAGGCCATATGTGACTATTTATATTTAAATTAATTACAATTAAATAAAATAAAAAAATCAGTCTCCCAGTCATACTTGCCACATTTCAAATGCTCAATTGCCACACATGCCTTAGTGTCTGTTGTAGTGAGCGGCACAGGTAGAGATCAGTTCCGACATCGCAGAAAATTCCACTGGATGGCACTGATTTAAAAGCATTTTACAAATGTTGGGGACTGTTTTCAAATCCACCTTACTGACTCTAAAGGTCAGTCTCATTGCTTTATTGCTGTTATTTTTATTTTTCTCTTTGCCAAAAAGTTATTGCACAGTTTAATCATACTCATTCACCACATGTGCCTAATACCTAAAAATCAAACGTTCCCTCAAAGCAGGAAGATCTGCAACTGTTGTGACTATTAACAACCAAAGGCTTTCAAAGGCTTTGAAAGCAATTCTGGATGTAGAGTGTCAGAAATGATTTGAATAATCATCACAGCCTACTAGCCCTTGGCTTTCTAGTTAATGAGGCTTATTTGTATGTGGATGTTTGTAGGACCATTCCAAAATCAGTCATTTTTAGTCATTGTTTGCATATTAAGTAAATACAGAAGGCACAGAATACCTTCTTGTTGCTGCTGTAACAAGCTGAATAGAAGAAACTATTGGTTGCATCTGGCCTGCTCTCACACCCAGGAGAAACATCTCGACTTCTGAGGCCTTTTACTAACCTGTTCACGTCCAACCAGGGTCCCATCTTCCTGCGGCTCAACATTCTCCAGTAACCGTTCTTTTGGCCACCCTTCCCTTACCCCAACACTCATACACCCTCGTTCCGTGGACACGTCCAGGGCATTACCACCCTACCCACCACCAACCTGGAAAACTAGTAATCCCCACCTATCTACACCAAACAAAGTTGGTATCAGGGGAGAAGATAGGTTCAGGGGGATCCCTGAGGTTACAAAGACGACAGACGGAAGGGGTTTGAATAGAATGCACAAAGGGAGCTGCACTGTACTGAGAGCCAGGGCTCTTACGGGACTCAGGAAACTTAGTGGTTAAGAGTTTTGCCGTGGGGGCTCCTGGGTGGCTCAGTCGGTTAAGCGTCTGACTTCGGCCTGGGTCACGATCTCGCGGTCCGTGAGTTCGAGCCCCGCGTCAGGCTCTGTGCTGACTGCTCAGAGCCTGGAGCCTGTTTCAGATTCTGTGTCTCCCTCTCTCTCTGCCCCTCCCCCGTTCATGCTCTGTCTCTCTCTGTCTCAAAAATAAATAAACGTTAAAAAAAAATTAAAAAAAAAAAGAGTTTTGCCATGAAGGGGGTGCGCCTGGGTGGCTCAGTGGGTTGAGCATCCGACTTCGGCTCAGGTCATGATCTCACAGTCACAGCTCATGAGTTCGAGCCCTGCATCGGGCTCTATGCTGACAGCTTGGAGCCTGGAGCCTGCTTCGGATTCTGTGTCTCCCTCTCTCTCTCTGTCCCTCCTGTGTGTTCTCTCTCTCTCTCTCTCTCTCTCTCTCTCAAAATTAAATAAAACATTAAAAAAAAAGTTTTGCTGTGAAGGAGACCTAGGCTCCAAATTTTGGTTCTACCAGATAAGCTTTGAAAGTCTCCAAGTAGTCTCTGTGCCTCAGACTCCTCAACTGCTAGTAACAAATGGATACAGGGGAACTGGATCTGCCTTATAAGGGTGTTGTAATGAAATCACACATGTCTAGTGCCTACCACAATGCCTGCCTGGCACACAGTTGGCACTAAATAAATGAGAGGTAAAGCAGAGAGGGGTGTATTTTATGAAAGATGCAGAACCATAGGGGCGCCTGGGTAGCTCAGTTGGTTAAGCGTCCAACTTCTGCTCTGGTCATGATCTCACGGTTTGTGGGTTCAAGCCCCACGTCGGTCTCTGTGCTGACAGCTCGGAGCCTGGAGCTTGCTTTGGATTCTGTGTCTCCCTCTCTCTCTGCCCCTCCCCTGCTCGTGCTCTCTCTCTCAAAAAAAAAATAATAATAATAAATAAAACGTTAAAAAAAAGATGCAGAACCATAAATACTCTTGCAGTTCAGAAAGTTACATCTCAACAAAAGCACACTAAAGAAAAAAGATTTAAGAATTGGGATACAAAAAGAAAAGACTATTTCCTCAAAGATACTAAATACTGAAAGGTTATTTAGACTCTGAGAAGAAAAGATGTAATGAAAACCTTTAGGGTTTGAGAAAGATGCTAAAGTGCAGTGCTAAAGACAGATACAGGCTCTTCATCAGGAGAAGAAACAAGAAATCAAAAAGTCATTATGGGATCCCCAACTTAACTGGCAACTAGATCAAAGAAGCAGTAGCAGAAATCATACTTACCAAAGTGTGCAATGACAATTCAAACATTACACTACCAGGACTGATGAAGCTAAGAAGTCCATCCCTATTTGGGTGAACTCTTACCCTCCAACTCACACGTCTTCACTTGGTAAACTCACTAGTCACTAGTCAGAAGAGTGGTTATCATAGAGACAACCTGTATGTACTTCAGTGTTAGCCCCTGATCCCCACAGAACACAGCTACTACACCATCACTGAAGACAACACATGTAGTGCAATGGTAATTCTCGTTAGAGAAAATGTAGAGCACGGCAAAACGTCCCTCCTAAAGAAAGCCCACAGGACCAGAGCATAGGGATATAGAATTCAAACCCAAGGCTTCACATACAGAGTGGGGTTATCATTTGTCACCCTTTGAATGTGGGCCCTAACAACACAAAGGAATGAATGGAAAGGGAAAAGCACAATTAACCTCATCAACAACCCTTCTCCAACCACAGTACATGTCCAGGATTACTTGACTTTACTTGGGCACTTAACACAAATTCTGAGAAAAATGCATTCTTCCTGATTCATCTTGACTCTAAGATAGCACACAGGTAGAGAGAATAGTATTAACTTTCCTGTGTGCGTATGTATTCAAACTTTTTAATGCTTCAGTTCTTATATGCTCCATATGACAAAAGCAATTTCATAGTGAGGTCAAAGATTTCCAACTTTCTCTTTCCTTAGTAGGAATTCATAGGAAGAATTACATAGTAAAATATCAAGATGCAAGAGGTAATTTAATAAAAAGCTGATACAGAAGCTGCATATGTCATGGCATCTTTGTATGAACAGTAAAAAGTGGTAACATCACCTTGCAACTCTTACAATGGTACTAAGGAGGTGTTACGCTAACAAGATACAATCGGAAGGTTATAATGAAATTTTAAAAAGGGCAGGAAATCAAGTCCAGTTTATTTCTTCAAGTTAAATTTCATCATTTCAGAAATGATGCTATGTGATCTCAAATCACAAATCTGAGAACCCTTACTAGCTATGAGTCTCAGTAGTAAACCACTTACCTAATCTCTTTGTACATCTCTGTCCTCATCTACAAAATGGGAATAACAATAGCACCTCAGGATTGTGGGAGAGGATTAAATAAATTATTCACAGATGTAAAGTGTCTAGAATAGTGCTTGGCACCTAGAAAGCTCTCAGTACCTCTCAACAGTCATGATCATGATCACAGCCATCTCAGAAAACACATTCCCACAGTGGACAGGAACCAGAAACCCAACTATTATACCACTGAGCTTTGTATTTAAGTAATAATTTGGAGGTTTCTAGAATGTGTGAGCATGAAGTTGGAAAATGCACACTTCGAAAGGGGAAAAATGGTGCTTCCACAAAGACATCAAACCCTAAAAAGGCTAGACTTGGGGAAGAAAAAAAAATGTGGTTGACCTGAATAACCCACTTCCTTGAAGTATAGAACACCTATAATGCAAAGTTAGATGTAGAGACTTCATAATAAACATGAATAATGCCTTCTGCAAGTTTATTTGTAGTAAAACATGATTTCTAGCAGGCTATGTATGTAGCTAACATGACATGTTGGGCCACTAATGTCTTCATCAAAAATACCTCTTCCTGATTGTACATTTTGTCATAAGATAGCTGCTAGTTCAACAATATTACTTACCACATTAAAGTCTGTCCTCAGATACCAAACTTAAAAACATAAGATGTATTAAATTAAAATCTAAAAATAAGAATACAATTTAGCATATTCACACCGTATTACAATATTGAATCAGATGTCACTATAGTTTCAGAAAACTATCTTATGTTTCAAACACATGATTTATCCATCTTTAGTAATATTCATACTAGTATCCAAAACCTAAGAACTTTAGGATATAGTAGTACATTCATATCAGAATGACATACGTTCTATATTCTCAATACATTAGAACTCTCATTCCCCCCCAAAGAAACCCTTAACACCAAAACAAAACAAAAGCCACCACTACACTATTTTAGGTAGATGCCCCTAGAATAAAGAACCTATTTCAAAATTATTTGTTTAGGAGATACTTTGGAAAGATTTTGTGACATTTGTTCATGTGTCCTCATGTCTTAAATAACATAAGACTCTAAGTTGTACATGAGACTTTTTCCAAGTCAAAGGAATAAGCAAGCATAAAAGTAGTGGCTCTGACAACTACTAAATGTAACTTTCAAGTTTTTAAGAATAAACACTAGAGGGAAAAATAGAAATGAACTCTCCAATCTTAGAGTTTTGGTTTCATGATTCTGTTAATTGTGAATCTTGAACTTTAGTTGTTTTGCAGAGAAAAGAATCCAAATATTTGCAGCTATACTCTATCCAGTTTATATTGTAAACTTGGACCATGTGCTCAGAAGATGGAGAATCATCCCTTGCAATATGGTGGTTGTGTTAGGCAAATAGAAGTGTGAATTCACTTACACTGAAGTTGTTGGAGTTGTTCAGTTTTTAAAGGCTTTTCTTGATGAACCAGGTTCCTATCTTTTTCATAAATGTAATGTTTCTCCATAATAGTTCATTTTTTATTGGTGTTTTATTTCCTATCTTTCCTGTCCATCTCACTGGACAAGCAACTCGATTTACTTTTTGCTTTACAATTCTTGACAATATTTTGAGTCCTATGAAAAGTTAAACCTCTTCATTATAGAAACTATTTTTGTACCAGCACAGACCATTTGAAGTTTTCTTAAAAATAAACTTTAAGTAAATGTAATAGCAATTTCTCTACACGTATTTGATGTTTCACATTTCCTTCAAGAAACTAAGGGACAATCCATTCTTTTTATTTACCTTCATATTAAGCAAATTCATTAAAAAAATACACACACACACAACTAAAACGGAGGATTAAGAGCAAAGATAGAGGGCATTTCTTATTATAGTCCAATCAGCTTGCAAGCAAAATCACCGCAGCAAATGATAGGTTGCTGGAAGGGAACAATAAATCCTTCAAGACCAGGATGTGCTACTTGCCTTCTCATAGCAGGCAAACTCCACTGAAAGACGGTAAGAGTGGTGCCCAATCTAATATCAGAGATCTATTAGAACACTGCCCAACCATTAACCCCTGGCTTATATTGACTACAGTCAGCACCACAAATCTAGTGAGCAAAACTACCCATCTAGGAACCAGAATGATTCCACACTAACTAGCAGAAATTATTATGGATCACTAAAATAAATGCAAACCAACATTTTGACTACAGAGTCAACATAAACAATTTTATATTGGTGAGACTAACAATATAAATGTTGGGTTTTTCCTTTCATAGCTACAGGTTTTATCTTTTGGCTAAAAGTGTTTCCATACTTTATGCACTTATGAAATACATTGATCTCAAATATCTCCACAGAATTGGTAAATACACACGTATGAAGTCACTTGTTAATTTTCCCATAGCCAATTGAGTCTTCTCTGAAATGTTTCAGTTATGCTATAATAAATTTAAGAAATGTGTTGGACAATGACAATAGCTAATTTCCACACTTCCTTCCATATGTACCTTCTATTGCCAAAATACTAAAGTGGAATTTTACTTACAGGAGTTATAGAGAAACATTCAAGAGAAAACAAGAATTTATAGATCTACAGTGTAGATCTACTAGATCTACAGTGACTACTACCAACAGATGCCCTACTGATACGTTAAGAATGTTTTAAATCCTCCTTTTGAAAATGTAAGATATTAGATCTGCAGTGATGTAACTTAAAAGAGAAAACCCCACATTACTACTATGCATGCCTATTTAAAACCTCAACAATACTGTCCACTGCAACATTACACATTGAGAAAAGATAGTCAAGTATTTGGAGCACAAAGCAATTATTTCTATTCGCGATTTGAAATTCTCTAGTAATAATGTACTCTCAGTTAATTTCCTGAAGTTTCATGGCATATATTCAGGCCTTTCGAGGGTTAAAAATTGTTTCCTTAAGTAGCAGAGTTGCTAATAATGTTTTCAGACGCTGAAGCATCTGTATTCCTGAATCTGGCCGCATTTATAACAAGGGAGGGGGCCGCCAATATTCAAGATTACAAACTTCTCTAATGCATTACTCGGATATGTCAGGGTCTTCCTGAAACTTTTGGATCTCAAAAATCTCTTCTGAAATCCACAAAGCGAGGTCACTAAAAATCAGTTGCCATTGTGATTCGGTACCGACTACAGCTTCTTACTCCTCTTTCTTCACACCCCTTGCCCAGAACAGTGGAGCTCTCCGAAGTCCCAACGCTGGACCACCGGAAAAGAGAAGCCAAAAGAGATCTCAAACCCTCTGTAAGAGGCAGGAGGCGGCTCGACGGAAGCGCCCCCAGCTACTCAGCAACTACCCACACGTCAGGCCCGGATCCCACGGTGAGAGGATATTTAGGAAAGGGAAATAAGCCGTCGCCGTCACTTCGCGCGGATACCGGCCCTTCCCGCCGGGATCTTGTACCTGCCGCCGGCCCTGGCCCATCCCCAGCTCTCCCTCGGCCCCCGAGAGGACACGCTCTTCTCCTTGCCCGCTCTCATTCCGATAGGCGCCGGGGCCTCTTATAGGAGAGGCAGCGGGGCTCGAGGGGCTTCCTACAGGCCCCAAGTCCGGTTCTTCTCTCCCAAACATCCCAACGAGCGCACCGTGACCCCCGGGCGCCGCGCTCGGGAAGAGGGCCCCAGGCCTGCCTCCCGCCGAGGCCGAGAAGAAAAGGGAGGGAAAGAAGGACGAAGATGGGGCCTGCCCTGGAGCCAAGTACCTTGTAGAAAGCGCCATTGGAGCCCCGCACTTCCACCACCAGCTCCTCCATCTTCTCGAAAGCCCTGCTCGCGCCGGGAGCCCGCCCCCGAGAGGTGGGCTGCGGGCGCAAGAGGCCCAGCCGCCGCCGCCGCCGCCGCCGCCGCCGCCGCGCTCCCGCACGCCCCCCGGCAGCGGCGCCGCCGTCACCGCCGCCACCCGCGCTCGCCGTCGGCTCACCGCCCGCTCGGAGGCGGCCCCTCACCGGAAGTGAAACCGAAACGGAGCCGAGCGCCTGACTGAGGCCGAAAGCTCCGGCCGCTCCGCGTGTAAACAGTGAAACAGCGTCACGTGACCGACACCGCCCCTCCCCCCGCGGGCTTGGCCCCCCTCGGCCCCGCCCTCTTTCTCCCCGCGGGCCCAGGAGCGCGCGCATGCGCGCTGCTTGGAAACCGGCTGGGGGCCGGGCCACACGTACTGCGCGCGGGCTAGGCGTGCGCGGGCTCGTTGGAGGCGGGAAGGCGGGAAGGGCGGTGACAGGTCGCACCGCGGGCTGAGGTCGCGCCGCTTCGTGGCGCCTGGCGAGGGCCAGAGCGCCTATTCCTGTAGAGGGTCAGGTGGAGGCGTGGGAAAGATCCTCCTGTAGTGATCAAGTGTATTCACTTATTCGAAGTCTGGGCTGGCTTGGGTTGGAGGCTTTTTTTTTTTTTTTTTTTTTTTTTAAGTGGGGCACATCTAATTGAGCTGGAGGTGGAGTACGGGTCAAGCCTAAAGGTGAAGAATTAGATCGAAGGCGACTTTGAACTAGTTACAGTGGCAACCACGGTGACGCAGGCTTGTGTGACCCTTAGAGGCAGAAGGTGAGAATAACGCCGCCCCCTCCCCCAAGAGATTTTGGTCTGTCCTATGGATACATCCTGTGTCCTCTGAGACACAGCGGATTGTGTCAGGACCTCTGCAAATGTTAGTCCTCCCTCAGACCCGGCACTGACCCAAGTGCTTCCCTTCCGGCAATTCACTTTCATACTTTTACTTGACATACGTTTAAAAAAGAAAAAAAAAAAAAGAATGTCTTAAGCACTTGTTAATTCCTTTACAGTTTATTTTCCTATTATTTTGCCCCTACTGTATACCCACCCTGTACAGGGCGTCGGGGTGGGCGTTTGTACAGCAGTCAGGTGACCTGTCTACCAGGGACAGCGCACCTGTTTCCTTGCAGCTCTCCCCTTTTACCCGCCCCCCCCCCCACAGTACAACAAACCCCAGCTTTTTCTCATTCCTGTTTCTGCACTGTCCTTGTATCCACTTTGACCTAGGTTTCTTTTGGAAGGCTTTTATCCAACTGAGACGTTTATTGAGCCCCTACCACATACCGGGCATTGTGATAAGTACTAGTGAGAAATTGGTGAAGAGAAAAAAAAAAAAAAAGATTGCCAGCATTTAACTGGGAATCCAGAGGCATAGGTGGACATAACTAAATTATCAGAAAAGTAAATGTCGAGTTGCAACTGTGATAAGGGCTATGAAGAACTAGATACCCCTAGAATAGTGGGACAGGACCCAGTCTGGGGTGGGGGAGGGGTGGTCAAGGCTGGGAAATGACTCCAGCTAGAATGTGACCAGAGAGAGTTAACTGGCAGCCCTGAGCTGGTGGAGGTGGGGTGAACGGCCCCCAGGCAGATGCCCCAGAATTAGAGGCATGCTTGGGCCTCCGGTTCCCTTCCCACCCCACTCCTAGCCAGAGCAGCAGTGTCACTGGGGTGGAGCTCCAGTTTTACAGCAGCGGATCAAGGGCCACATTCCTTGAGGCCACAGTACACAGGAGTGACCCATTGGAATAGTCACAAGATGTGAAGACCGCAGGACGGCTGGACGGGGGCAGAGCATATGATCTTTCACCCTGATGTAGTGAAAGGGGACAGATTGATTAGAATGGTCATACCCTGCACGTGTAGGGTGTTATTCAGTTCACCCAGGAGTTTCAAATGCTACCGGCTCTTCACAACCTCTACAAGCCATGCTAAACCTGGTGCTGTTCCCTGAACCTATGATTCACTCTCATGCCTCCATGTCTCTACTCACACACTTCTGCTTTCCCAGAACCACCCTTCTCCTTAGGGTTATCAGATGGATTCCTATTAGCCAGTTATTTTACCTCAGGTGCAGGGAATTCAGTTAACTTTGCTCCTCAATTCGCAGCACATTATCATCATCAGTCCCTGCCAGGCCCCTGTCCCATTTACATTATTTTATATTATTATTTTCCCTCATCTTAGTACCCACTTTCATTCTTCCTCTAGATACCAACTGCAATGTGTTGGTATAGTTCCTTGATAGTTTAAGACCTGCAGTGTTTTGTGTATGCTTTTACATTTACAGAGATGGTATTGGACTGGAAACGTTTTTCTTACTGCTTTCGCTCAACCCTGTGTTCTCGAATTATATCCACATTGCTGTGTGTACACCTAGTTTTTTGCTTCTTCCTGCTGCTGAGTATTCCATAGATTTTACTGATACGTTTCCCTAGTGCCGGGCATCTTGGTTACTGCCAACTCCCTGCTGTCACACTGTGGCGAAAACCCTTGTGAATGTGTGTACGAACCTTTGCAAGAATTTGTGTGTGTCTGTGCTCTCGCAGAACTTTGTACATATCTCCTGCTTCCTCACCACACTGCTTGGCACATTGCAGGGATTCGGTAAATGTTGAAATACCTCTCCTGGGATGCTTGATGTACTATGATCACTTATTTGTATTTCAGTTTCCCTCACTGGACTGTGAGTTCCTTCCAGGAAGGGAAGATGTCTTAGTTTTCTTTGTATTCCTGACACAAAGTGGTTGATTTTAGGAAATGTTTGATGACTGAGTACCTGCCTAGCCTCACTTCCTGTATGTACATGCTCTTAGTCTTGCCCGCTTAACTCCATCTTAGCCTGTTCTGATCTCTAGCTCTTGAAACGCCCCGTTTCAAGACAGCTTAGCTGAATTCAGACACGGACTCAGTTCTGTTTGTGAGCCTGCTCCTCTCATATTCTCTCTCTCTCAGTCACTGGCAACCCTTTCTTCAAGTTAGTTTCCCAGGCCTAAAGCCGAATCATTTTGTCCCTTTCTCACACACACCTAGTCCCATCAGCAAATCCTTTCGGAGTCTACAATCCATTTGTCACCACTTGTGCCACTAAGACCATGTTCCAAGCCCCCATCTTCTCTTACCTGGATGAGGGTAACAGCTTCTCTGGTCTCCCTGCAGCCACTCTTACCCTCTTGTCTATTCTGAACACAGAAGAGACCGTGACCCTATTCAGGTGTCTGTCAAGCCACTCTGCCACTTAAGACCCTTCCAAGTTGTTCCCTAAGTGTCTCAGGGTAAAAGCTAAAGTGCTTATTTATTCTGGACTCAGTGCATTACATACTCTGGCGTCTTATCTGTCTCACCTTCTACCTCCTCCTTCACTCCATTCCAGCCATACTGGCTTCTTTGCTGTTTCTTCAAAACACCAGGTGAGTTCTGTCTCCTCTCACTAGAATGTAAGCTCGGTGAGAACAGAGATTTTTGTTTCTTTTATTCACGGCTTGTCCCCAGTGCCTAAACACTACAGTGTTTGGAACATAGGAGGTGCTTAGTAAATATTGACTGCATGAATGAATGCATATGAATGCATGAATGAACGAATGAATGAATGAATACGTGTTGAGGACTCAGCTCAGATCAAGTCTGCTCCCATGCCCGTATTTATCTGATATTGGAATTGATGCTTCAGCACTTCTAGCCTTGCCTTAGCCCCTAGTTTCCATTAAATTGCTGCCTGTTGTCTTTGCATTGATTTATTCTGTGTTATTTCCTGCTCCTTCGCAATTTGAGCCCTCTGAGTCTTTTTCATGCCTCAATCCCAGCTGAAATGCCCTTTGTCCTTTCTAATTCTAGAAATCCTATGTATCCTCTAGGACCCAGCTAAAGCTTCCCTTCTTTCATGACACTTTCTCTGACAATTTCACCTCACTTTGACCTCTCCTTCGAACTAGATATTATAAACAAAATGTTTTTTTAAAAAATTAATAATCTTTGTGTTTTAGAACAGTTTTAGATTTACAGGAAAATTGAGGCAATAGGAGAGAGTTCCCGTATCAGTTTCCTGACACCCCCTCCCAGTTTCCTCTGTTATTAATATCTTGTATTATTGTGATACATTTGTTGCCACTGATGAGCCAATACTGAGACATGGTTGTTAACTGAAGTCCATAGTTGACATTAAGGTTCACTCTTTGTGTCGTACAGTGTATGAGTTTTGACAAATGCATGATGTCATGCCTCCACCATTACAGTATCATATAGAATAATTCCACCACCCTAAAAATCCCTGTGCTCCACTTGTTTATTCATCAGTTCAACCCCCTAACCCTTGGCAACTACTGATCTTTTTACTGTGTCCATAGATTTGCTTTTTCCAGAATTTCACGTGCTTGGAGTCATACAGTATGGGGCCTTTTCAGATTGGCTTCTTTCACTTGGCAACATGCAGTTAAGATTGCTGCACCTCGTTTCATGACTTCATAGCATGTTTCATTTTATTGAGGAATAATATTCTATCCTCTGATGTATATGATTGTTTATCCACCTGTCGAAGGACATTTTGGTTGCTTCCAGTTTTTGCTGATGATGAAAAATACGGCCTTAAACATTCATGTGCAGGTTTGTGTGGATGTAAGTGTTCAACTCATTTTGGTAAATACCTACGTGTGCAATAGCTGGATTGTATGGTGACTATGTTGGGCTTTGTGAGAAACTGCTAAGTGTCTTCCAAAAGCACTGTGTCATTTTGTATTGCCACCACAAACGAAAGAGAGTTTCTGTTGCTACACAACCTCACAGGCTTTTGGTGTTATCGGTGTTTTGAATTTTGTCCATTCTGATAGGTGTCTAGAGGAATCTTGTTTTATTGCAATTCCCTAATGACGTATGGTGTTGAGCAACTTTTTATATCTGTATTTGCCATCTGTATATCTTCACTGATAAGATCTCTGTTCAGATCTTTTGCCCATTTTTTAATTGGGTTGTTTTCTTATGGATGAGTTTTAATAGTTCTTTGTATATTTTCGATACCAGCCCTTTATCAGATTGTGTTTTGCAAATATTTTCTCCCAGTCTGAGGCTTCTCTTCGTTCACTTAACAGTGTCTTTCACAGAGCAGAGGTTTTTAATTTTAAAAACAACTAACTTAGCAGTTTTTTTCTTCATGGGTCATGCTTTTGGTATTGTATCCTAAAAGTCATCGCCAAAGCTCAGTTCACCTAGATTTTTTCCCATGTTATCTTTTAGATGTTTATAGTGTTACAGTTTCCATTTAGGCCTATGATATATTTTGACTTAATTTTTGTGAAAGGTGTTAGGTCTGTGTGTAGATTTTTTTTTTTTTTTTTGCATATGGATGTTCAATTCTTCTAGTACCATTTTTTTGAAAAGACTACTGTTTCTCCATTGAATTGCCTTTGCTCCATTGGAAAAGATCAGTTGGCTATATTTGTATGGGTCTAATTCTGGTCTCTCTCTTGCATTCATTGATTTGTCTATTTTTTCATTAATAATGCCATACTCACTGTATGGTATTACTATAGCTTTAAAGTAAGTTTCACAGTTGGGTGTTGTCAGTCCAGCGACTTTGTTCTCCTTCAATATTCTGTTTGCTAGTATGAGTCTTTTGCCTTTCCATATAAATTCTAGAATCAGTCTATCAATATCCACAAAATAACTTGCTGGGATTTAAAAAATTTTTTTTATTGTTTTTAAATTTATTTTTGAGACAGAGGGAGACAAAGCACGAGCAGGGGAGGGGCAGAAAGAGACAGAGGGAGACTCAGAATCTGAAGCAGGCTCCAGGCTCTGAGCTGTCAGCACAGAGCCCGACTCAGGGCTTGAACCCACAGACTATGAGATCATGACCTGAGCTGAAGTCAGACGCCCAACCCACTGAGCCACCCAGGCGCCCCACTTGCTGGGATTTTGATAGCAATTGTGTTATTTATAGATCGAGTTGGAAAGAAATGATAACAATATTGAGTCTTCCTGTCCATGAACATGGAATATCTCTCCATTTAGATCTTCTTTGACTTCTTTCGTCAAGGTTTTGTAGTGTTTCTCATATAGATACTATATATATTTTGTGACATTTATGCCTAAGTATCTCATTTTTTGGTGCTGAAGTAAATAGTATTGTGTTTTCAAATTTCAGCTGTCCATTGCTCATATATAAATCTTCTTCCAATCACTGCTTTTGCCACAACCCATAAATCTTGATAAGTCCTATATTTTTATTTAGCTCAAAATATTTTTAAATTTCTCTTAAACTTCTCCTTTTACCCATGTGTTATTTAGAAGTGTGTTGTTTAATTTCCAAATATTTGGGGATTTTCCAGTTATCTTTCTGTTATTGATTGCTATTTTAATTGCATTGTGATCTGAGAGCAGACATTGTATGATTTCTATTCTTTCAAATCTGTCAAGGTATGTTTTATGGACCAGAAGGTGGACTGTCATGGTAAATGTTCCATGTGAACCTGAGAAGAAAGTGTATCCTCCTGCTGTTGGATGAAGTAGTCTGTCGATGTCAATTACATTGAGTTGATTGATGGAGCTGTTCAGTTCAGCTATATCCTTACTGATTTTCTGCCTGCTCAATCTATCAATTACTGACAGAAGGGTGTTAAAGTCTTCAAATATAACAATACATTGGTCTATTTCTCCTTGTAGTTCTATCAGCTTTTGCCTCATATATTTTGACACTCTGTTGTCGGCTGCACAGACCTTGAGAAATTTCATGTCTTCTCAGAGAATTGACCTCTTTATCATTATATAATACCCTTCTTTATCCTTGATAGTGTTCCTTGCTCTGAAGTCTGCTTTATCTGAAATTAATATAGCTACTCCACGTTTCTTTTGATTAGTGTTAGTCTAGTATATCTCTCTCCATCCCTTTACTTTTAATTGATTTGTATTTATATTTAAAGTGGATATTGTGTAGAAAACATGAGGTTATATCTTTGATGGTCTCCATTCTTTAGTTATTTAAAAAATGTTTATTTATTTTGAGGAAGAGCACGTGCATATGCAAGATGGGGAGGGGTAGAGAGAGAGGAAGAGAGAATCCCATGCAGTAGATCCTATGCGGGGCTCCATCCCATGACCATGAGATCATGACCTGAGCTGCAATTAAGAGTCAGACGTTTAACTGAGTCATGCAGGTGGCCTGACAGTCTCCATCTTTTAATTCATTTTTGTAGATTATTCACATTTAAGGTGATTATTGATATAATTTGGTTAAATTTTTTAAATGTTTATTTATTTTTGAGAGACAGACAGAGAGACAGAGGTGAGCAGGGGAGGGGCAGAGAGAGAGGGAGACACAGAATCCAAAGCAGGCTCCAGGCTCTGAGCTGTCAGCACAGAGCCCGAAGTGGGGCTGGAACCCATGAGCTGTGAGATCATGACCTGAACCGAAGTCAGACACTCAACTGACTGAGCCACCCAGGCGCCCCTGATATAATTTGGTTAATTACCATGTTTGTAACTGTTTTCTATCCATTGTACTTGTTTTTTGTTTCTTTTTTTATCTTCCTCTTTTTCCACCTTCTCTGAGTTTAATTGAGCATTTTATATGATTCTATGTTCTCTCCTCTCTTAGTATATCAATTATGCTTATTTAACATTTTTTAGTGGTTTCCCTAGAATTTGCAATATATATTTACAGCTAATTTAAGTTTACTTTCGAATGACACCAAATAGCTTCATGGGTAGTTCAGGTACCTTGTTATACAGTATTTCCAATTCCTTTCTTCTCTCTCCCTTGTCATTTAATTTCACTTATTCATATACTAAAATCAGTAGTGCACTGTTGCTATTATTGGTTTGAAAAAAAAACAGTTACATGTATTAGATCAATTAAGACTAAGAAAAACAAGGGTTTCTTTTTTTACTTTCATTTTTTCCTTCTCAAAAGCTCTTCCTGTCTTTATGTAGATTTGAGTTTCTGACCTGCATCACTTTCCTTTTCTCCAAAGAAGTTTTAATGTTTTTTGCAAGGTAAACCTACTGGTTACAAATTCTCTGTCTTTAGCTGAGAACGTTTTTATTTCTTCTTCTCTTTTGAAGGATAATTTCACTGTATGCAGAATTCCAGTTTTTTTTTTCCCCTTTCAACAATTTAAGTATTTTGCTGCACTCTACTTTTGTTTGCATGGCTTCTGATGAGGAATCTGAGGTAACTCTCCTTACACCTCCATAGGTAACCCCCCACTGACTTCTTCCAAGTATTGTCTTTAGTTTTCTTCAGTTTGAACAGGATGTGCCTACATGTGGATTTTGTTGGTATTTATTAAGCTTGATGTCCTCTGAGCTTTCCAGGGCTGTCGTTTATTGTCTGCCATTGATTTTGGAAAATTCTCAGCCTTTATTACTTCAAATATTTTTTCTCCTTTTTGTCCTGTTATTCACATTATGCTAGTGTCACACCTTTTGCAGTTGTTCCCCGTTCTTGGATATTCTCTTTTGGTTTTTTTTCTTCTTCCAGAAGTTTTTTTTCTTTTTGCATTTCTTTTTGGGAAGTTTTTGTTTACATATCTTCAAGCTCACTGACTGTTTCCTCAGCCACGCCCAGTCTACCAATGAGCCCATCAAAGGCATTCTTCATTTCTGTGACAATATGTTTTTATTCATTTCTATCATTTTTTTGGTTCTTTCTTTTGCTTAGAGATTTCATCCCTCTGCACTACTGATTCATTCTTTTTCATACTTCATACATATACATTTTTAGTTATTTCTATTATCAAGCAGTATCAAACTTACAGAAAAACTCTGAGTACAATACAGAGTCCTTTTTTCCCTGAGCTATTAGGAGGTAAGCTGCTGAGCTGATGGCCATTACTTCCAAATACTTACATACAGAATACCACCATCAAAATCAGGAATTAGCATTGATAATAAAATATGAATAAAATGCTACAATAAAAATACTACTGTCTAATCCTGGTATTCTTTTCAAGTTTGGCCAGTTATCTCAGTAAAGCTATTTATAGCCAAAGGGTCCAGTTCTACAATAATATTTTTACGTTCAATTGCTGTGTATCTACAATAGTTACTTGGTTTTGCCTTGATTTTCATGCCTTTAACACATTTCAAGATTATAGGATACTTGTTTTGTACAGTGTTACTCAAATTGAGTTTATGTTATATGTTGCCAATATTAGATTTAGTTTTATACATTTTTGGTAGTAATATGGAAGTGACTGCAATATTTTCTTCCTTTAAAAATGTTTTTTTGAGAAAGAGTGTGAGCACACTGAGCAGGGGCAGGAGCAGGGGCAGAGGGAGAGAGAGAAGAGGAGGGAGAGGGAAAGGGAGAGAGAGAGAATCTTAAGCAGACTCCATGCCCAGCACAGAGCCCAATATGGGGCTCAATCTCAACCGTGAGACCATGGCCTGATCCAAAATCAAGAGTCAGATGCTTAATTGACTGAGCCACCCAGGCCCCCCTGATGCTGTGTTTTTCTTACTGCATTCCGTTCCTGCTTGTTACATTACTGTTGATGCTCGTGAAACTATTTTTGCTCCTCAAATTTACACTAAAACTGTAATGCTGGAACTTTTAAAGTATAAGGGCAGGAAAACCAGGATTAGAGACAATTGCAATAATTGTAAGCTGGAAACCAGTTGAGCATATGGTATCTGATTTTGACCACTGATTTGTTCTTGCATGTTGTCTCCTTTTTCCCATTAAATATTTAACATACTAATCATAGTTACTTTAAATTCCCTATCTGATAATTGTAAAACCAGTGTCATATTTAAGTCTTACTCCTGTGTTTGCTTTAACTGTTCACACCGTGACTTTTTCTTGCCTTTTAGCATGCCTCTCAACTTTTCGTTGGAATTCAGGCATGATGTATTGGGTAATAGGAACTGAGTTAATTAGGATTTTAGGTTGAGGTTTTATGTTAATTCGGGTAGGAGCTGAGCTGTGCTTACTATTTGTTCCAGCTGTGGGTGGCAGATGCTTTAGTCTCCTCTAGTGTCCTTGTTTTTTGTATGTGTGACCTTTGTTATCTTTGGGTTTCCCTAAGAACTCCTTCTTACATAGTCTGTCTCTCAGCTCTCTCAGTTCTACTGCACTGTTACACTGGAGCCCTGTTGGTATGGTGGCAAGGTGTTAGGGAGGGGAAGCATTATATCATCTTATTACCTCCCAAAATTTTAGTAGGGCCTGAGTCCCTGGGGTGTCTTCTTCAGAAGTACTTCTTAGTTTTTTTCTCCCTTTAGGTGATACAGGAAGGCTAGAGGGGACTTGTACTGGCATATAGCCCCTCTCTCAGGTCACGACAGGCTCTGGTAAGTAATTTCCTTCGGAGGGCAGGCTTTTGTTGTGGAGAACACAGACTGTATTTTAGAATGATTGCTTTTCCCCACCTTCTGCAGGAAACAGGAGGGAATTTTTCTCTGATCTTCACTGTGAGAACCTGGTGGGTTCCTGGAGGCAAAGCCCATGAAAATATAGGCGTCCCCCCCAAGATTAGTCCCTCAGGAGTTTTTAACTCTCAACCAAGTCAACACCCAGCCTCAAGCAATTCATCTAAACCACCTTTTCAGTGCTCCTACCAATAATTGGCTCCAGCAGCTTCTGCCTTAGGTAATCTCTGCTGTGATTCTCCGTATTCACCTGCCTCTCCACATTTTGGGCTGGTGGTTTGCCCTGTGACCTGAGTTCTCTGGGTCTAATAAAAGTCAATGCTTCTCTTTTTGCTTAGCATATTTCTTGTTGTGAGGCTGGGAGTGACAACTTATAAGCTCTGTATATGTCAGAGCTCAATATTAGCCATTTGAGTTGGGATTTCTCTTGCACCTTGAGGCTGAATGTCAGGAGCCCTATTCATAGCCCAAACATCACCAATAAGCCTGCACAAGTACAACTATTAGTTTTCAAGGTCAGTTCAGTATCTACTTCATTATGAGATAATTATATTATTTTCTTTTTATCCATTAAGAACAAATAAGTGTGCAATGTGTGGCGGGCACCGGGTTGGCTAACTCCACTTCCATTCCCAGCCTTATTCTCCCTTGTCTGCCCTACCTCAGAGGCCAGAAAACCTACATATGCATGTTTCCAGCCACCCCAGGACTGAAATGGCCACATGACATATTTGTTTTTTTTTAGTAAGATGCAAACATGAGACTATTGGAAAGTTTTTGAGAAAGTATTAGCTTTTTTGAGAAAAGGGGACACATTTGGATGGTGTGGACTCTTCCATAATATCTGCCTTGATTGTGGATTTGCTACCTAAAGCTAGGGAAACCATGAGGGGAGGGCCAAATAGCATCAGTGAACTAATGCCAGGAGCCACCTACCACCAGATTTCTTGTGTTAGGAAAATAAACCTCTATTTGGTTGAGCCTTCTTAAGGTGGCTTTTCTATAACCTATAGAGATATGAACTTCTAACTCATGGAGCACCTACCCTATATGAAGTCTGAGGTACAAAACTAAGAAATGAGCCATTTAATAGATAAGCACTAGGAAGAGCATGAGTAAGTTTGGCTACAATGAAAGAGTAATGCTGACACCCACGTATTCAAAGAACTAAAGCAAGGATTAGTCTTTTTTTTTTTAAATGTCTATTTGAGAGAGAGAGGGAGAACGTGAGTGGGGGAGGGGCAGAGAGAGAGAAGAGAGAATCTCAACCAGGCTCCATGCTGTCAGCACAGAGCCTGACACAGGGCTTGAACTCATAAACCATGAGATCGTGACCTGAGCCAAAATCAAGAGTCGGGTGCTTAACTGACTGAGCCACCCAGGCATCCCAAGCAAGGATTAGTCTTAATGTTGAAATATCGATTGCCATTCGTTATACATATATGTTGTGGGAGATGTGGAGGGAATGTTGATTCTGTGTAAGTTCAAAGTGCCAGTGACCAGTAGCATGAGAAAAGGGTAACTTTCAAGGAGGTGGGGCTATGGTAGTGTCCCAGTGATGCACAGATGAAATTAACCAAAGGATAGATTTCTCAAACTCTCTGAATTAGGGGTAAGAGAACTTTCCTTAGCCAGTGTTCTTGGGCAAGTTATTTGATCTCTCTGTGCTTCAGTTTCCTTATCTGTAAAATGGGGATAATAATAGTGTGTACCTCACTGGGGGCATTGTGAGCATTAAATGAGATAACCTATGTGAAAAGCTTAACTAGTGTGTGCATACCATAAGTATTGTATCAACAATGTTAGGACTAGGCTGTGGACGTAGTCCTCTGCCTATATTGCCATCACCAGTCACAAACTCACACAGAACGTTGTCTCACTCTGGAGAGCAACACACATAACTGGCTTGTTCTTCACACGTCAAGGAGTATTCCAAGAAGGGCTGTTAATGCCAGGGAAATGTTTCTAAATTACAATAGACCTTGATTTGATCATTTAGTTGGGCTCACTGAGCTGGCAAAATTAAGTGAACTTTAACCTGGAGACCAGTAAGTAAAGTCCTTCAGAAGCATACGATTGTTTAGTAAGAATCGTGTTTAGAGTTCCTTCAGGAATTGACTAAGCTTGGAGGTCTGTACATCCTTACTGAAGTGTGAAATATCGTCCATCTTCTATCTCCTGGTATTTTTCTCATGCCTGTGATTCCTAAGAGGTTATTTGAAGAGGTTACCAACTGTCACCGCCTACAGTAGTACTGGCACGGTACATGTCGCACATGTGGCTCCATTTATCAATACGGTTACATTTGATTACATATCGCTTAAATCTGACAAATACTGACTTAATGAAAGGGTTTTAAAAATATTATTTGACGTATTATTCTCATGTAATAAGAAGCCTGGAGGCAGGCACTGTGGACTTGGTATGGGGCCTCCTTCTGCTTTCCACTTACTGTTTGTGATGTCCCCATGCTTGCAGGGTGGCTGCTTCTTCTCCAGGCCTTGAGTTTACATTTCATGCACATGCCAGCTGCTCCTTTTAAAAACAAAAATCAGGCAAATACTAGCTTTTCCAAAGCTCCTCCAATAGACGTCTGCTTACCTCTCACTGGCCAGGTTGATGTTACATGGCCACACATAGCTGCAAGGAAGCCTGAGGATTGCCGTCTTTTAGCCAGACACATTGCGGCCCTAAACAAAACTGGAGGGATTTTTTTGGAAGAAGATGAGAATGGTATTGGGTATGCAGCTGGCTGTGAGTGCCACACTCTGCATCCACTGTGTCAACCTTGGAACAATAATAGCTGAGGAGCTGACAATTGCAAACTAGTTGACAGAGCAGAGGGTATCAGTGAAATGTAGAGATGTTTGTGCCTGGCCTCTATGAAAAGGTTGCCTGTTTTGAAGGAGTAAAGGAAAGCCCAACCTCAGAAATATGTAATGATTATATTGTAAAGCTGCGTGCTAGAGCTTTCTTGGTTCTCTCTTAATTGGAAAACCTGCCTTTTCAGAATTAATGGGAAAAAGTATTTTCCATAATCTTTAGAATCCAGGCAGAGCAGGGCTCAGACTCTTCCTGGAGAACTGACATAAAAATATTTCAACCATTTAAAAATTAACGGGACAAGGAGGGGCGGCTGGGTGGCTCAGTTGGTTAAGCGTCTGACTTCAGCTCAGGTCATGATCTCACAGCTTGTGAGTTCAAGCCCCGCATCGGGCTCTGTGCTGACAGCTAGGAGCCTGGGGCCTGTTTCGGATTCTGTGTCTCCCTCTTTTTCTGCCCCTCCCCTGCGCGCGCGCTCTCTCTCTCAAAAAATAAACATTAAAAAAATTTTTTTTAAATTAACGGCACAAGGACAGACTGAGGAATAGTAATAGACCAAAGGTGACTAAAAAGACATGATGACAAAATGCAGTTTGATATCCAAGATTGGATCCTGGAAGACATGAAAGAAAGTAGCAGAAAAACTAGTGAAATCCAAATAAAATCTATAGTTTAGTTAGTAGCGCACAGAAGTTGGTTTCTTGGTTGCAACAAATGTAACAAAGTAATGTGTACGTTAACACTAGGGGAAACTGAGTGAGGGCTTATAGGAACTCTGTATTATCCTTTGTAACTTTTCTATAGGCTGAAACTGATTCCAACGTAAAAATTTTATTAAAAAATTAAGTCAGTGTTGGAGGAAAAACTGTTAACATGGCAAACTGTTTCCATTTAATTACCAGCAACTGTAATTAGAGTGAATTGGATCCATGTGTACTAGTATGAGCGTAAGGTATTTTCACAGCTGGAATTTGGACATGTCCAGAAAATTGATGAGACAAAGGCCCACGGTGAGTCTGGTTTTCATGAAGGATGAAAAGCCTATTATGACAGAACTTACGTTTGGAGTGGAGAGATCAAGCAAACGTGGTTCAAGAACTGAGACCACCATCGGACAGGATGACCAATTTTAAGCATAGTGTGCTATCAGTCATTCAGATTGTATCCTAGTTCTAGAATCCCTGACATCATGTCCGAGTTCTAGATGTAAGAGAAGCAGTGAAAGAGCTCATAAAGCTTGCCTCCAGAGGATGTAAGGTGTCAGCTGCATTAGGCCCATGATTTTCTCCAAGCAATAGACATGACACCAGCTGTTTTGGCAGTCATGGCAGTGTGCATCATTAATGTTTTCATTGCAGGACCTTTAGCAATGGACCCAAGCATCAGTGGTCTCATGGGCGGGCAGAGGTATCAGGAGGGATGCTTCTCGTTGGCAGTGGTAGCATAGTTTTAGTGATAAGACATATCAGTATCGGGAAAGAGAGAAATATAAAATGCCACAGGAGCCAAGAAGGCTGGTTCTAGGAGGACCACGGTACTCACCAGAAGTATGCTTGAGAAACTGAAGAGGCCAACATTTCCTCGGCACTGTATAGGAGCAGGGGCAGAGAAATACTAACACGTAACTGCCGTTGTGACTTTCCTTTTACATCGAGGTTGATATGACCTGAGAATCACAGTTTATATGAGAATGCATTTTGCAAGACCTCACTTTAGAACTGATTGCTACTTGCTGGGTTCTTTTAGTACATGAAATCTGACTCATGGATGCTGACCAAAATACAGAATGATAAAAAAGGAAATGAAAATCAGTTTGGCTTAAAAGATGTGTATTTGAAAATGCTACTTTCCTCAAGATCTTGTAAGAAAGAAAATAAGCTACATTTCAAACAGATTAATTAATTGGTCAGTTTCAATGAATAATATTCAGGAGAAATTAATTCTTAATTCAGGGTTTGGGGCTGGTGTCAGTCTAATCACTGGCAGTTAAGTCTTCTCATAACACTGCATGAAGACCACCAAAAAAATGTTACAAATATAATTTTTTAAATCGGAAACTTCTTTACCATAATGAATTTCTGAAAATGCTTGCAATAAACCTAGAGGAAAATCAGGTAGAGGTTTAAAACTGAAACTCAACTTATAGCTTGGAATAAAAGATTTCCTCATTTTAGTTGAGTTACAATGTCTTGTAAGTGGAGAGGGAGACACTGAGCATATAGATTCCAACTCCAACCTCTCTCCCTCTCTTGAGACAGATCCTGACACTTGCAGCTATTGAGTATAGGTAAAGCCTTGGACTCTGCATGAGCTCCAGTGGAGAGAACTGCTATGGTACTGTCTCTTCCATGGGCTACAGCAACACCTGGTGACCAGCATTCAGGAGCCCTGGGCTTAGGGGGAGAATGCTAAATATCCCAGGAAAAGCTTGGTGGTCAGAGCAAAACGGAGACACTTTCAGTGCCTTCTTGCCAGGGACTGGCACTCTATCTGCTTCCATATTCTTGACCTGTCAAGACATGAGAGAAGAAAGACCAGCATCTATGGGTTGAAGGAGGTCACCAGGTTCCCAACCGGGGTGGTGGGAAAAGTTGCTGAAGAGAAATGGGCTTTCTAGGACACTGGAAAGTAGGGGGTGGGGGGGAGATGAAGTACTGCCCAGGAGCACTGCAGCACAGAGTCTGCTCCCTGCCCTGGCTGAGGTCAAGTCCCAGTTGAGAATCAGGAGAGCTCAGTGTTCGTAAACCTTGGCTTAAAGGAAAGCACCTAGATTATTCAAATTGTCCAGAATGTGATGTGAGTTGGAGAATAAAGGGGCAGCAGTGTGCACTAATTTGGCTACTTTCTCTGATCTGGAAGTACCCTGCCTGCATGGAAAGTGCCACTGGAAGCTGCACCCCCAGGTTGAACTTAGAAGCCAAAGAAAAGCCATGGAAAATTATACTGCATATACTCCCCATACTATGGGAGCCATTAGTGCTGTTTATCAAAAATTTCTAGTTCTCTCCCATTCGAGGAAACTGGTAGTATCTTAAGGGTTCTGTGGTCTTTTTTGTTTTGTTTTAGCCTATTTTATTTCTTGTTTGTATTTTTTAATAACAAGGGAGTTGGAACCCTGAATGGAGGGGGGATTAGACATTCAAGCAGGGGCCTGGTGAAGTATATCAAATGGATGCTCCAGGTCCTGTTACTACAGATGGTTAACATAGGAAATTAGGGATGTCTTGAAGACCAGCTTGAGACCCCCAACAGATGAGCAGTTGCTAACTTTTCAGGCAGGGATTTGATAGTACCCAGGGCTTTCAGAAGTGGGAAGTGGTGACAGCAGTGATGAAAACACTTTAACTTTCCTGGACTTTGCTCTCCTTGTAGAAATGGCCTGAAATTCAGAGACTAAAAAACCAGGGGATTTAAATAAATGTGGGAATAGATAATTGTGATACCAGTGAAGTTTAAAAAGCCCTGTTTTTATTAACCTTCCCTGAAAACTGCCTAAGGAGGAAATGGGCTTCAAGTGAAAAAACACTTGTTGTTGTTAAAAGTAACTCTTGTAAAATGTGTACCAAACCCTTCCCCTTAAAAGGCAGCTGGAATCTTTGACCTCTGTGATTTATGAAAGTGAATTCTTTTGCTCTTAAGTGATGGTCAAAGGACCAGGATTCAGAAATCATTTTCTACATGGAATTTGACCCTCCTCCCAGAAATGTATATGTAAATATGACATAAAATGTCCATTGGTTAATAGCCCAAAAAACAATGTTCTATCTGACATTTCGTTCAAAAGATGACTGAGTATATGCGTGCATTTTGGGCAGGTAAATCAGAAAATGTTGCAACTTTTAATGGGTCTGAGCAGTTGATGCCTTAAGTTTTGACATTTCCATGATGTTCTGTGCTCTCTAAGTGTACTGCACTGAAATGGCCTTGAAGTACTTTATGTAAAGGATTAAAATGACTGTAATTTTAACAAATTAAGCACCTTACTTTACTTCAGACATAATTTTCTGTATGAGGGAAGATGATCTTGCTGGACTGAGATAGAGCTGAGATTGGGGACAAGGGAGCAGATATCAATAAATCCAGACTGTTGTTATTGAATAGTCCCTCTTCTCGGTGACAAGACTTGGGGAAAGACTAGTTTGTTTGCTTTTGTTTTCTTCCCCTTAGAATGTTTTAAAATATCAGGTTGAGCCTGAGGTATCAGAGCTGACACATACAGAATTTGTATGATCCCTTTAATAAAAGCTGGGGAAGTGTAGGTTTGAAAGATGGCAGGAGTATTTAAATGGGCACTATCAGACAAAATGGAAATCTGTTGTATTCACAGTACAATAATAGTTCTGCATTGAGCACACAAGAAAAGAGAGAGTAGGAGGAGATCCAGCAAGACATCTTAGAACTCCCGTTCCCCACCTTCCCAGGTCACAGTGAGCTCCTCCTACAGGTACAGCCAGAGTCAGCCAAGGTGAAAGATGTCGGAGTCTCATTTTAGACCTAAAGACACCTGCAGATCAAAAGTGAGGGGATGGAGAAACATCTGTCATGCAAATGGATGTCAAAAGAAAGCCAGAGTAGCGATATTTATATTGGGCAAACTAGACTTTAAAACAAAGAGTGTATTAAGAGACACAGAAGGGCGCTGTTTTATAATAAAGGGGACAATCCAACAACAAGATAGAACAATTGTAAATATTTATGCACGAAACAGAGAAGCACCCAAATACATAAAACAGTTAATAACAAACATAAAGGAACTAATCCATAATAATATGATACTAGGGGACTTTAATACCCCTCTTTCATTGATGGACAGATGCTCTAAACAAAATATCAACAAATAAACCATGGCTTTGAAGGACACACTGGGCCAGATGGATTTAACAGATATATTCAGAACATTCCATCTTAAAACAGCAGAATACACATTCAAGTGCACATGGAACATTCTTCAGAATACATCACATATTAGTCCATAAAACAAGCCTCAACAAATTCAAGATGGAAATCATGCATTTTTTCTGACCACAATGCTATGACAGAAGTCAACCATGAGAAAAAATATGGAAAAGAACACAAATACATGCAGTTTAAAGAACATGCTACTATGGGGCACCTGGGTGGCTCAGTTGGTTGTGTCCAACTTCAGCTCAGGTCATGATCTCACGGCTTGTGAGTTCGAGCCCCATGTCAGGCTCTGTGCTGACAGCTCGGAGCCTGGAGCCCACTTTGGATTCTGTGTCTCCCTCTTTCTCTTTCTCCTCCCCTGCTCATGCTCTCTCTCTTTTCTCAAAAATAAATAAAAACATTAAAAAATTTTAAAAAAAGAACATGCTACTAAATAACGAATGGTTCAACCAAGAAATAAAAGAAGAAGTGCAAAAGTATATGGAAACAAATGAAAATGAAAATGCAATGGTCCAAAACCTTTGGGATGCAGCAAAAGTGGTTCTAAGAGGGAAGTTTATACCAATACAAGCCTACAGCAAGAAGCAAAAAAAATCTGAAACAAAATAACCCTACACCTGAAGGTGCTAGAAAAAGAGCAACAAATGGTACATAAAGCCAGTAGAAGTAAGGAAAAAAATAAAGATTAGAGCAGAAATGAATGATAAAGAAACTTAAAAAAAACAACAACATTACAATAGACCAATGAAACCAGGAGCCGGTTCTTTGAAAAAATCAATAAAATTGATAAACCTCTAGCAAGACTTATCAAGAAAAAGAGAAATGAGTCAAATAAATGAAATCACAAGTGAGAGAGGAGAAATAACCAACACCACAGAAGTATGAACAATTATGAGAGAATATTATGAAAAACTATATGACAACAAATTGGACAACCTGAAAGAAAATGGATAAATTCCTAGAAATATATAAACTACCAAAACCGAAACAGGAAGAAATAGAAAATTTGAACATACCCACAACCAGCAATGAAATTGAATCAGTAACCACAAAACTCCCAACAAACAAAAAGCCCAGACTCACATGGCTTCCCAGGGGAATTCTACCAAACATTTAAAGAGGAATCGATACCTATTCTTCTTAAACTATTCCAAAAAATAGAAAAGGGAGGAAAAAAATCCAAATTCATTCTGTGAGGCCAACATTATCCTGATAGCAGAACCAGATAAAGATAGTACTAAAAAAGAGAAAAATAGGCCAATATCCCTGATAAACATAGATGCAAAAGGCCTCAACAAATTACTAGCAAACCAAATTCAACAATACATTGAAAAAAGATCATTCTCCATGATAAAATAGAATTTATTCCTGAGTTGCCAGGATGGTTCAATATTTGCAAATCAATCTATGTTATATATCACATAAATAAGAGGATAAGAACCATATGATCCTTTCAATAGATACAAAAAAAAAAGCATTTAACAAAGTATGACATCCATTCATGATAAAAACCCTCAACAAAGTAGGTTTACAGGGTACATCCCTGAACATAATAAGGGCCATATATGAAAAACCCACAGGTCACGTCATCCTAAATGAGGAAAAACTGAGAGCTTTCCCCCTAAGGTCAGGAATAAAACAAGGATTTCCACTCTCAAATTTTATTCAACATTGTACTGGAAGTCATAGCCACAACAATCAGACAATAAAAACAATAGGCATGCATATCAGTAAGGAAAATAAAACTTCACCTATTTGCAGAGGACATGATACTATTTCTAGAAGATACGACAGATTTCCCCCAGAAAACTGCCAAAACTCGTAAATTCAGTAAAGTAGCACAATACAAGACCAATGTCCAGAAATTTGTTGCATTTCTATACACTAACAGTGAAGCAGTAGAAAAATTGAGAAAACAATCCCACTTAGAATTGCACCAAAAATAATATGATACCTAAGAATAAACCTAACCAAAGAGGTTCAAGACCTGTACTCTGAAATTTAAACACTGATGAAAGTAACTGAAGATGACAGAAATAAATGGAAAGACATTCCATGCTCAGTGATTGGGAGAACAAATATTATTAAAATGTCTATAGTATGAAAAGCAATCTACACATTTAATGCAATACCTATCGAAATACCAATAGCATTTTTCACAGAACTGGAACAAACAATCCTAAAATTTGTATAGAACCACAAAAGACCCCAAATAGCCAAAGTGATCTTGAAAAAGAAAAGCAAAGCTGGAGGCATCACAATTCAGAGCTTCAAGTTACATTGCAAAGCTGTAGTCATCAAGACAGTATGGTACTGGCACAAAAACAGACGCATAGAACAATGGAATGAATAGAAAACCCAGAAATGAACCCACAACCATATGGTCAACTAATCTTCAACAAAGCCAAAAATAATATCCAATGGAAAAAAGACAGTCTCTTCAACAAATGGTGTTGGGAAAACGGGACCACTTTCTTACAGCATACACAAAAACAAATTCAAAATGGGATGAAAGACCTAAATGTGAGACCTGAGACCATAAAAATCTTAGGAGAGAACACAGACAGTAACTATCTTGACACCGGCCATAGCAACTTCTTTCAAGATAGGTCTCCTGAGGCAAGTGAAACAAAAGCAAAAATAAGCTATTGGGACTCCATCAAAATAAAAAGCTTCTGCACAGCAAAGGAAACAATAAAACCAAAAAGATAACCTACGGAATGAGGGAAACTATTTGCAAATGACTATCCAATAAAGCTCTAGTATCCAAAATATATCAAGAACTTCTACAACTCAACACCCAAAAAACAATCCAATTTAAGAATGGGCAGAAGACATGAACAGATCTTCTTCTCCAAAGAAGGTATACAGGTAGCTAACAGACACCTGAAAAGATGCTCATCATCACTTTTCAGGGAAATGCAAATCAAAGCTACAGTGAATCAATAACACGAGAAACAACAAGTTTGGGTGAGGATGTGGAAAATAAAAGAACCCTTGTGCATTTTTGGTGTAAATGAAAACTGGTGAGGCCACTGTGGAAAACAGTATGGAGGTTCCTCAAAAAGTTAAAAATAGGACTGTGTTCTGATCCAGCAATCACACTACTGGGTATTTACCTAAAGAATACAAGAACACTAATTCAAAGGGATACATGCTCCCCTATATTTACAGCAACATTATTTACAATAGCCAGGATATCTTTATATTTATATTTATATCTGTAGAAGTCTTGCCATTTGCAACGACATGGATGGAGCTAGAGAGTATAATGCTACTAAGTCAAAGAAAGACAAGTCAGAGAAAGACAAATACCATACAATTTCACTCATGTGTGGTATTTAAGAAAGAAAACAAGCAAGGGGAAAAAACGAGAGTGAGAGAAAAATCATGAAACAGATTCTTAACTATAGAGAACAAACTGATGGTTACCAGAGGGGAGGTGGATGGGGGGATGGGTTAAATAGGTGATGGGGATTAAGGAGGGCATTTGTCATGATGAGCACGGGGTGATGTATGGAAGTGATGAATCGCACTGTATTGTACACCTGAAACTAATATAACAGTATGTTAACTGACTGGAATTAAATAAAAAACTTAGTAAACCATAAGAGACTCTTAACTATAGAGAACAAACTGACGGTTGCTGGAGTGGAGGTGGGTAAGGGATGGGCTCAATGGGTGATGGGCATTAAGGAGGGCACTTACTGTGATGAGCACTGGGTGTTGTATGTAAGTGATGAATCAATAAATTCTACCCTTAAACCAACTTTACCGTTTATGTTAACTGACTAGAAATTAAAAAAAAAAACATTGAAATCTAAAACAAAATAAAAACTTGAGGATGTCACTCAAACAGGCAAAGGAAGTCAGACAGGACCTGGTGGAACAGAAGCTGCTGTCCTCACCTCCAGAGCTCAGAGAGGAATCTGAGCACAGGCACAGGGAAGACGTAGAATTAGAAAAACGAAAAACTGTTCAGAAAACTGAACTCTGGGGAGAGAAGCTTGACGGAGCCCTAGCCCCAAGCCAGATTGCTTCTGAAAGCAGGTGCTGATTGGACATGCAAAATGAGAACTGCTAGTATTACTGGCCGTGGTCCCACCCAAGTATGAGTAGGAATTTCAACCCCTACTTGGCCTGCTATGGGTCTGGTAAAACCATATTCTATACTTGAATCTTCTGTGGTTTGTATTCACTAGATTGCTTAGAAGGGATGGACTTTGCAATTTATCACTATGTTGATCATGAGGTAAACCACAGAGTGCAAAACTGGGCTATCTTGTTTCTTTGGGTTGTTTTTATTATTGGGGTGTAATTTACATAAAGCATAATGTGCTGTTTTCAGTGTACAGTTCTGTGAGCTTTGACAAATTGTTACCATTGTATAACTACAACCTGACGCTCTCACACCCAGCCCCTGGCAAACACTCTACTCTGTTTTCTTTCCCTACGTTCTTGCCCTTCTAGAATGTCATATGAATGCATTCATACATATGTAGCCTTTTGATCCTGAGTTTTTGCACTTAGAAAAATGCATTTGAAATTCATCCATGTACTGGTGGTTCATTACTTTGTATTGCTGAGAAGCATTGCATTTTGTGTATATGTACAGGTACCACAGTTTGTTCATCCATTTGCTATTTGGAGGCCATTTGTGTTGTTTCCTGCTTAGGGAGATGATGAATAAACTTGGTATAAACATTTGCGTGGAGATACTTGTGTGAATACAAGTTTTTGTTTCTCTCAAGTAAATACCCAGGAGTGGGGTTTCTAGGTCATATGGTAAGTGTGTAATCAACTATATAAGAAATTGCCAACCTCTTTTCAAAAGTGGCTGTACTATTGTACATTTTGACCAGCAATGTATACATGTTGCTCAGAAATTTTGCCAGCACTTGGTATTGTTACTTTTAAAAAGAGTCATTCTAGGGGCGCCTGGGTGGCTCAGTCGGTGAGGTGTCTGACTTCAGCTCAGGTCATGATCTCACAGCTCATGAGTTCGAGCCCCACATCAGGCTCTGTGCTGACAGCTCAGAGCCTGGAGCCTGTTTCAGATTCAGGTCCCTCTCTGTGCCCCTCCCCTGCTCATGCTCTGCTTCTCTCTCTCTGAAAAATAAAATAATAAAAAAAAGACTCATTCTAATAGGTGTGTAGTGATAATACAGTTGGTTTTTAATCTGTATTTCCCTTATGAGTAGTCAAGTTGATTTCATGTGATTATCCATTTGTATATCTTAAAATTTTTTTAACGTTTATTTATTTTGAGAGAGAGCGAGAGAGCAGGGGAGGGGCAGAGAGAGAGGGAGAGAGAGAATCGCAAGTAGGCTCCACACTCAGTGCGGAGATCAGCATGGGCCTCGATCTTACGACCATGAGATCATGACCTGAGCTGAAATCAAGACTCAGATGCTTAACTGACAGAGCCATCCAGGCACCCCTATCTTTTTTGATAAATTACCCCAAAATCTTTTTAACAGTACATTTAAAAAGTACATTTGTTTCTTTTATTACTCTGGATCCATGTCCTTTGCTACATATAGTGTTTTGCAAATATTTTTTCCCAGTCTGTAGTTCGTCTTTTCATTATTTTAATGTGTCTTTTGAAGAGCACTAATTTTTAATTTTGATGAAGTCCAACTTATTTATTTATTCTTTATAGATTGTGCTTTGTGTGTTCTACCTTAAAAAATCTTTTCTTAGGCCAAGGTGGTAAAGCTTTATTCCTATGTTATCTTCTAGTTTTATAGTTTTAGCTTTTAGATTTAAGTCTGTCATCCACTTCAGTTGAACTTTTGTATAAGGTGGGAGGTATGGGTTGTGCTTCAGTTTCTTTTCAAATGGATATCAGATTGTTTTACCACCACAGGTAGATCTTAGGCTGGAAGACTGAGGTGAGTAGAAATAAAGGCATTTAAAAAATTTTTTTTAATGTTTTATTTATTTTTGAGACAGAGAGAGACAGAGCATGAGCAGGGAATGGGCAAAGAGACAGGGAGACACAAAATCAGAAGCAGGCTCCAGGCCCCAGGTTCTGAGCTGTCAGCACAGAGCCCTACGTGGGGCTCAAACTCATCAATTATGAGATCGTGACCTGAGACGAAGTCAGACACTTAACCGACTGAGCCACCCAGGCGCCCTGAAATAAAGGTATTTTAAAAGAAAGGCCCTTTTGGGGCATCTGGGTGGCTCAGTCGGTTAAGTGTCCAACTTCAGCTCAAGTCACGATCTCACGGTTCGTGGGTTCGAGCCCCACGTCGGGCTCTGTGCTGACAGCTCAGAGCCTGGAGCCTGTTTCCGATTCTGGGTCTCCCTCTCTTTCTGCCCCTCCCCTGTTCATGCTCTGTCTCTGTCTCAAGAATAAATAAACATTAAAAAAAAAGAGTGTAATTTAAAAAAAAAAATAAATAAATAAAAGAAAGGCCCTTTTAAAAGGGTAGGGTAGAGTGAAATTATTCTAAATGTTTCATCTTACTGGCATGATGAAAAATGGAGGAGGAAATGGAGCATTTTGATACCTTATTTTAAATAAATAGTAATGAAATATGTGTATTAGAGGAAAGGAAAAATAGCATCAGCAATAAAAAATAAATAACAATTAGAGCGCCTGGGTTGCTCAGTGGGTTAAGCGTCCGACTTTGGCTCAGGTCATGATCTCGCGGTTCCTGAGTTTGAGCCTCGTGTTGGGCTGTGTGCTGACAGCTGGGAGCCTGGAGCCTGTTTCAGATTCTGTGTCTCCCTCTCTCTCTGCCCCTCCCCTGCTCATGCTCTTTCTCTTTCTCTCAATAAATAAACACTTAAAAAAGATTTAAAAAAAAGCAAATATAAAGCAAGATGCAATACACAAAAACAAACACATAAAAATTTATATGGTATTTGTTTTTATTTTTATTTTTTAAATTTTTATTTAAATTCTAGTTTGTTAACATACAGTGCAGTATTGGTTTCGGGAGTAGAATTTACTGATTCATCACTTACATACAACACCCAGTGTTCATCATAACAAGTGCCCATCACCAATCTAGCCCATCTCCCACCCACCTCCCTCTGTCAACACTCAGTTTCTTCTCTGTGGTTAAAAGTCTCTTATGTTTTGTTTCCCTCTCTTTTTTTCTCCCTTCCCATATATTTGTCTGTTTTGTTTCTTAAATTCCACATGAGTGAAACCATATGGTATTTGTCGTTCTCTGACTTATTTTGCTTAGCATAATACTCTCTAGCTCCATCCTCGTCATTGCAAATGGCAAGATTTCATTCTTTTTTATAGCTTATGTTCCATTGGAGATATATATATATATATATATATATATATATATATATATGTATATATATATATATACACACATATATATACATATATACATATATATACATATATATGTATATATATATATATATATATATATATACACACCACCTTTTCTTTATGCATTCATCAGTTGATGTACTTTTTGGCTCTCTCCATGGTTTGGCTATTGTTGATAATGCTGCTATAAGCATCAGGGTTCTCATACCCCTTTGAATTTGTATTTTTTAATCTTTTAGGTAAATACCTAGTAGTGCATTTGCTGGATCTTAGGGTAGTTCTATTTTTAACGTTTTGAGGAATCTCCATACTGTTCTCCAGAGTGGCTCCACCAGTTTGCATTCCCACCAACAGTGCAAAAGAGTTCTTCTTTCTCCTCATCCTTGCCAAATCTGTTGTTACTTATGTTGTTAATTTTTGACATTCTGACAGGTGTGAGATAGTATATCATCATGGTTTTGATTTGTATTTCCCTGATTAAATTACATTTGAATAGACTGATTTCTCTCAGTAAAATATAGAGACTATCAAGTAGATTAAAAATGCACTCTTTTTAAGTTTACTTATTTATTTTGAGAGAGAGAGAGAGAGAGAGACAGAGAAGGCACATGAGTGGGGAGGGGCATAGAAAGAGGGAGAGAGAATCCCAAGCAGGCTTCACACTGTCAGCACAGAGCCTACCTCAGGGTTTGATCTTATGAACCATGAAATCATGACCTGAGCCAAAATTAAGAGTCAGTTGCTTAATCGACTGAACCACCCAGGCACCCCCAAAATACACTTAAATAAAGTGATAAAGTTTGACATTAGGGAATAGGCAAAAAATATTAGTCCAATACAAATAAAAAGAAAATTGGGCAGAATATAAAGTTAAAAGCACCAAAGAGGACAAAGAAGGACATTATGTAATTATAAAAGGCAAGGTAAACATAAGCATAAACCTATATACAGTAAATAACATAGCTGCCAAACACATAAAGTAGGAGTGGTCATTGATCTATAAACAGAAATCATTGGGTGGGGGGTCCTAGGAAAGCTCTTTAAGGAAGGCTGCCTCAAATATAAGATTTCTTTTACCCCTCCCCATTCCTCTTCCTGCCTAGAATGTTGGATGTGATGGCTAGAACAGCAACAGGTATTGTTTGGCCATGAAGCAACTTTGAGCATGGAAGATAGCACTCAAAACTGCAAAGCAGAGAGATAAAAGGAACCCAGAATGTTAATGACGTAGAGCTGCCATGTCAGTCCTGGGCTATCTATGCCAAATTTGCTTGTGTGTGTGTGTGTGTGTGTGTGTGTGAGAGAGAGAGAGAGAGAGAGAGTCTCTACCATGTATAAGCTATTGTCATATTGGTTCTTTAACAGCTGAACACAATTCCTGTCTGATACATAGAGGACTTGCATAACATAATAAATAGACTTGAGTTAATAGCTGTGTTTGGGTTGGTAAGCATGCTATTTTGTGGGGGTAAGGAAAGAAGTAATGGAATATTTACACTATAAATCATGAGTTGGTCCAAAAAGAGAGTTGAAACACAATTTTAAAAGTAGTTTCTTTACAGATTACATTCACTGATCCAATTTAAATAAAATGTGAAGTATATAATATAAAAACTCTTACCAAGTTAGATATTTAAAAACACATTTTAAAATAGTCTCTAGATCAAAGAAAAAAAAGAAAATTGAAAACTATTTAGACAAAATTGAAAACTATTTAGAAAGGAATGGGAGTAATTCATATATAGTTTCAGAGGAAAATTCATGGCTTTAAATATTTTCATTTTAAGAAAGAATGATGAAAAATAAACTAAGTACTCATCCAAAATTTGTTAGAAAAAGAACAACCTGGGGCGCCTGGGTGGCTCGGTCGGTTGAGTGTCCGACTTCGGCCCAAGTCACGATCTTATGGTCCGTGAGTTCGAGCCCCGCGTCGGGCTCTGTGCTGACAGCTCGGAGCCTGGAGCCTGCTTCGGATTCTGTGTCTCCCTCTCTCTCTCTGCCTCTTCCTCGCTCATGCTCTGCCTCTCTCTCTCTCTCTCTCTCAAAAATATATAAACATTAAAAAAAAAAGAAAAAGAAAAAGAACAACCAAAGAAACTAGGGAAACTATGAAAAATCAGTTAAGAAAAGCAAAAGGTAGAATTAATAAGGAAACAAAAATTGTAGTATATATGATAAAAATCCAAAAATGTGTTCTTTGAAAATACGTATAAATTAGATAAACCCTTTTGTTAGATGGATTAAGAAAAGAAAAGTGGAAAAAACAAAATCCAGTAAAATTTGTATGCAGGAAGGAGACATAAACTCATAAGTAACATGGTGATAGAATTATAAATCAATATTACATACAGGAGTTTGACAGTAGAGCTAAAAACATAGAGGGATTTTACTGATTTTTTTTGTAGTATATGATGACCAAAATTGACCAAAGTAGCAGTAGAAAACTGGAAAAGATCAATTGCATAGAAGAGATTGGAAAAGTGATTTAAGGTGTACCATGGCAAAATCCACCAGAGAATGTTGGATAAACTGTTACAAAAATCCTTTGAAAAGCATATCTGGGGGCTCCTGGGTGGCTCAGTTGGTTAAGCATCAGACTTCGGCTCAGGTCATGATCTCACGGTTCATGGGGTTCAAGCCCCACATCCTACTCTGTGCTGACAGCTCAAAGTCTGGAGCCTGTTTCAGATTGTGTCTCCCTCTCTCTCTGCCCCTCCCCACTCACGCTCTCTCTCTCTCTCTCAAAAATAAATGTTAAAATTTTTTTTTAAAGGAAAGCATATCTGAAGTCCAAAGAAAGTCAGGGCAATTCCTGGGGAACAGACCAAATGGAGCTGAAAAACAGAGGGGTGGGCTGGAGCTGGAGCTGAATCTCTCACTGTTCTGCACGCCGGGTCTCCATAAGGAAGGCTTTAGGCAGGACAGGAGATAAGCCTATGGGATTGCATAACCTGCAGAATTGAACTGAGACCCTCATGTAAAGCTGAGTGAGGCCTTTTAAGTGAAAAGTGAACTAGAAAAATTTCATGTCCCGGGAAATGGGGAGAACCAGAAAGCTTAACTGTCTCAGCCAGGGCTCTGGGTGGTACATCTCCCTGCGTACTCCTTCCCTCTTCCATCTTCAGGCCTTCCCCCAGAGGTGGCTATTACCCTGAAGTTTGTGTTTGGGTTTATCCAAATCTCTGCTTATTTTTGAGCTTTATAAAAATGCAATGTTGAAGTAGTCTTGTTACTTGCTATTTTCACTCTATATTGTCTTCATGAGATTCATTCATGTTGTTGCATGTGGTTATAAGGGAATTCATTTTCTCTGCTGTATAATATTTCACTGTGAATTTACCACCATTTGTCTATATTTGCCTATTGTTGGACATTTTTCTCCTTTTTTAAATGTTTTATTTATTTCTGAGAGAGAGGGAGAGAGCGTGCGAGCACATGCGCACAGGGGAGGGGCAGAGAGAAAGGGGAACAGAGGATCCTAAGCGGGCTGTCTGCTGACAGCAGAGAGCCCAATGTGGGGCTCAAACTCAAACTGTCAGATCGTGACCTGAGCTGCGGTTGGATGCTTGGACGCTTGACCAACTGAGCCACACAGACGCCCCTGATTTTTCCCCTTTTTATTTTGTGCTATTATAAACTGTGTGGGTATGAGGTTGGCATATATAACTGTAGAATTGGTAGAATTCTCAGAGTAGAATTGCTGTTTGCAATTTTTGAATTTCAATTTATAGCATAGTGCCAAATCGTTTTCCCGTGTGTGTTTCACCTGTTTGTACTTCTACGAGCAGTTCCCAGTTATCTGCATCCTGACAAACATTTGATGTCAGATTTCTTAAGTTTTGAGAGCCTAGTGGATATGAAATGATATCTAGTTGTGGTATAATTTATATTTATGTGATTATTAATGAAGTGGGACATCTTTTTAAATGGTCATGTGCCATTCATGTTTCTTCTGTGAAGTGTTGGGTCATGTCTTTTGCCCAATTTTGTTTGGCTGTTTTTTCTTTGCTTCCTGACTTGTAAGGGTTTTTATGTATTCTAGATGTTAATAGTTTGTTAGGCGTATTTGTGGCATATACCTTCTCCTCGTTTACCACTTACCTTCTTTGTTGATGAGCGAAAGTTAATAATGTTAATGGAGTCATATTTATCAATAGTTTCTCTGACATTGCTTTATGTGTATTACTTAAGAAATATTTCCTTACTTTGAGTTTATAAAGATACCTTCCTCTACTCGTTCAAATTTTTTACAATTTTATGTTTTCATATTAGAGTTTTAATCCATGAGCAGCTGATTTTTGAGCATGGCATATGGTAGCCTATTCAGTTGTCTCAGCCTCATTTGCTGAATAATCTGTCCTGTCTTTGTAATATCACTCCTGGCATGTACCATTTCTATATATTCGTGGGTCTCTTTCTCTCTCCACAGTCTATTCTGTTTTACTTTTCAGTTCTCTATCCCTATGCCAATATCACATTAACATTGCTTTATAATCATTTTTGACGTATGCTCTAGCAAAGGCAAGCCTTGGATATTCTAAAGCATACACATCTTAGAATGCACCTATTGAGTACTTTTAAAAAATGTTGAGATTTTCCGTTGCAGTTACACCACATTATAGATCACTTGACCATGAACAAGGCATCCCTTTCTGTTTTTAAGATTTTCATTAATAACTTAAGGATTTCAAGGCAGTGACAGCAGACCATTAAATGAAGCACTTAGCGCTTTTAGGCTCTGTGTGATTGCACAGATTGCATACCGGGGAAGCCAGGCCTGTCCACATTCCTCCTTCTATACTGTCAATATTGCCTGTATTTACATTCTGTCCAAGAGATACTATCAAAAGTTGATGGAACTAGAAATGGAGCTTTAAGTTCAGTATTTAAAGTTACCAAGGTAACCAGAGAGAGACTAAAAATAACAAAGATCAACAATCAGGGAGATGAGAAAAGGCCAGAGGGACCTTGTGAATTAAGTGCTCCTTTCCTTTCAGGGCTATCAGGGACTCAACAGATACAAGTTAAGAAATAGATGTCTAAACATATTCCCCATACTTCCAGAGAGCTACAAGCAGAAACAGGAAAAATGGATTGCTTTTGAGAAGTGGGTTTAGGGTTGGGAAGGGTGTGGTGGGAGGGGATCTGCAGCCTTTTGTCCTAGGATTTTCTGTACCCTTTGGTTTGTTACCATTTACATTCATTACTTCGACAAAATAAAAACAAAGACAAGGAAAGCTGCTTTTTGTTATGTGTTGTGATAAGCTAATATGCATGAATTACCATAATTCACTCTTAGCTGATTATGGACAGAGCATATTTGATTGCTTTTTGAATACGAAAATGCAAAGTTTATAATGATTAATTAGACCCAGATGTTTTCTTATTCTCATGAGTTGGATATTTATAACAATGAGAATTCCTTATATTTTACATTCTTAAAAATGGTTTGATCCAAGTATTTACCAAAGAGAAGGAGATTTTATCTTATTAGGTGGCTGGTATTTCAACTTCCATATTAAATGAGGCTTTCTGTCAGGATGAAATAAGATTTTTTTTCTGAGTCATCAGCTCTTTCCAGGGGACATTTTCAAACCAGTTATGAGTTGTAGGCACTAGAGAGAAGTGGTTAAGATTGTGGGGCCATGGTGCTGAAGGTTCAAATCCTGGACTATTTATTTACTAGCTGTCAGACCTCTGACAAGTTAGTAACTCTCTTCCTCTGTTTCCTCCATTCGAAGATGCAGACAGTAATAGTACTCACCACATAGGATTTTGTCACAATAAAATGTGATAAAGGGGCACCTTGGTGGCTCAGTCGGTTAAGCGTCCGACTTCAGCTCAGATCATGATCTCACAGTTCGTGGGTTTGAGCCCCGCGTCGGGCTCTGTGCTGACAGCTCAGAGCCTGGAGCCTGCTTCAGATTCTGTGTCTCCCTCTTCCTCTCTCTCTGCCCCTCCCCCACTCACACTTGTCTCTGTATCTCTCTCAAGAATAAATAAACATTAAAAAATTTTTTTAATGTGATAAAATATGTAAAATACTTAAGCAAAAATATGTCAAATACTTAAGCAGTGTCTGAGACAAAACAACTGTCTAGTTTCTATAGGTCACAGGAAAAATGTGCTTTCAAGTATCTTCATTTGTATCCAAGAAATGGTGACAGAACCAGTAATTTCATGTATTTTACCTCTTTTTGAAAGTCAGTTGCAAAGAATCATAGTTTGGTGATTCGAATATTTTTTGGTTTTTAAATTTTCTGAAAAATCATAGTTAACTCTATATCCTCCGTGGTGAATATCAGATAGTCAAAACCAAAAATCTGGATTAATTGTTTGAATGTCTCTAAATCCACTTAAACTGACCTCAGATATGTCTAGAAATACAGGGTTTGATTCTTCATTCTGGAAACAGTATTACCTTAAACTGCAAAGGTCAGGCTAACTGATTTTGAACACTTACTTTCCTCTGATTTACTATAGTGGGGAAATATATACTTAGTTATTAATTGTTTATACCAAGCTTAGAAAACCTCTATTTGGAAACCTGTCTTGTAGAATTATAATTATGCAAAAATCTTCTGCCTTGTAGTTTTACACCTGAGAATTTGAAATTATGTTTATAATTAACAGTTAATCCAAGGTCTCCCTATTCTTTCCTTTTCCTTTCCTACCCTGTTCCTTCCTCCTCCTCTCTATCCTTCTTCCTTCTATCCCTTTTCTACACCAAAGTAGAACCTCACACTAATCTGAGTACCACATAAGCTCATTGTTTACCAACAGTCTTTGAAAACATTTTTCTCTTTTAATTTTGAAAATATACCTTGAAGGGAATGTGTGTGTGTGTGTGTGTGTGTGTGTGTGTACAGACTATGAATAGTAAATTGTAACAGTTATAAAATAACATTTGGAAGATTTAAGAGATTCCAAAGGATTTGTGATACTCAGCAGATCAGAATTATAATCTCCTTTTATCATGCCTTCATCTGTACTGTATATCTTAGAGTTCACATTTAGGATATATGTCATTTCTGAAAATAACGCTGCCTTTAAAAAATTAACTTATACACACACATCACTAATATTGAAGTACAAGTACAGAATTACTTGATAGACTAATAGGACTTTTCTGTATTCACTTGAAAGATCTTATTGAAATGTGAATAAATCCTGGGGGCAAAAGCTTTGATAGCTGTTACTTGAATTTCTTGAATGTCCTAGGAATGCTTGCTACTATTGGAATCTACCCTTGGGAAACAAAGTTAACATATTCTGGAGATTACCCTCTCATATGGTTATTCTCTGAAATACTGATGCAATGAGTTATTAAATTGGTCAGGATTCTTGCTTTGAAGTGACAGAAACTTATGTCAAAAAAGGGGATTTGTTGGCTTACATAACCTTGGACAGCCAATAGTAGAGCTAGTTCTAGGCATTCAAACAATATCATGTAATTTCTGTTTTCTCTTTCCATCTCTTGGCTCTACTTCCCTTAGTGTTGGCTTCATTCTTAAGCAGGCCTCTCACACTTAGCTGCAAAGATAGCCCTTGGCAGCTGTAGGCTTATATTGTTTCTGGTCCTTACAATCTCGGAAGAGGCCCTTTCATAACCAATGTCTGTATCAGTCCCTGAAACAGGGCCGGACTTGACTTTGTGAAATGTGTCCATCCCTGAACCAACCAGCATGCTCAGGAATATGAGGTTTATTGATTAACCTAGGGCAAGTGCATTCTCCTGAAGTAAGGGAAGCAGAGTTGTGTGCTGATGGATAATCTCCCCGGTGGGGTGGTGGAAGTTTTCAAAGAGAAAAGATGTAGGGCAGTCAAAAATTGAACAGAAGCTTTAGGATCTTTTCTTTGACTTCAATGTTCTGAAATTTCTCAATGAGAGGACTTAGTGTGGTTCTATTTTCATCTATTGGATTGGGCACCTAATGACCCCTTTTGAGTTGGAAAGTCATATCCTTCAGTTCCGGAAATTTTTCTTATATTTTGATATTTCTTTGAAGTTTTTCTCCTGTGGCTGATTGTATTTCCCCAAAATGGTGATGCCTATATAGCCTCCATCCTACATACTCTACTTACGATGCGACCTTGGTATTCCTCCAAGGAATGGTAGAGTCTATATTCCCTCCCCTTGAGCATGGGTAGACCTTTGTAACTGCCTCGGCCAATCTAATGTGGCAGAAGTAACACTGTGCAACTTCCAAGGCTAGGTCATAAAAGGAGATATGATTTCTGCCTGGGTCTGTCTGTCTGTCTGTCTGTTTCTCTCTCTCTTCTCTCTCAGAACACTTATTCTTGGAATCTATCCACCACATTGTGAGAAAGCCCAGCCCACATGGGTGTACCAGTTGACAGCCCCAGCTAGAACTTCAGTCAACAGCCAGCATCAACCACTAGACATGAATGAACCTTCAGATGCTTCCACTCTCCAGCCTTGGAGCTTTCCAGCTGAGGCCCAGACATTGTGGAGCACAAACAGTCCATGTTCTGCTTTGTATGAATTCCTGTTCTGTAGAAACCACAAGAGATAGTAAGTGATTATTGTTGTTTAAGCCACCAAGTTTTGGGAGAATTTGTTATGCAGCAATAGGTAACTAATACATTTTCCCTCTTCTCTCTATTGTCTCTACTGCCCTACCATTATAATTGTGGGCTGTAGCTCTTAAACTGCTCCTCTAATTTTCTTAACTTTTTTTCTTGTCATTTTGTTTCTTTATCTTTTTGCTGCTCTTTGTAGGAGATTTTCTCAATTTTATATTCTAATCCTTATATTGAATTAAAAAATTTTTACTATAATGTAATTTACTTTCCAGGAACTGTTTTTGTATTGGTTCTTTTTTTTGAGTGTTTCTTGTTTATAGCACCCTGTTTGCATTACGTGTGTGTGCTATCTTTTCATACATCTCTGAGGATATTGTTATATAGGTTATCTATCTACCAGCTTAGTGAGACATCATTTACATACCATAAAACGCACCCTTTCAAAGTATAAAATTCCGTGGTTTCTAGTATATTCACAGAGTTGTGTAACTGTCATCATTATCTAATTCCAGAACATTTTTATGACTCCCTCCCAAAACTCCATACCCGTCGGCAGTCTCTCCTTACGCCCTCCTCCCATCTACTGGCAACTACTAATCTACTCTCTGTCTCTCTGAGTTTGCCCATTTTGGATATTTCATACAAACAAAACCCCACACTATGTGCCCTTTGTGTCTGGCTCCTTTCACTTAGCATAACATTTTCAAAGTTTATCCATGTGGTAGTATCGGTCAGTAGCTTAGAAGCGGTTTTTCCCCCCATTCATGAGTAGTCCGTGCTTTCTCTAAATCTCTTTTGTTTCTTTTCTGTTTGCTTTGGATTATATCTTTCATGTCGGAAGTGTTCCACAGGTGTCTGATAATCCTTGGATGTCTGCTAAGGTTTAAGAGTGGGGGACCAAAAGTTGACTGGAAACCCTGAGGCTATGGGTCAGCCTTGACAACTTAGAGTTTCACTGTGCCGCGCTACGGCTGGGCCACTGGGGTGGGGGGAGCTCTGCTATAGTACTGCATTACTTTGCTGCTGTAACAAAGTACCACAGACTGGCGATGGCTTAAACAACAGAAATGTTTTTGCACCCGATTCTTGAAGGCTGGAAGTTGAAGAAAAGCTGTCAGTAGGATTGGTTTCTCAGGCCTCCTTCCTTAGCTTGTAGATGGGCACTTTCTCCCTGTGTCTTCACATTCTTCACACTCACTTCACTCCCTCTGTATGTGTCTGTGTTCAAGTTTACTGGTGAGGACGTCGGTCAGATTGGACGAGGGCCTGCCCTAATGACCACATTTTAACCTAATTACCTCGTTGAGACCTGTCTCCAAATACAGTCACATTCTGAGGTACTAGAGGTAGGACTTCAACATAGGGGCTGAGTAGAAGAAAGCTGGAGACCTGGCATTCACTGAAGACTTCTGCTTTCAGTTATAGTGCCCTCAGCCCGCCACTGGGTCTGATGCCCCCACCTAGACACCTGCTGTCTTACACTCCACAAAATAAAACCTTCAGCTCCAGCTGGGGTTGGGGAAGGGACCTGGAGTTTTAACTGCATTCTAAGTACACTTGCAAGTGACCTTTCCTTTCATCCTGCCAGAGGTACCAGCTTCCCCTAATCATGTTATCATTAGGGGTAAGAGTTCTGCATTGTAAATTGGGTTACTTTTTAGCTTTCTCTACTGTCAGTTCAGGATTTGGCTTTCTTGGTTCTACTAAGTCACCACTCAAATGCTTTCTAGCTTCCAAAATTGTGTTGCTGTTTTCTCTTCTCCCATTATTTTTTCCTTGTCAGTTTGGACCTCTTAAAAATCTTTTATTGTTGTTTTAGTGGCATTTTAGGAAGAAGTAAAAGCAAATGTGGGTGTTTAATCCATCATCTTTACTCAGAAGTCCCACACATTTATATTTTTAAATGAGCTCACGCTATACAGACTGTTCTATAATCTACTTTTATCATGAAAGAAATTCTAGTGAATATTTATGTTGTATCCATGTCAATAAATAGAATTCTGCATCAGTGGTTCTTAAGCTTGGCTGCACTTTGGAATCTCAGGGAGGGGTCAGGGTGGGGGGGACCTTTAAAGAGTACTGATGTCTGGGTCCCACCTCCAAAAGTCCTAATTGAATGGATATGAGGTATTATGGCCCTGGGAATTATAAGGTCTCCCCCAGGCAGTTCAAAAATGCAGCCAAGTTTAAGAGCCACTGACCTACATTATTGTTCATCATGCCAATACAGTATTCCATGGAAGGGATGGATAGCAATGTGTTTAAACAAACCTCTTTCTCAACACATAGGTCATTTCAAATAGTTCAATATTATAAAAAATGCTATTATGAACATCTTTGGACTTCAGACATTATATTTGTGATTATTTTATTGGCTAAATTCCTAGAAGTTGGATCACTGTGCCAAAGGATATGAATATTTATAGGATTTTTGGGTACAGTTTACCATAGTTCCTCTAAAGTGGTTTGGCGAATTCAGACTCCCAACAGTAGCCTGTGAGAAACCTTGTTTCTCCACACTCAGAAATACTGTATACCATCATTAATGAAATTTTTTTTAAAAAGTGAATTTAGTCAGTTTTTAAAACTGAAAAATTGTATTATTGCATGGCTATTTTATTTTTTTCTTATTATATTTTTACTAGGTAATATATGTATCACATAAAATTTACCATTTTCATCATTTTCAAGTGTGTATTCAGTGGCATTAAGTACATTCATGTTGTTGGGCAACCATCACCAGCATCCGGCTCCAGAACTTTTTTATCTTCCCCATCTGAAACTGTGTCCATTAAGCACTAACTCTCCACTCTCCCCTCCCTCTCTCCCCAGCCCTGGAAACCACCATTTTATTTTCTGTCTCTATGAATTCCACTTTTTTAGGTATCTCATATGAATAGATTCACAAGATATGTGTCCTTTTGTGACTGGCTGATTTCACTTACCATAATGTCTTTGACATTGCTCCTTTATTTTTAATATGTTTTATTATTTGTGAGGTGAAACAATGTTTATGCTATTGTCTATCCCACCTGTTATGTATGAATTCCTTAATCAAATGAAGAACATCCATGAGGAATGTTTTTGGCTTGGAGTCTGAAGCCCTCATTAACAGTGGCTAACACTCATAAGGGTTCATTTTTTCTTGACACACACAGGAGTCTGGAAGTAACCAGCTGCTGGTGGTATTTGTTCAGTAGCTCAGTGATATCACATTTGCAAGATGACCTCCCCAGTTCCACAGTCATACCATCCTTGTCCAAAGCAGGAAAGAATGAGGTAAGGAATATGGGTGACATCCGTACTTGTAATCAACAGCACACAAAATTTCCTAGAAATGCCCCTGTCTTTCGATAGATACTTGCTTGCAAGATTGTGTCACATTACTACCCCTAGTTGCCAGTGACACAGGCAAGAGAGGGGTGGTGGTGCCAGGAATGCTTGCTGAGTTAGACCATCAACAGTGCATGGTCCTTGGCCTCTTTATCTGTTAGAATGCTTGTCTCTTCTTTGTGATTATAAAAGTTCTTTGGATATTAACACTCTCAACTCTTTTTTGGTGTATGTATGTCTCATTTGTTTGGAAAATATAGTTCTCCAGCTTCTTGTTTGCGGTTTAATTTTGTTTCAACATACAGAAGGTTGATGTTATCTGTTAGGTCCGTACGTCCTTTTTATTTTCTTTTTTTGTTCTTGTGCTTACAAAAGCCTGGTCCATTTGGAGAAAAGATGAATATTCTTTCATAATTTCTTCTTGATCTTTCATGGTTTCACTTGAATTTTAAAAAGGTGGAGTGGTACCCTGTTTGATTTCTTAGGAGAAAACACATTTAATCTACCACCACTGAAGATGGACAGAACCACCCAGTCCTGTCAACTGTGGAAGAAAGTACCTTCTGTCACAGTGTTTAGTGGTGGCCAGTGGTGGCAGCTGGGGAAGGTAGACTCTTGGGGACATATTCAAAGGCAAGAAGTGTTTTGTGGTAAACAAACCTCAAGTGCTGGCTGGAGAGAATATAGAGAAAGAGGCTGGTTTAATTTCAGAAATAAGAAGTGTGAATATACAAATGGAAAGACCACACAGAGATCAGGTTTGCAAGTGGTTGTGCCATGAAATAAATGCCCCATGAACCTGATGTACAGTCTGAAGTTTGCTGAGAGAGAATACAGCTGAGACTGCTTTAGCACAGTGGTCAAAAGTAGCTTTTATGAAGGGCAGAGAAAAGCCCAGCCTACTTTATAAAGCTGTTTTTTGTATTCTTCATTAATCTAGGGCTGGACACTCTTGTGTCCCAGATGAAATTACTTTAAGGTGACAGCCAAGTGACAGCGCAGCCCTGTATAATAATGAGAAAATATACAAATATCCAAGACATTTTAGGCTTAGAAAAAAATATCTTCCCATATGTTTGCATCCAATCCCATCTGTCTTTGATATAGAAAGATGACAAACTGAAATTGACAATGAACTTCCCAAATCATTTTTCTCGGCTCCAAATGGAAACTACAGAATGGCCTAAAGAATAACCTGTAAATTCCCACCCCCAGCATGAAACACAGTGACATCGTGGTGTTTTCTAGTTATTGTGACACTGCAAGACTGAATTTGAGAAAAAATATTATATGATGATGCCATATTTTTCCATGTTTCTTTGTCTTTTCTGTGTTGGATAGATTATTGGGTATTTAGACTCATGGCTCCGTTGATGCATATTAGCCTTGGAAGACCTTCGAGTTTAGCCACTTGTTTACTGACCTTCAGATATCATATGTCACATATAACACCTGTTCTTTAGGACTCTAGTTCACTTTAGAAGTGCTTGTTCATCAACACAAAGGTAGAAAACTACAACAACATCCATTTAACTAATTATTCCTCCTGAGCTGGTCTTTCAGTGACAGTATTTCCTCAAGAGTTGACTTGTGCTTCTTCCCATGTTTTAATCAAATATTTTCCTGTCTACTCCACTGTCTTCTTCAACTTCAGGTCATTTTAGGAGATGAATTGAGAGCTTTGTTCATAACATTCAACCTTTGGATTTACAAGTACACACATTTTCACTTTGCCTTTGTTAGTACAATAGTCCTTGAAAAAAAAATAGGTTAATTTGACATCATACCATGTACCCATCTTTTTACATTTGGTTCTCCCACAGGATGCTATTAGTGACTAATGTTACAGGCTTTGCATAATCTGTTTCTTTCTGCTTTTGTCCTAATAGTTCTTTTGATCACAGCTAGATCCAAACAACTAATTTAAGGTGACTTATTCCTTAAAAAGAAAAAAAAAAAACAACACACATATTATTTCCATCTGTATAAAAGAAAGGCTAAGGCACTTTAATAATGAGCACATAATAGAGAAATTGGGCCTTATGATTCATAGCGTATTAGCAACAGGTCTCTTTTTGTCTGGTGTCTACCAAACACCTCAACAACTTCTTTAGGTGCTGCCTTGTTAAATCTTGCAGTGCACGTGTGGGTCTTACCTTCACAAAGCATTTTCAATTGTAGGTCTTTGGGCGTTGTTGGATCCAACTGCACTTCCCCCAACACAGTATATGTGCACTGTAAGTGTGCATTTCCCATCACAGTATCTTTATGAACCTTGTATCTACAAGCTCTTGACTTCCCTGTTTTTTGCTGGCTGGGAACTTTGGAATAGATGGAGCTTCTGTTTCCTGATGCCTCAGGCAGGCTCTCCACTGCTTAGAGATACAATTTGTATCATTGGCTTTTAGAGTACAATGTTTGGCCTGGAATGATCCTACAGTTTAAATGATCGTGCCGTAACAATGGAGAAATAGCCTTCCATTTTCTGGAGAACAGGTCACTATGGATGGTGTTCTAACAACGTTAAAGAGGTCCTCTATCGAGGAGATGGCAACATCATGGCAGATCTCCTGTAAAGTTGGTGAGGGGGCCAAGTACTTGATTACAAAAAAACTAAGTCTCTGTAGAGTTTCCATTTCTATACATGACCTCCTTTATAAAGATGAAATTGAACTGTTGCTGTGGTATTGATTCATTATATGTAAGCCTGGGAGAGACAACAGTAAGCTTCATGATGATGGATGGGCACTTCAAGATGATAGGCACTTCAAGCTTTGTTTGGTAGCTTTTCTTCTTAATGGCTTCATTGTCTTCAGGTTTGGGCGGTGGTGTTCTTGAGCTCCAGGAAAAAGAAGGTAAGTGGGGCCGGCAGCAGGGAGGAGAAGCTTGAGAGACAGATCAGTGCTCTGGTCCAAGTTTTACTAGATTTGTTCCACAAGGCTCTTGTGAAAGCAGACGACAGATAAATGGTGAAGAATACCATGTGATCACAAATATGTGAAAAAAAGCATGCATTGCGAAACAAGGGCAAAAAAATAAACCAAATGTTAACAGTTGTTATCTTGTGGGTGGGAATAGCGTTGACTGGCTTTTTTTCTTATGTTTTCTGCATTTTTCCATATTTTCCATGCTGATTATGCATTGTTTTATAATAGAGCAATAAGTTTATCAATTTAAGAGTGTGATGAAAAAAGATGCCATATGCCAAGATAGATTTACCTCAATGCCTTAGTCTAAACATATTATACCATGAAATAGAATTACTAAATATTTTTTTCCTGTTGCTGGGAATAAATAACAACATGAAATCTTGGCTTTACTCATCATCTTTGAAAGAACACACACTTAAAGAAGCACAAGTGCATCATCGAGTGTTACTCGAAAACCAACAGTGTTTCAGAAGCAATTTTAAAACTTCAGTAGCAAATAAACTCTGTGTTAACGATCCCTCAGATATACTACTGGAGGCAAAAATCGTATCTTCATATATATCAACTTTATTGAGATATAATTCACATACCGTGTAATTCACCTATTTAAGGTGTACAATTCAGGCATTTTAGTGTATTCACAGAATTGTGAAACCATTACTACAATCAATTTGAGAACATTTTCATCACCCCTAAAAGACACCCCATATCACTTAGCCATTTACTCTCCACTTCCCTCCACCTAACTCCCCCAGCTTCTGGCAACCCCTAATCTATGTTCTGTTTCCACAAATTTGCCTGTTGAGATATCTTAAAATATCTTGTGTGACTAGCTTCCTTTACTTAGCATGATGTTTTTGAGGTTCACCTATATTGTAGTATGGATCAGTACTTCATACCTTCTTCTGGCTGAGCACTGTATGGATATACTGTATTTTATTTGTCCATTTATCAGTTGATGGAGGTTTAGATTGCTTCCATTTTTAGGCTATTATGAATAATGCTGCTATGAACATTCACGTACAAGTTCTCGTATGGATATTTGTTATTCTTCCTCTCACGCTTATGCCTAGGAGTGTAATTGCTAAGTCAGGTGGTGATTCTGTGTTTAACTGTTTGTGGAACTGCCAGCCTGTTCTACAAAGCAGCTGCACCGGTTTACGGTCCCACTAGCAGTGTATAGAGTTTCTGTTTCTCTGCATAATCATCAACGCTTTTTATTACCTATCTTTTTGATTATAGCCCCACTAGTGAGTGTGAAGTGGTGTCTCATTGTGGTTTGGGTTTGTATTCCTATTAGGGCTGTTCATGTTAAGCATCTTCTCATGTGTCCATTGGCCATTTTTATATCTTCTTTGGAGAAATGTCTGTTCAAATCCTTTGCCCATTTTCATTTGGGCATTCTTTTTATCATTGAGTTGTTGAATAAAGGAAAGGATTTGGAGCCTGAGAATCCTGGATTTGAACCGGAGAACAGGCACTGAGTGAAGGTGCTCAATAGGGGAGAACCAGCCTTCCTGTTTCTCATAGAGCTCTACAAGGGCTGGAGTGTTCTCTGTGAAGGAATGGGGTATTCTCTGCGACTGAATTTTTCACATGAAGTTTATTCCTTTCTTTTCTTAATTAAAGTTGAAAAACCTCTGAGCTGCCTTATGTACGTACTGTGTTTTGTTCAACAGAGAGCACTGAACCTGATTTAACCCTTTCTTGATGACTACTTGGAATATCCTGGATTGTACTGTATTTGTAGCCCTGTCAGGGCACTCGGGGATCACTCAGGTGCAGAGGGTTGTTTGCTGAGGCTCTTGGGGCTTCTGGTGACTTCTTTCCTCTGTTTGGGGTTCATTTATCAGCGAGTCTGTTTGTCACAGTGTTCTTCCTTCACCCGCTCATTGTGTCTAATTTGACTGTAATTTTAGAAGGAAAGGAGGGTTACCAGGGGAAACCAGATAAGGAAATTGGTTAAATATCACATAAAATCCAAATATAATAGTTTCTATTTCAAAAGCCAGAGGGTGGCTTTTTTGTCTACTCCACAGTAAAGTCCATGCCCTTTATTACAGCTGTTCAGGTACTCTCATTTAGCTGTTCAGGTCCTGTTTCAGCTTCAGTTGGTTAAAGTTGCTGGAAGTTATCCTATTAGGCAAGTGGAATGTTGTACTCATTCCATATTTAGTAAGGGCTTTTGCTCCATTGTCGTTATTCTTTCAGGTATATGTGTAAAATTTCAAAATTCAAAATGTCCTAGGATCAACGTTTAAGTAACATTTAATTAAAAAAAAATCAACCAAAACCAAACCCAAACCTTTCATTAAGCAGGGGAGGTTTTTTTTTTTTTTTTTTTTTTAAATCAGACTCATATTCAACTTTAATTATCTGGAGGGAAAACATCTGTATTTGGGATTTCCATAGGGAAATATTATCTTCAAAGTACTCCATTTGGGAACTTGGGCCAAACTGACAATACTCTGTTGAAAATTAACACCTACTCCAGACGAACCTATTCTTTTTTGCGTGTTACCTGCACCCTACTGGGAAAGGTTTAAAAAAATTACCCAGGTTCCAAGGGAGGGAGGGTTAGGATGATGATTGGCACGAAAGGGTTAACTGCACTGGCTGGGGCCCACTAACCAGAACCACTTTGAGGAGGCTCCTGCTCTGGGGGATGGCTGGCCTGCAGGTGCCTGGCTGTGTCAGATAGTACACTGTACTGTTTATCTGTGCAAAATATTTTTTGAGGATTATAGGATTATGTTTTTGGTCATGAGAAACCAGCTTGAAAATTTTCGGACAGTTTTCGTAGACGTGGGGCTTAATAAGCAAGCCAATGGAATGCAGGGGAACTCAGCCTGGGATGTTGCTAAAACTGCAGAACCAGGTGTCACATCCCTCGAGGGAAACCGTGACCTACAGGGTTAATTGCTGGCACCAGCTTGCCTGGAATGAGTTCAGCTGCAGGCTGGAGGTGGCTGAAGTGGCTGGAAGCTGAAATCGTGACCCAGCAAAGAGCCAGCTGGGGTGGGGCTGCTCTGAGGGAGCGGTCAGTATCTATCTGTCTATCTGTTGGGAGGGAGTTCTCACTGGGAAGGTCGTTTGGCAACCTGTTTTTACCAGAATGCCATGCCCACCATTGCAGGCACACCTTGTTCTAGGTCCTGGTTCTGTCTATCCTACGTGACCCCACTGGACTTCATTCTCTCATGCTCAGCCACATCAGGAAACATTAAAGTGGTAGGCTAGGTCTCCATTCTGGTTTTATTATTGTTTTTCTTGGTCTTCTTCTTTTCCTTTTGGTGGCACGGATCATGCCTATTTTGGATACCTCGTTAATACTTACTTGCTAGTGGACATCCGGGGCTCTCAGATTCCCTCTACATTTCCCAGTGTCTGTGATTGTGATGCAAAATCGTATGTTTTATCTGCCAGTTCTCTGCTGCTGTTGTTACCACTGTGCTCATGACTACTGTCATTTATAGGGTTTTCTCCTGGCCTCTGCACGTCTGTGCCTTGTGTTGTCTTTTGGGTGCAGGCTTCCTTGTGTTCCTATCTTTTGTCTGATATAATCTCTCAGTGCTGCTCTGTTCCCCCAAAGGTGGGCTGTAGGTCTCAGGATCCTCCCGAGAAGCTCCACCCTTGGTGGCGTGACCATGGGGTCGCACCTCCCTTCGAACACTGCTTTCTGGTCTGTGTGACATCCCTGACCCCTGTGAGCAGTGGAGCCTCCTGGCTCACCTTGCTCTCACACCAGACACCCCAGCTTTGCAAACTGCTGACTTCCATGAAGCTCTGTTCCCCACCATCCTTCGGCTCTGTTTGTCAGACTCCGCTTTTCATCTTCCCTGTGGCTTTAGCCAGGAAGGAATAGCAGCTTCTGGGCAGCATGCCATGAGAAAGACTATTCCCTCAGGAGCAGCACTTTTTCTGCTTCTCATTTTCAAATGTTCCTGCTTTAAATCTCCCTTCCCTTCCCCACCATGGCATGCAGGTTCCTTTTCAATCTATACAATCTATGACCGAAACTAATAGTTCCTTACAGTCTATAACAGAAACTGGTCCTGGTATTGCATGTATACCACAAAAAGAAAAAATTCCAAGAGATGTCAAGATAATCATGACTGCCACCTTGGAAAAACAAACAAAAACAAAACACTAATGGAGAGCAAAGAGGAATTTCCAAGGGTTTCTGATAACCCTGACCTAGAAGGAGTTCTACTGAAATGTACTCATGGAAAATCTCACCCAGAAGGTAATGTGCAACTGTGAAGTCAAATGCATTGCTTCTAACGTGAGACAACCAAGTATTGAATTAAACTGAATTTAGGTTCCCCCAGTGATGGGAACTTTCTGTCGTGTGTTTACTAGAAAGCTTCGAGTGGGGAGATGGTACTTTTCACTTCTCCAAAGTGAGCTTTTAATCCAAATTAATGTTAAAATTCATGAATGTGCAGTGACGGCTTAAAATTGATAAATGTTGGATAGAGAGTAGCCTTGTTTTATAAAACATGTATTCCTCAAAAGCTTTGTGTAGATACAATTTTGGAAAGCCCAGTCACATTGAAGGGCACTGAGGGAGCATGTTGTTTAAAGGAACTCTGTTTGCAGTGAATCTTTTTTTTTGGGGGGGGGAGGTAACGTGAATAATCTCTTAATATATCTATTTTGTGAGTTTCGGTTTCATAAGGTATGGGGCCCCTACGTTTTTCTTTTACCTCAATCATTTCATAAGAGAACATTGAAGGGATGGAGATTCCAGTTTTAATTATTTGTTGGTTGATCAAAAGCAAACATACATAAGAATGCTTTAACAAACCCATGCAGGGCCTGAAGGAACAGCCATTTCATTGATTCCGTCAACAACAGAGCTTGACGTGCAACTTTCTCGTAGGGTTGAGACTATGTAGTCAACTTTCTTAAGAGCCTCAAGTTGCTTCTGACTATTCCCACAAATCTTTTCGTTTAGTGTTTGACCTTGATTTTTTTGCTGCAGAAAAATTCTTTACTGAAAGCTTTGAAATGGTTACAACAATCTTTTCATGAATATAAAGAATCCAGACAGGAATGCAGTATGGCTTTTGAAACACACACGTGGGTATGTGCCTATACACACATGTCCTTAGCTAAGATTTCAGCACTCTCTGGATGGAGAAGTGTCATAGCAGGGTCTCTAAGAAATGGGGGCTAGGATAATTTAATTTTTCACCCATTAATTTAGCCAACAAGTATTTGTGAAACATCCATTGAAAGCCAGGCATTATAGTTTTAAACATTTACTGCCTTCTGTAGGGAGAATGCCAGAATAAAGGTAATAGGACTCTAAGCTGGGGGAAGAAAAAAAGGGGGAAAGTCAGTATTTACGCACCCCCCCCCCCCCACATACCATGTTGGGTCAGTGCTGATTTATCACCACCACAGCTCATAAAATGTTAAAGTTGTAAAGAAGTTCTGAAATCGCCAGTCCAAAAGCTTTCCTGGTACAGAGAAACAAACTGAAGCTCAGCGCCGAGAAATGACTCCATCAGTGTCACACGGTGAGAAAGTAATAGATCCAGAGCAAAAACTCGTAATAATAGTGATGAGGGAGCCTGGGGCAGGCTGAGGGCCAAAACACAAGCTAGCACGATGCACTCCCCCCACCTCCCCCCACCCCCGCCCCCAGGTGGTACATGGATGATATTCTTTGGACACTCCCGGCTACCCAAAAACAAGGAAGGACAAAAAACAATTGGTTACACTGATAAAAGTCTCCACCAGTTTACCAGAAAAAGGCAATCCTATCATAGCCCAAAGTCCAGGAACTCCCTACTGTCTCAATGTTAATGTCTTGCTAGAGGGAAAAACAATTTTAGTTTAACAATAGCTAGGCCTTCAGTAAGTCTTTAGCTTGTGAAAGTCTCTTTGGAAACTCCCTCCCCGCTGACTCCATAAAATGGTCACTCCCCCCACCCCCACCCATATTTACAGTGCAGCTCTTCTTGCCCTGCCCAGTGGTCCTGTCCCCTTGCTTTCATAAGATCACCTTTTTTGCACCAAAGAGGTCTTCAAGAATTCTTTCTTGGCTGTCGGCTCCAGACCCCACGAACCCCGCATCACCCTAAAAGTTCATCAATAGTGTCCATGTTATTGGGCTGTTAAGAGGATTAAAATAAGTTTATAAAGTGCTTAGAATAGTGCTTGGTACTAAGTAAGCATGATATTAATATGTTAAATGCCAGCAGCGACAGCAATAATATGTCACGCTACAACTCGAGCAGATCTGATCTTCCCTACTTTATTCTTTCCTGATGTCTTCAGAGACTTCCACAGGCCTTTCGAAACTTGGAGGCTCAGGGAAGGAGCTCACCTCATTTTGATGGAGTCAGACTTGTCCATGGGGAGGGGATAAGATGAATGGGGTCTGGTTAGATTCCAGAAGCTTGGAAGGCCACCGGTAAAAGAACCACACCCACACATCCTGCATTATGCAAGTCATTCTGGATTTTACCTTCTATTGTATTGTAAGCACATTTGCCCTTTTCAAACTACAAGTAATGTTTTTTTAATCAACTCTCCTCAAGTATTGCTCAGTGAGGTGGATACTTCACAATTCTTATTTTATTTGACCTCGACAACGTTTGACTGTTTTGATTATCCCCCCCTGCTTAAAGAAGGTTTCTTTGGCTCCACATTCTTTATCTTTTACTGCCATCTCTTTGCCAGCCTTTGTCTCTTCCCCTCCCTCTCCTCCTCTCCCTTCTCTTCTCTTCCTTCCCTTCCCCTCTTCTCTTCCGCTCTCTCTCCCCTCCCTCCCTCCCAGGGAAAATTTCAAATGTACACAGAAACAGAATAGTACAGTTCCTCTCTGCCAGGTTTGGCCATGGACTCGGTATACAGTTAGGTTCATTTCTTTGTTTTGCTTTCAGTTTTTATGGGTTGTTTTTAAAATTATTTTTGTCTTATAATTACGTAAAATATTTCTGTAGTTTTGAAATGAAATGTACAAATCAAGGCATATTCAGAGAAGTATAGCTTCTATCTTTGTCCCTTCCACCATGTTTCCTGTCTCTCTATAGGTAGCCATTTAACTTTTTGTTTTTAGTTCATTCGTCTATTTAAAAAATACATTATATATTATTCAGTTTTTATCCTCATCTCCACACCTGTGCTTACATCTGTTTTCCTGCTCTCCTTTATACACACACATTGCTGTCAAGTCATATTGAATGAATTATTTGAAGTTGCGGAGGGTGGGGAGGGAGTATGTGTGTGTGTAAACCTCTCCTGCCTAATTTCTTGCCTTTAACCCCATGGTTACACCTGGGTTGACATCTGTCCCCCAGCCCCACCCCCAACCCCCAACACTGTACTTCAATCACACTGAATTATTTGAAGGGCTTCAATATATTATGCTTCCTACTGCCTCTGACCTTTCTTAAATGCTGTCATTTCACACAAAATCGTGCCTGGAAAGAGTTCAAGGGAGAATGAGAGAAAAGGGTGTAGGGAAACAGACAGTGGCATGTGTTGCCAATGTGGTGCACATAGTACAGCCTCTATAATGGGCGAGCCTACACATTTCAGCTGATTCTGGGACCTTAGGTATCAGTTATACTTTCACATGTACAGAGTTTGTATATGTATGAATTTATGTGTATATCTCTATCTATTGGCATTGTTGGTAATAGTAAGAGCCCAAGTGTTCTGCCATTCGTAAGCTATTTACAGAAACTATGGAACGCCCACAAGATAGAATAGGATGCAGCAGAAAAAAAATAATGAGGTTGATCTCCATGCAGTGATATTGGAAGATCTCTAGGATATGTTGCTAAGTGTATAAAACCATCTACGGAACCAGTGCATACTACCTCTGGCATAAGAAGGTGGGGGAGGATAAGACTCTGTGTTCATAAATGCTTTCTTTTTATAAAGACACACCGAAGGATAAGAAAGAAAATAATACACATAGTTGCCTATGGGGAGGAAAAGGGTGGATGGGGCAGGGAGAGTTAATAAAACAAACTTATGAAAGAAGGAAAAGGAATTAGAATTGAAAGAAGGATTGGAGAGAGTATACACAGCTCTTTTGAGGAATTTCGCTGCAAAACTTTGCTGCAAAGCAGATGGAAAATTGTATTTATAAAAGGAAACTTAAAATTGTCATTATTTTCATCAAATTCAGTATTTAATTTCTTTCCTAGTGCTTGCTATTTTAGTTTTCTTAATATATTTTCTAATTATATAATGTCAAGAAAGGGTAGTATTTTTTTAAACAACCCCCTCTTAGAGATACCCCCCATGTGGTCCACTTTACCCCACTGCACTGTGCAAATATCACTTCCTATGTGTGCCCTAGTTTCAAAAAGGTGGGAAGCACTGCATTACAGAAAGGTGCTTGAGTGGGGTTCTCCATGTGTGGGTAACATAACTCACTGCAGGGTCTTCGGATGCTCAGGGCAAGCCCTGGATAGCATCTAAGTAAGGATCCCTGGACCGCTTACAAAGAGTTACGGAGAAGACTGTAGAAGCTGACATTGGTCCCAGGGGTATTCTGACCCTCACAGCAAATAGGGGAGATGAGGACAGTGCAACGTTTAGAAAAGGGTGCCCCAGGAAGACAGACCTCGCCATTATGACTTGGGGGTTGTGAGATTTTATTAAAAGGTCTTATATAAATAGGCACAGTTCAATATTGTTTTTTCATGAGAATATGCTGTTTCAGCCAAATTGACAATTTGTCATGGCATCCTGTGTTGCGTTCCTGCAACCCAGTTGGGATACAAAGCTGATAGAGCTGCTGCTGGGACTATGATGAAGATCAGGCCTGACTGTGACCCTTGCTGCAGGTGTAATATCCCAGACATAGATTCTGTCTGCAAAACAGGGTGTGTGTTGGAAGTCCTTAATACTGCAACGTTCTACAAATATAAAATGAGCCACGTATATTGTTTAAACAACCTACTAGTCACATCACCCAAGTACAAAGAAACAGGTGAAACTAATTTTAATGTGATTATTTTATTTAAAGCAATATACTTATATATGAATATATAGTCAATATAAAATTATGAATAAGAATTCCACATTCGTTTTTTTTCATATTAAATACTTGAAACCTGGTATATATTTGACATTTGCAGCACATCTCAATTCCGATGCTTAATTCCGAGGTGAAATGTAGTCCTATCAAAATAGAGGAAATAAAATAATGCAAATGTAGCAAAAATATTTTACATTGCTTCAGTCTATTTTAATTTTTTTTAATTTTTTTTTTTTTTGAGAGAGAGAGAGGCAGACAGACAGAGCACAAGCAAGAGAGGGGAAGAGAGAAAGGGAGACACAGAATCAGAAGCAGCCTCCAGGCTCTGAGCTGTCAGCACAGAGCCCAACCTGGGGCTCGAACCCACAAGCTGTGAGACCGTGACCTGAGCCAAACTCAAATGCGTAACCAACCAAGCCACCCAGGCGCCCCACATTGCTTCAATTTTTAAACTCAAATTAATTAAAATCAAATACGGTGAAATAAAACACAAAATTTAGTTTCTCTGTTGGACTAGCCACATCTCAGGTGCTCACTAGCCACGTGTGGCTAGTGACTAGTGGACAGCACAGATCTACAACATTTCCCTCGTGTTGGACAGTGTAGCTCTAGCGGTATCATACCTGGAACTGAGAATCTGGCACAAACAGCTTCCGAAAGACAGATATATTATGAATTGCTTTTTAGCTATTAACATAATAACTTAAAAAGTGAATTTAAAAAATTGTCAGAAACATATTTCTTAGAGAAAAATTTCCAGGCCTGTAAATGCTGACTTTGCTCTTTTTTCTTTTACAATTCACTTTTGGAAAATCTCCAGAAGTATAAGATAGCTGAAGGATCCAAACTGTAGTAGTTGAGTTGTACCACAAGAGGACCTGCAAAGACAAGTTGAGCTCAAATTTCAGCCACGCTGATATTATTAAACTGAAGTGTAATTAGGAAAACATCTCACTGTCAGAATTAATATTCTCATATCTGCCTTCATTAAAATCGAAAAAAGTAATCCATTTTAATCTAATTTGAAAATAGCACATGGTATGAGGGCTCTAAATGGTGAAGTGAAGCTACCAGAGGTACCGTTTTAGCAGGACGTAGGAGACAGTATGTTATGGTTAAGAATATATATGCAGTATGAAGTCATTCAGGCCAGGGTCAAGTCACGGTTTGACCCCACAGCAGCTTCATGACCTCAGGCAAGTCTCTTCATCCTAAAATAGAACTAATTATACTACTTATGTCCTAGAATTTTTTGAAGATTAAATATAATAACACCTGTAAAATGCTTATCACAATGGACATAGGAAGGGCCCCCAAATTTTCATTATTATTATGCTTATTAGTTGTTATTAGCTCTTAATCCTCTCAGGATTTCAAATGATTTTTTTTTTTTGATAGAGAAGGAGCATTGCTTTAATCCTACCATAGTTTGTCATGCAACTCTGTATAAGTAGTGACAGGAAGACTTAAATACAGTAATGTATCAAGACAGGAAGTGACTATGTTATTTATGTAAGGGGTCCAGCCCTGCCTGGCTCTAGCCCACACTGGCTTTCCCCAGACTTATATTGGAATCAAGTTCCTTGACCCCTTCCAAGCACCTGTTTCAGTCCTAGGGATCAGTTTCCCTGGCTATGCACTACACGGTTCATGCTCTCACTTCCATCAGAGCTGTGCCTTTTGAAGATTGATATTTGGCACCGTTTTCCCTGCTGTGACCTTGACCTCACCCCTTGGCTTTTCCCTCCTAGCCTGCTTCAGATAAACATCTTTCTTTGTTTGATCTGGCACCTTCCTGTTGAATCTTACTTCAATCGGCGGTGCTCCCATTCCTCATATATAAGCAAGAATTTGCTGTGACAGAACAAGAGAGCTCTGACTACAGAATGCCCATTTAGTCACTTTATCTCCTTTACAAAAATATTTGTTTAATTGAATAATAGTATGTGCCTTCAGAATTGGTCATGTGTGCATTTTGATTTGCAGTATTCTGTTAAATGTTTAATATTCGATGTAAATATGCACATCTTTATACTGCCACCCCACTACCCAAGCAGGCACTCTGTCCCTTTATTCTTTGCTAAATTTGCCCCAGAGCACTTATCACCATCTGATAAACTGAGCATTTTAGTGATATATTTGTTCTCTGTCTTCCTCTACTAGAAGGTAAGCTTCATGAGAGCTGAGGATTTTGTCTTTCTTATTTGCTGTTGTATCCCTGGTACCTAAAACAGTGACTGGTATAGTATAGGAGCACCATAAATATTTGTTGTATGAGTAACAATGCCTATAAACAAGAGAGTGTAACACTGGTAGACCAGAAATTTTGAGGGATTCCTAGAAGATAGAAAGCAGACAGGATCACATAGATGAGAAGAAAGGAGACTGCATCCCAAGACACATACAGGAGTAAGAACAAACCCAAAGCAAGTCTAAATTCATTCAGTAAATGCTGGGAGGCAGAAGGGATCCTTGGGGTAACCACCAGTAAAATTCACTAAAGAACTACATTAGAATAATAGGACTAGTTGCTCTTCTTCTTCAACCCCTTTCCACAATACTCTCATTCTTGCAGAGCTGAAGGCTGCCACACACTTAATCACAAGGGGAAAACAATAAGGAAACTGCACTTTACAAAACTGAATGAGTCACCTTGGAATTGCTCTTAGTATGGATATAGCAGTCACAAGAAGTAGAACAGAACTTGAGCTAGCTGTGGCCTCTGTGACAGGCCCAGGAGAGTCAGATGGGAAGGAAAGATAGTTCTACTCAAAAGAGAAATTCTTTAATATGTTGGCAATTGCAGTAACAGTGCTCTACTTTAAGCAAAGGTGTCCAAAGACATGCTTTATGCCCTGTCCAATTATATAGAGCTGAGCTCACACAAGTTACCTCCCATTCACCGGAGCAGCCGGTTGGGGAAACATACCTACACAAATGCAGAGAAAAACCATGCTAACTACCTGTATTTATAGCCTAGTCCTTCATTTATAAACATGAACCAACAGCCAAGTACCACTGGAAAGACAAAGACTGATCCCAGAAGAAATAGGAGTAATGGATGCAACACACTAAGAATAAAACAATAACAACAATAAAACTTTTTCAGAGACATCTGAAAAGGTATTGCACCCGATAAACAAAATAGAATTTACTGTAAAAGAAAAGCTCAGAGAACAAAAAAAGAGTTCTTGGAAATTACACTTTTACAAAATAAGGAAAGCATAATAAAAGGGTTAAATGCAGAATATACATGACCAAAGACCAAATTAGTGTTCTGGACAATAAAATCAAAGATTAAAAAGTGAAACAAGTGAAAAAATCTTATAAACCAAAGACATGAAAATTTTAGAGAAAGGTTAAGCAATACGGTCAATTACTCTAGGAAGTTTACTCTCCATTTAATAAGAGATAACATAGTGAGGTGGAAGAAACAATAATAGAAATAATGAAACAGAAAAATTGTTCCTGAGCTGAAAAAGAACAGGAATCTTCAGAATAAATGTGTCGTTCAATGCTGAGCAGAAAGAATAATAAAAGACCTGCATGTGGGCACATTCTTATGGATTTCATAACTCCAAAGATAAAATTTCAAAGGCTTCCATCAAGAGAGAGAGAAAGAAAAGTTTATCTAAAGGAGAAAATTTGTTTAATAAGACAATGGAGCGGTGCCTGGGTGGCTCAGTTGGTTGAGCATTCAACTTTGGCTCAAGTCATGGTCTTGCAGTTCGTGAGTTCAAGCCTTGCATTGGGCTCTGTGCTGACAGCTCAGAGCCTGAGGCCTGCTTAGGATTCTGTGTCTCCCTCTCTCTCTGCCCCTCGCCAGCTCGTGCTCTGTCTCTCTCAAAAATAAATAAACATTAAAAAAATTAAAGAGGCAATGTAGTAGTATCTTCAAAGTTCTGAAGGAAATAATTAACTTATAATTCTATATTTAGTCAAACCAGGAATCTAGTGAGTCAAAATAAAGACATTCTCAGACATGCAGAGAGTCAGAAAGTTATTACCTACAACCTTCACTGACAAAAATACTCGAGGATGTACTGGAGTAAAAAGAGAAATGAATCCAAAGCAGAAAATTAGAATACAAGAGCCAGAAGTATGTAAAGAGACCAGTAATACTTATATTTAAGTTTAACAGTTGACAACTAATTTAAAAATATTCAGAACTAAATCCTAGATTACTACAATTTGAGACATGGACAAGGAAGGGGAAAGGAAGATAGGGTGCTAAGAATTTTATCTTTTTTTAAAATTAAAAAAAAATTAATGTTATTTTTGAGAGAGACAGAGTGCAAACAGGGGAGGGGCAGAGAGAGAGGGAGACAGAATCCAAAGCAGGCTCCAGGATTCGAGCTGTCAGCACAGAGCCTGATGTGGGGCTTGAACTCACAAACCATGAGATCATGAACTGAGCTGAAGTTGGATGCCCAACCGACTGAGCCACCCAGGTGCCCCAAGAATTTTATCTTTTTTTTTTTTTTAATGGGAAGTGTATAGATACTGATAAGTTCTATAAGATGAAGGAAGAATGTAATTTTTAAAAAATTTTTTAGTTTATTTTTGAGAGAGAGAGAGAGAGAGAGGGGCACAGAGAGGGAGACACAGAATCTGAAGCAGGCTCCAGGCTCTGAGCTGTCAGCATAGAGCCTGATGCAGGGCTCGAACTCATGAACCGTGAGATCATGACCTGAGCCGAAGTCGGACATTAACCGATTGAGCCATAAGGTGCCCCAAGAAGATGTAATTTTTAATGTTTAAAATTTTAAGGGTAACCACTAAAAGAACAGAAAGAAGCTATATAACAAATCCCTACAGGAGGAAGAAAGGAACAAGGAAACCTAATCAAGTCAACAAAGAATGGTAAAGTTAGAAAGGGAAAAGAGGGAGAGGAAGAAAGGTAGGAAGAGAAAGAGAGAACATGGAAAATATAAAATATGAAATAGAACATTAAAATAACATAAATGTGTATAGATTACATTCCCCTATTCAGAGAAAAGACAGACATTTAAGCTGGGTTTCATTCATGGTATAGTCATCATAAAAACACTCAACAAAGTAGGTTTAGAGGGAACATACCTCAACATAATAAAGGCCACATACTGCCCACAGTGAACATCATACTACATGAGGAAAAACAGCCTTTTCTCTCAGATCAGGAGCAAGACAATGATGTCCTCTCTGACCACTTTTTTTGAGGTGTATTTATTTATTTTGAGAGAGAGAGAGAGGGAGAAAGAGAATGAGAGGGGGAGTGGCAGAGAGAGAGGGAGAGAGAGAATCCCAAGCAAGCTCTGCACTGAGCCTGACACAGAACTCACTCTCACAACCATGAGATCATGACCTGAGCTAAAATCAAGAGTTGGACACTTAACTAACTGAACCACCCAGGCACCCCCAATCTCACCACTTTTATTCAACACTGTACTAGAATTCCTAGCCACAGTAATCATAAAATGAAAAGAAATAAAAGTCATCCAATATGTAAGGAAGAAGTTAAACTTTTACTATTTGCAGATGACATGACACTATATTATAGAAAAGCCACCACAAAAGACTCCACCAAAAAAACTACTAGAACTGATAAACGAATTCAGTGAAGGCACAGGATACAAAATCAATGTATAGAAATCTGTTGCATTTCTAGAGACTAATAATGAAGCAGTAGAAAGACAAAATAAGAAAAAAAATCCCATTTACAACTGCATCAAAAATAACAAAATACCTAGGAATAACCTTAACCAAAGAGGTGAAAGACCTGTACTCTGAAAACTATAAAACACTGATGAAAGAAATTGAAGATGACACAAAAAATGGAAAGATATTCCATGCTCATGGATTGGAAAAACAAATGTTAAAATGTCCATACTACCCAAAGCAATCTGTACATTTAAGGCTATCCCTATTGAATAACCCACAGCATTTTTCACAGAAGTAGAAAAAAACACTCCTAAAATTTGTATGGACCCCAAGAAAGACTCCCAATTGGCCAAAGCAAAAAGAACAGCAATACCAGAGACATCACAATTCCAGACATCAAGTTATATTACAAAGCTCTAGTAATCAAAACAGTATGGTACTGGCACAAAAATGGACACAGGTCAACGGAACAGAATAGAAAGCCCAGAAATCAACCCACAATTATATGGTCATTTAATTTGCAGGAAAGCAGGAAATAATATCCAAAGGGAGAAAGACAGGTGTTTTAACAAATGGCGTTGGGAAAAATGGACAGCAACATGCCAAAGAATGAAACTGGACCACTTCCTTACACCATACACAAAAATAAGTTCAAAATGGATTAAGGACCTAAATGTGAAACCATAAAAATCTTAGAAGAGAGCACAGGCAGTAATTTCTCTGACATTGGAAATATAGAGCATCCTTCTATATATGTCTCCTGAGGCAAGAGAAACAACAGCAATAATAAACTAGGGGGACTACATCAACATAAGAAGCAAAGGAAACTGCCAACAAAACTAACAACCTACTGAATGGGAGAAGATATTTGCAAATGACATATCTGATAAAGGATTAGTATCCAAAATATATAAAGAATTTATACAACTCAACACAAAAACCCAAATAATCCAATTCAAAAATGGTCAGAAGACATAAACAGGCATTTTTCCGAAGAAGACATACATACAGATAGACAACAGATGCATGAAAAGATGCTCAACATCACTTATCGTCAGGGAAATGAAAATCAAGACTACAGTGAGATATTACCTCACACCTGTCAAAATGGCTAAAATAAAAAACTCAAGAAACAACAAGTGTTGGTAAGGATGTGGAGAAGAAGGAACCCCTGTGCACTATTGGTGGGAATACAAACTGATGCAACCACTGTGGAAGACAGCATGGGGATTTCTCAAAATTAAAAAGAGAACTACCCTAATTGCACTACTGGATATTTACCCAAAGAATATAAGAACACTAATTTGAAGGGCTATATGCACCCCTATTTTTATTGCAGCATTATTTCATTATTTACAATAGCCAAACGTGGAAGCAGTCCAAGGTCCATGGATAAAGAAATATATATGCTTCCTACCACTTCTTTATCTTTTTGATGGCTAATAGTCATATATATATATATGTCATCTAAAGGAATGAAATCTTGCCATTTGCAACAACACGATTGAATCCAGAGACTTTAACTCCAAGTGAAATAAGGCATTCAGAGAAAGACAAATACCATATAATTTCACTCATATGTAGAATTTAAGAAATAAAACAAATGCGGGGCACCTGGGTGGCTCAGTCGGTTAAGTGTCCAACTTCAGCTCAGGTCATGATCTCACGATTCATGGGTTCGAGCCCTGCATTGGGCTGTGTGCTGACAGCTCAGAGCCTGGGGCCTGCTTCTGATTCTGTGTCTCCCTCTCTCTCTGCCCCTCCCCCATTCACACTCTGTCTCTGTCCTTCAAAAATAAATAAACTTTAAAAAAATTTTAAAAAAGAAATAAAAGAAGAAGGAACAAAAGAGGCAAGCCAAGAAAAAGACTGTTAACTGTAGAGAACAAACTGATGGTGAAAGGGATTAAGAATACACTTATCTTGATGAACACTGAGTAATATATGGAAATATATGGAACTGTTGAATCACCATATTGTACAACTAAAACTAATATAACACCGTATATTAAGTACACTGGAATTAAAATTAAAAAAACCCAAAACAACCCTTTTGACAAAGTCTAGTTATGTATCATAAAGAGAGACATCTAGAAAAAAGCTAAATGAATAAACTGACACTGAGAAGTTGAAAATAGATAGAAATAAATACCAGGAAAATGTTTTTTTTTTTTTTTTTACTTTTTCAGGAAAGTGGCATATGGCTGTATTGGTACAAAGTATAATTTAAGGCCAAATGCCAAATGTGGGATACAAAAAAAACCAATCAAATGAGACATGGTGATCTGTCTTGTATTGATACAAGCTATTATCCTCCCAGAAGATGCAACATAATAAACTTTTCTGTACCTACCAGTATCATTCTGAAATGTATAGAGCAAATACCATTACACATATAGTAAACTTTAACATTTCTTTCCCAGAAACTAATAGATCAAGTAGACAAAACATAATTAAGATTAGAGAAGATTGACCAGAATTATGAAATATATGTACATTGATTCTTACATGTATGAATTATATATAATATATGAATGATATATGTATCATATATACATATACATGAATTTATATTCTTATATATAATGATTCATTCTTATATATATTCATTCTTAATATGTAATATATATGTAATACATATTTATTAAAGAAAGACTTCACATTCTTTTCAAGCAAGTATAAAACTTTAATGAGGGTTAGTGATGATTTGGCTACAATGGAAAAGACAATAAATTCTTCCAAGGAGAAACTAAGCAAGTCATTTTCTCTTACCACAGTATAGCAACATAAAGAATTTAATAAATAAGACAGTAAAAAAATTCATATGTGTATGAGTTTCTTGTTGAGGCTGTAACCAATTACCATACAATTAGTAGCTTAATTATTACTGCGCTGGAGGTCAAAAATCCCAAATAGGTAATATGGGGCTAAAATCAAGAGCTCCATTCCTTGGAGGCTCTAGGGAAGAATCCTTGCCTTGCCTTTTCCACCTACCTCTGCTTTTGTCATTTCATCTTCCTCTCTGACTTTTCTGTCTCCCTCTTTTTTTCTAATGTTTATTTATTTTTGAGAGACAGAGTGCAAGAGGGGGAGGGGCAGAGAGCGAGGGAGACATAGAATTGGAAGCAGGCTCCAGGCTCTGAGCTGTCCGCACAGAGCCCAATGCGGGGCTGGAATCCACAAACCATGAGTTCATGACCTGAACCCAAGTCAGACGCTTATCCGACTGAGCCATCCAGGTGCCCCTCCTATCTTTTTTGTTAAGTTTTTTTATTTATTTTGAGAGAGAGAGAGAGAGAATGTGTGCATGAGCATGCACACCCCAGGGAGGGGCAGAGAGAGAGGGACAGAAAGAATCCAAAGCAGGCTCTGTACTGTCAGCCCAGAGCCTGATGTGGGACTCGAACCCCCAAACTGCGAGATCATCACCTGAGCCGAAACCAAGAGCCAGATGTTTAACTGACTGAGCCACTCAGGCACCTCCATATCCTATCTTTTAGATGAGATTATGCGCCCCTATTTTGTGGCTTTTTGGCACCATTCATTGAATACCTCCTAAATGAAGAAGGCTGTCCAAAAAAGAATCATTAATAAAGATGGGGGAATGTGCCTTTAAATAGGTCATGTAAAGATGGTGGGAAAATATTTTTGAGATACTAAGCTGTGTTTTTCTCCCTTCGGGTATTTACCTCTTTCTCATTTCTCTTTTCAAACACACAGTTGCCTTTATGCTTATTAGCGGTGGTTATGACAGGGCAGAAAGAAAAAGTATGCGAGTCCTCTCTCTACTTTGTGCTTCAAAAGGCTCAGCCCTTAGGGTTACTTAGAAGATTCTGGGGGGGGCAGCAAATGGTGGGAGAAGGAAATAAATGGGGGGACGGGAGTCTCCCTTACTGAACCAGAAAGAGATTCTTCCAGGCTGGAGGGAAGAAACAACAGAGGGAATTTGATTAGAGTAAAGATGTCGGTGGGGCCTCAAAAGAGGGGCACGTACCCCATTTCCCATTCCCAGGCAGAGTCCTAGAGTGGCAGTAGGAATGATTGTGAGAGGGATCTGCATGGTGTCAGCGGGTTTCGTGTCCTGCTAACATACAAGCAGCTGGATGACCCTTCGTGTGTGACGCAGAAGCTGCAGAAAAAGTCAAGACCATAAGGTAACAACAGACATCCCTGGGGAAATAGGGAGACCTCAAATTGACCGAGATTATATTTTTGTCATCCAGTGAAATGGAGCTCAAAATATAGTTTCATTTGCATTATAGAAAACAAAAAGTGATATTTCCGGTGCATTTGACATTGTGGACTGAGATTCATATAATTATGAATAAGGCCAGTTATCAGTTAATATTAACAGTCTACTTGTGCAGGTGAGAGAGAGTTGAGCACATCTTCCTCAGGAGGAAAAGACCAAAGAGACAACAGTATATATATTGTATAAGTCTTTTAGGAAAAGGTAGAATAATGCTTCTTTAGATGCTTTAAATTATCACATGCAAATTCAGTCGCTTTTGAACTCTAGTCCAGCATCACTCACTTGAATTAATTGGGAACAGACTTGTGAGAATTAATGAAGCATCAGAATTAGAGACAATTCTCCAATACCTGCAGTAACTTGGGGTTGGTTGTAAAGCCCATCAATTACAAAGACTGTGACCTTGAATAAATTATTTAAAGGCTTTGAGCTCATTTCCTCAGCCCTGGAGTTGATATAATGATCCCTGTATTACAAGGTTGTTGTGCGGATTAAATGAGAGAATGCTTATAGAAGAACCCAGCAAGAAGCAATCATGAAATAAACTATAGTTTCCTTTTCACCTTTTCCTGTATGTGGAATTTATGGAAATGCATTAGTTTCTGTGAAAGCCCAAACTAAGCCTCAGAACGTGATCATGACAGAAGTCCTAGGAATATGGCTCCATACTAAGAATGGGAAATTAGAAACCAAGGTCATATCTTTTGAGTTCTGAACCCATCAGTTAGCTTGCTGGCATTTTTCTTTTCTTTTTTTTTCTTTTAATGTTTATTTATTTTTGAGAGGGAGAGAGACAGAACATGAGTGGGAGAGGGGTGGAGAGAGAGAGGGAGACACAGAATCTGAAGCAGGCTCCAGGCTCTGAGCTGTCAGCAGAGCCCAGTGCGGGGCTCGAACTCACGAACTGTGAGATCATGACCTGAGCCGAAACTGGATACTCAACTGACTGAGCCACCCAGGCGCCCCTGGCAATTTTCTGATATTATAGCCAATATATCTGGTATTTTTCATCCTGTAACTGAGCCTTTTAACCAATTTGGATGAAACTTATGTTTATTTTCATTAAAAATACATCATCAAAAAAACTTAAATGATATAGAGAAAAACAACAAACTAGCTTCAACTCTGTACAGGTTTCACTTAAGAGGTTAAATAAATATCAGGGTTTCAGTTTCTTTGGCTTGACCTAATTATATCTTCTCTAAGCATAGTAGAATGTGAGTAACATTTAACAACTCATTTAAACAAAACCTTATTATAAAGAGAACAGGCACAGAGCAGCATATTTGACAGTCTGTGATGCGTGTGGCTTGTATCCACAAGCCCCAAACAACCTATGAATAAGACACATTTTACAAAGGGAAAATAAAACCTTGATGGTGAAGTGTGGGAGGCTTATGTTTTTGTTAAGAGAATTAGGTTTTGGAAAGTACAGGGCTGTTAGAAAAGGTGAAGCTCGTATTTCTCAATTTGTGGGTGATACAGTTTGGGACAATGCAATGGTAAGAACTATTATTTATTGGATGTTTAGTGTGTGCCTTGTGCTACAGTAGCTCCTTCACATATTAATTGGAGGTGTATTTGGTCAGGAGGATCTCAAGTCCTTACTTTACTCCTCTTCATCTTAGAGAAAAGAGCTTGGTGACACTTAGGAATGTGACACCTAGGTACGGGAAAGAGGTCATTTCAAAGGTTGTGCAGGTTGTTTGTGGAGACATTGCCAGGTGGATAATAGCTCTGCAATTGTTCCCCTTTCCCTCGTCCTGTCCTGTGTCTCCCACTGCCTCTTCCTGCTGTGGGCAGAGATCTGTGTAGACCATGTTTAATTTGGGGAAATGTTCTTCTTACTCAGATTGGAGCTAGATTGTGTGTGTGTGTGTGTGTGTGTGTGTGTGTATAATGTATGAATTTGTGTATAGATAGGTATTGTGTATGTGTGTATAGTGTGTGTAATTCTGTACATGTGAAAGTATAACTGATACCTAAGGTCCCAGAATCAGCTGAAATGTGTAGGCTCGCCCATTATAGAGGCTGTACTATGTGCACCACATTGGCAACACGTGCCACTGTCTGTTTCCCTACACCCTTTTCTCTCGTTCTCCCTTGAACTCTTTCCAGGCACGATTTTGTGTGAAATGACAGCATTTAAGAAAGGTCAGAGGCAGTAGGAAGCATAATATATTGAAGCCCTTCAAATAATTCAGTGTGATTGAAGTACAGTGTTGGGGGTTGGGGGTGGGGCTGGGGGACAGATGTCAACCCAGGTGTAACCATGGGGTCAAAGGCAAGAAATTAGGCAGGAGAGGTATACGCACAGACAACACACACACACACACACACGTACACACACACACAGTGCGACTTCAAATAATTCATTCAATCTGACTTGATGGCAGTGTGTGAGGGAGTTTTTTGGGAGGGAGGGGAGAAGTGTGTGTTTGGTTTTGTATTGCCTGCTGGATGGCCGAATGACTCCTCCTTGCTTTCTTTGTACCGGCATGAGGATCTTGGAGTGGGAGAGCAGGTTTAGAGGGCAAAAGGTCCCCCAGGTTATTGTGCTGACAGTCCAGGAGGATGGACCTACAGAATGAGCAGAAGGGCTGGTAGCTGGGAATGTTCTAGATGGGAACTCTGTAAAGAGTAACTTGTGGGGAGCTTGACTCCTGGGCCATGGAAACAGTCATATGGAGAACACAGTTTTTGGTCTTTTCCCTCCTGTGCTGCTGTCTCCTTTAGTTACTCTTGGTTCCTCAGGAAACACTCAGTTGCCACCACCTTGGGTGGAGGTGTGAGGACTGACGGGACAAAGCTGCACAAGGAAGTGTGAATTGCCCTTCATTGGCCCTCCTGCTGATGCCCCTGTGCAGGGAGCAGCATGCTATGTAGTGGGCGACTGTGTTCCGGTGTTTCTGGAGGCGACCAGCATCTAAGAAAGAGGTGGCGCATGGCCGAGCTGAAAATAGCAAGGAGGAGCAGCTGCAAGGTGGGAGATTCAGGAGCAGATGTGAGATAAGCCCGTTTTCAGTGTATCCTAGAAGGTGATCCTTACAAAGGAGAAAGACTGACTTGGACTTTACACAGATCATCCTTTATTTTCCCAGGAAACCTGTGTGAGAGGTCCTCTTCTTCCTACTTTGTGTATTACAATATAACTGTTTTTTTTAATCTCATGCTGTAAATAATGGTGACAATAACAGCTCTTGTTTGTTGTGTACCTCCTATGTGCTAGGCCCTCTGCAGGTTTCTTTACATGCAGCATTATTATGGAAAGATTGCTGCAAGGAAATAATTGTTTTCTTAGTTTTACAGATGAAAAACTGGGGACTCAGAGAGTCAAAAATATACACAGGGCCATGGAGCTTACAAGTGCCTAACTGGGACTAGAATCTAGGACTGCGGGGCCAGAGCCATGCTAATCCCCTTCATACATTGAAGAGATCAGAGATGAGAGAGACAACTAGAGATGAGCTTCCCCAACTCCACTCTCTTGCCTTTTCTAGACTTACTCATAGTCTGATTTCTGTAGTTCCTTCTCTCTAGGTTATTTTACCCAAGTATCATTTGGACTCCATTTCTTTCTGCCCCCTTGAGACCCTTTCTCCAGCAACCATCTCCCTTCTCTCCTAAACTTATAACTGTGAGCATTCGAAGAAGAACTCCTTCACTTCGTTCTTTCTCTCTTTCAAGCTAGTCTTTTTCAAAGAAAAGTTTCCATTCATATGTTCTATTCATTTGTCAATTCATTTCAATGAAGCGCTCACTGAGGTTATCACGGACCTCCTGATTGCCAAACCTGGTGGCCTCCTTTCAGTCTTCATTCTTTTGAACCTTTCTGAAGCTTTTGACACCATGCTATTGACTATCTCATAGTTCTTAAAATTCTCTCCTTCTTCAGTATCCAGGACACCAGTCTCTTGTTCTCCCCCTACTTTTCTTGCTTTCTTCCTCAGTCTCATTCAGCTGCTCTTTCTTCTTCCCTGTCTACCTCTTTTTTTTTTTAAGTTTATTTTGAGAGACAGAGCAGAGGAGGGGCAGAGAGAGAGGGAGAGAGAATCCCAGGCAGGCTCCATGCTGTCAGCACGGAGCCCGATGTGGGGCTTGCACTCACAAACTGTGAGATCATGGCCTGAGCCGCAACCAAGGGTCACTTAACCGACTGAGCCACCCGGGCACCCCTTCCCTGCCTACCTCTTTACACACAGGCGTTACTCACAGTTTCCTCCTCTGTGTTAATCCCCTCTCTCCTGCGATGGATTTATTCTGTCCCATTGCTCTGACTTCCAAACCTGAACCAGACTTTTTTTTTTTGAGATTTGGAAATGTATTGGCAATTGGAATTGTTCTAAAGCCTTGTTTAAAAAGAACCCTCATCTGTGGAACATTTTGACTGCCTTAAGTGGATGCACTTTCTCATTCTTTTGAACCTCCATGGGATTTGGCTCTCACCTCTTAGCTGATACTCATCATATCAAACTTGGTCTGGTAGTTATTTGTGAGCTTATCTTACTCCTTCTGGTAGATTAGAAGCTCCTTTACAGCCAGAACTTCGGTTTTCTTATCATTGCATTTTTTTTTTTTTTTTTACAATACAGTGCCTTGTCCATGATAGGGGACTGATGCTTGTTGAATTTCACTTTATCAATTTTTACTATTAAATGGACTCTGATTATATCTCCTAGAATTTCTCTGAGTTGAGGCCCTTTGAACCAGACCTCCTCACCAAGCTGCTGGAGTTTGAGGGTTGCAGTTGGATTGCTGAAGAGGATGTCATGAAACGTTTATTCCTCCTCAGTTTCGGGAGAGCAGATCCACACACTCCCTGACACTATGTCCATATTTACAGTAAAGGAGCTTTAGTTCCAGAAGGAGGCCAGCCTGACATAGGCAGGCCAGCTTTCCACATGGTGGACACTGAGTTCTACAGCCATAGATCTAGGCCCAAGCAAGCAGTGGCTGAACAGATTCCACACCCCTCACCTTACAGGGAAGCCCCCGACTGTATCCCCCTTGTGTGTTGCCTGCCTGTCTGCCTGACTCATGCTGACCTGCTCACATGGCCTCTGCTGCCTGCCAAACACCTGACCATTGGCTTGTCTGCTGGATGCTAACAGAGCCCTCATCACTTCTTAAAGGAAAAAATGTAAGTTGGTGGTTACTTGTCCTCCCAAACAAAAATCTCATAATGCTTGTTTTCCTTGTCACTGCTCCCTATTTCTTCTGTATGAACATATGTACATATATAATTTTAGTTTTTTCTGTTTAATGGCTACTCTTAATATGTGTGTCTTGGTCTAGATTGATTATATTATGTTGCAGGTTCCTAGAGGATAGGGATGAGTCTGGTTAGCTAATTTGATGTATTCTTAGCATCATTTGAAATGTGCACTTAATAAGCAAAAATGTCTTTGATGATGATTTAACACCATCTACTGGTCTTTGATCGAATACATCAGTCTTTAAAATCTATGGTGATTTATCAGCATTGTGATTTATCAGCTTGTATTCTTGTGATCTTATCCAAATTGGTATGACTTTGAGACAATAACTGATAGACATCTTTCATCATACTGAAAAATTAGAATGTAGTGGGGGGGTTTACACTGAGTCAAACGTAGATAACTGTGATGTAACAAGGCAAAATATATGTGCCTCCATGATGGCAGTGACAGGTTGCTGTCTCAAAGCAAGCAGGAGTTGCATCTGTCAAGGGGTTTAGGAAAACACTTCATGAAGGAGTTTAGATGTGATACAATCAGATTTGCAGTTTCGATGGCATTCTTGTGGCTGAAGTGTGGAAGATGAATCAGAAGAAGACAAAAATTAATATAGGCACACTAATGGGATAGAAAGACCAAAGAGAAACCATTGATAATCTGGAAGCTGGCCTGGCCTTCACAACCTGTTGGACATAAACAATTTTACAGAATACTAACATCAGGCAAAGTTACTCTGAGACCATGATAAAGTGAAACAAAACATGGCTACTTCATTATTTTGTTTAAATACAGACAAAAATAAGCTTGCTGTGCCACCTATAGAATACCAAACTTTGTCTTGTTTCTGTTAAAATGAGTGACTGATACTTCTTTACCAATTACAACTTTATTTCTGCTCTAGTCTGTTCATATAGATAATATTTATTGAGATACCTAACTATAAAATTGCCCCTGTTTTCTGACAGCATCCATTCCAGAGTGAAACCCTACTTCCTTAGACCATCCAAACCAAAATCCTCTAATTTGGTTCTTTTAACACCCTCTTACTTAGATAACCCATGGTTACCCCACCATAGGTTAGCTTTGGTGTTCTCTCCTTCACTGCAATGAGTAAGAAACCCAACTTGTTCAACTACAGGTATATTCCTGATGGTCTTTGGCTAGAGGACATGGGCACTAATAAGAGAACAATTACACAAGTATATGTAAGCTATGCTGAGGGCATGAAATAAGCAGTGATACCAAGTATGGAGAAGAGTGTGCGGAGTCTAGAAACATTTAAACTGTAACATCAGTAGCACTTGATTGATTAGATTTGGAGGTTGAGAGCATGGGAAGGTCCACGACAATGTTAAAGTCTCTAGCATAGGTAACTAGGTGGGTAATGATGCTGTATTCATGAATAAGGGGAAAACAGAAAGAGAGGAACTTTTATGGGGGAAGATTCTGACTACTTATAATGGAAGCACCTATGAGATATCCAGGTACAGAGGTCCATCAGGCAGTTGAGTGTATGGGTTTGAAGCTAGGAAAGATCTTATCTAGTAGTTAAACCCCAAAGAGGGGATGAAATTACCCTGGAAAAAATTATATGTATATGTGTGTGTGTGTGTGTGTGTGTGTGTGTGTGTGTGTGTGGAGAGAGAGAGAGAGAGAGAGAGAGAGAGAGAGAGAGAGAGAATGAATTTGGCTGAGATCAGAAGAACTCTGAGATTTGTTAACATTTAAAGAATAGGCAGAAGAAAACAGAGAGCCGGGAGAGATGAATGTTATAGAAGCAAGGGACTTTGAAGTTTTAAAAAAGTGAGGAGTCATGGGCAGCATCAAATGCAGTTGAGAGATCCAGTCTGTTAGGTGTGGAAATTACAAAATCATTGATGACCAGAGGGAGAGCAGTTTAAGTGGAATGGTGGGTATGTATGCAGACAGCAGTGGGTTGGAGAGTGAATGGTGAGTGAGAAAGTGGAGGCACTAATTGTGAACAAGTCTTCTGAGACATTTGGATGAGGAGAAAAGTAGAGGTTCGGGGTAGAAGCTAGGTAGAAATGTGGGATCAACAAGCAAAGAAGGGTAAGATAAAAATACCACGAGAATGTCTGTTTTGTTCTCTGATACATTACCAGTGACTCCAACAGTGTTTGGCACTTATGAAGGCATTCAATAAATATGTGTTGAATGACTGAATGGCAGAGGAAAATTGGTAGAGATCTTTCCAGAAGATGTAGGAGTTGGAGTCAATAGAGCAAATGGTAAGGCTGTTGTTAACCAGAGAAGTGCAGACTTTCCTCTGTAGTGAATTCAGAGACATCATCCCATTTAAGCCTAGGGTCTTTTTCTAGAACCATTTGGTCTTTTCTGTTATCCCATTGTGCATAGTTTCATGTAGTTCAAAACCTTGAATAATATCACCATAGATTTCTTTTGGTAATAGGAAGCAACATCATTTAGAGAAAGTTTGTGAATTGATTTATTTCCAATGTTAATAACTGTCTTTAATATTCTACTTGTGCAACATTTCCTCTTTATGAAGCTGTCATGATTTTGTAATTTTGTAGAACTTTATGCAATCCAAACTGGCCACCAATAGACTGGTGGTCTGGTTTGCCCCAGAATGTACTGATTTCCCCATCACTGGAGAGGCAGTCATGCACAGGCTAGCTGACCCCTTGTTGGGGATAAAGTAATTGGTATCCAGACATCATGTAAGAATTGAATTAGATAGCTTTGCAAGGTCTGTTGTAATGCAGAGCTTCTAAGATTCTGCAACTGTGTGTCTAACTAATCTAATGCCATTTCCCATTTTACAAACAATCCTGTTACCAAAATTGTCATCTGATATGCTGTTTGTGTTAAACCTTTTGATATTGGAGAACAAATTTTGGACATTTGGACATAATTATATCGTAGGTAAGGGAGTTTACCTAATGACAAATAATCTAAGTAGTTTTTTCTGAGAATGTGTGTGTGTGTGAGAGAGAAGATGAGAATGAAAACTACTGAACTTCATTTGCTTTCCACTGACAAGTTAGGATTTTCTCTCTACCAATACTCAGAAGCTCTAGACTGAGATTAGGGATTTTTTTTTTAACAAAGAAAGAGTTACTGTCAGGAAGTTATATTATATTATATTATATTATATTATATTATATTATATTATATTATATAATATTATATTATATATATATTTTTTCCAATGGAGCATAAAGCTGTGGTTCTCTTGAGGTCCCTGACAGATTTTTTGTTTCAGGGGCCTGCTTTGTCAGTTCCACTGGATAGTTTTACCAGTGCAAACTGGCCTTTCGGAAAAGCCTGTTGTCTGCTATCTACTGATAGGCTGGTATCTACTGATGGGAACAGTATGAGGCTGGTATGGCAGAAAAAATAAAGTGCACACATGACTGAGGGCAGATGGTGACAAGGGGTAGACTATAGAGACCCTCCCTCCTCCAAATCTGACGGTCTCCATGTAGCCCTAGCCCAGAATACAATCTTTTTCAAAAGCCATAATCTTGGCCCCTGGGTAAAATAACAGAGGAAGGCCTTGATGGAAAATCAGGAGCCTTGTGATGTGATCTGTGTCTCAAATAGGAGGTCAGTGTGATGAGGCTTAACCAACCCAGTGCCCTCCTTAACATTGCCGCCGTCTTCCTCCCGCATCCTTCAAAGCTCCTTGGACAAGTTCAGACCTGATAATTACTGAACTCCTAACAGTCTTTTCACTATATTATTTGTTTATGAATCAATTAATGATGGTTCTAATGAGTTTTAACATTTAAGTCACCAAATTTGATTTTCTTCAATGGTTAAATTGAAAAAGATAATGTCCAATGTAGTATACACCTACTGAATAGGAGATACACATACACTTTCTTTCTCTCAGTTGAAAGATAGTTTCACAGTAAAGATAGTTTTCCAAACTAACATTGCCTTTTAGCCACTGGTGAAATTTTAAACTTATGATAAAATATAATTAAAATTAGTGTTGGCTGGTTGGTCTCAGGTTGTCAGCATCTCCGCAGCTGAACTTGAGGTCCTGAGCATATTTTCCCCTGTCCTATCACTCCATCCCCTCAAGGCCACCTCATATGGGTTGCAGGTTGGACGTTGAACAACTCTAGGAAGCCCCATTCACATTATAGTCTATATGAATGGCACCTGAACTCCTCTCTCCTCCACGTCTATTTCTGAACACACATGAAGATCATCTAACAGGGAAACTAATTAAGGGATGACTGGTGATAGTTATAGCATTAATTAAGAATGATATTGTCAAAGCAGGAAGAATGGCACCTGACAGTTTAAACTCTGACAATCTATCTCAGAACTAGAAACCAACAAAGTGGCAAAACAAATTATGAATTCTCTGGGATATTTTGTTCCTGAAAACTCAGACACAGATACATACAGTCAGGTCAGCAGCTTGTTTCTAGTGTTGAGTGACATGTTTTGAGATGTTAACTGTGTCAGAAGAGAGGGAAGGATAAGAAACAGCTGACTAAAGGGTTCCCCTTGACCTAAATTCCAAAAAGATTCCCAGTAACAAAAATGGCTTCCTGATCTGAAGGGCTGCAAGCTTTCTTTATGGGAGACATTTTAGATTAGGTCAATAGGACAGAATCTAGAAGTTGATTAACCATATACCTAACTAGTTGCCACAATTGGAGTCTTTGTAAGGAAGTAATTGGATATCCTCAAGGTACACTGTTGTCGGTCTAAAAGGAGGACAATGTCAATGGTAAAGGCCAAGTGGAGGCAGCTGAGCAGAGAAAATGGCAATCCTTGAAATTTCAGATAATGTAGAAGAAGAAAATTATGCTATGTTGGGATGAGACAGGTTTTCTCCATGTGGGTACATGGAGACATAAATGTCAGGACACTCAAGACTTCCATTTTGAATGTCTTCCTTTAAGAGCCTTGTATTAGTTGGTTAAGGTTGCCATAACTAAGTACCCCAAACTATCAGCCCATGACAGAGCCCTTACAAATTTCTTGGATGCGAAGGCATATTACAAATACAAAAGAGATTCAAGAAAAGAAATATTGCATCTTATTTAGTTAAATCATATTTAGATATCATTTTTGGAGAGTTAAGATGGTGGAGTAGTAGGAGGAGCCTATGCTTGCCTCATCCTTCGAACACAGCTAGATAAATATCAAATCATATCGAACACCCAAGAAATGAATCTGATGACTGAGAGAACTAACTGTACAACTAGAAGTACACAGGAGGCCACGTTGAAGAAGGTAGGAGGTGTGGAGACATAATTTGGGGGAGGAAAGGGTGGTGGGTGCTGCAGACAGGAGGGAGCCCTAATCATGGAGAGAGGACAGAGAGAGAGCGAGTGAGCAAAAAAATGCACAGGGGATTGCACAAGAAAAACTCTTCCCCAAAACCACTGATCGGGAAAATGAGATAGGCTGATTATTGTGAGTTTTTAAAACCAGTGGAGGTCAAAGACTAGAGTTTTAGAAGTCCATGCCATGGCGTGTGGAGCCTGGCAGATGCAGTGGTGCTCCTGTGGAGGAGGGCAGAGACCCAGGATTGGGTGGTGAAATCTGAGGATCCCTTGGGATCCGCGGGGAGAGACATTTCCCCCTTCTTACAGTGTATCTGGGAGAGATGGCATTGCTTCTAAGGGGACAGAAGAGCCAGTAGGCACCACTGTGCTTCCCTGTTCCTTAGCATAGGGGCAGAGATACCTGCTGAGGGCAGCTAACCTGGACACTGGATTTTTGCTGCACTTTACTCTAAAATCCAAGCTCCTGTGTGTTGATGTGACTGCCCTTCTGGGACAAACTGGAGGGGTGAGACCCTCCTCCAGACGACCAGGAGAGGTCCACACCATCCTGAGTTGTGAAACTCACCTGACATGCCTGAGATAAACCACAGGGGTACTGTGCAGCCAGGCAGGCAAATGGCCTGGACATGGTGAAGGCAGGGATCTGAAGGATGCCTGGGACACATAAGGCAAGATTGTTCCTTCTTCTGTGAGGGCTTCCCCGACAGTGGCAGGTGTGAACTCCCCTCTCCAGGGATGAGGGAGAGGGCTGACACCATTTTTATCTCCTTCCCGTCAGCAGAGACTAACTTTAGTGAGCAGAACAGCACCAAAAGTGGAAGCCTGAGCTTCTTACACCAAGCCCCACATCCCTGCACCCTTCAGGTGCTCCTTTACTAGGGAAAATGTGCCTGAGAACAAGTGCGATGGGCCCCTTCCCCAAAAGACCAGCATAGACTCCCTGGCATACACAAAGTCTACTTACTATAGAGTGCTGCAAAACTTCAGCTCTAGTGGAAAGAGGATCAGGCCTCTTTTAACAAGCAGACCAGAGCACACCTAGTTAAAACTTGCCATACTCTCATCAAGGTCCAAACACTCCCCACTGCAGGCAAGGAGAAACTCTGTAGATGATTGACCTGAGGGAGAGAGCATCCAAAACACAGCAGCAGAGTGCACGCAACATACATCAGAAACATTTCCTGAAGCACCAGGCCCTAAACAGCATATGACCTCTTCTTCATATCAGGCCGAAATAAAAAATGCTATAACCAAGATGTGAAAACAACTGGATGTAATGACCACCAGGATGGAAGAAGCAGAGAAAATAATAAGTGATAAAAAGATAAAATTATGGAAAATAATGAAGCTGAAAAGAAGAAGGAAAGATAAATACTAGATCACAAATGTAGACTTAGGGAACTCAGCAACCCATAAAGCAAACATTTGTGTCATAGGACTCCCAGAAGAAGAAGAGAGGGAAAAAGTGGCAGAAGGTTGTTTTTTTAAGGTTTATTTATTTATTTTGAGGGTGAGGGGTGGCACACAAGCGGGGGAGGGGCAGGGAGAGAGAGGGAGAGAGAGAATCCAAGCAGGCTCTGTAGTGTCAGCACAGAGCCCAATGCAGGGCTCCAACCCACCAACTGTGAGATCATGACCTGAGCTGAAATAAAGAGTCAGTCACTAAACTGAGCCACCCAGGCACCCCCAGAAGGTTTATTTGAGGAAATTATAGTTGAAAACTTCCCTAATCTGGAAAAGACACCGACATCCAAATCCAGGAGACATGGAGAACTCTCATCAAAACCAACAAATGCTGGTGAACACCAAGACATATTGTAGTAAATTTTTCAAAATACAGAGATAAGGAAAAATCCTAAAAGCAGCAAGGGAAAAGAAATCCTTAACTTACAAGTGAAGACCAATAAGGTTAGCAGCAGAACTATCCACAGAAACTTGGAAGGCCAGAAGAGAGTGGCATGATATATTCAACATGCTGAATGGGAAAAATATGCAGCCAAGAATACTTTCCAGAAGGTCTGTCATTCAGAATAGAAGGAGAGATAAAGAGTTTCCCAACAAGCAAAAACTAAAATAGTTCATGTCCACTAAACTGGCCCTGCAAGAAATATTAAAAGGGACTCTTCGAGTGAGAAAGATCAAAGGCAACAAAGACTAGAAGGGAGCAGAGTAAATATCTAGAAACAACCACTTTACAGGTAGTAAAATGGCACAAAATTCATATCTATCAATAATCACTCTGAATGTAAATGGACTAAATGCTCCAATCAAAAGACATAGGGTATCAGAATGGATAAAAAACAAAAAACCCAATACCCATCTATATACTGCCTACAAGAGACTCATTTTAGACCTAAAGACACTCAACCTTGAAAGTGAGGGGATGGAGAACCATCTGTCATGCTAGTGGATGTCAAAAGAAAGCTGGAGTAGCCATACTTACATCAGACACACTAGATTTTAAACCAAAGACTGTAACAAGAGATGAATAAGGGCACTATATCATAATAAAGGAGTCTATAATAAAGATCTACCAATGATAAATATTTATGCCCCCAACTTTGTAAAACCCAAATATATAAAACAATTAAAAACAAACAAAAAGAAACTCACTGACAATAGTACAATAATAGTAGGAGACTTTAACACCCCATTTACAACAATGGACAGATTATCTAAGCAGAAAAATCAAGGAAACAATGGCTTTGAATGACACACTGGACCAGATGGACTTAACAGATATATTGAGAACATTTCATCCTAAAGCAACAGGATACACATTCTTTTAAAGGGTACATGGGACATTCTCCAGAATAGATCACGTATGGGGTCACAAATCAGGCCTCTACATGTACAAAAAGATTGAGATCATGCCGTGCATATTTTCTGACCACAATGCTATGAAACTTGCACAACCACAAGAAAAAATGTGGAAAGACCACAAATACATGGAGGTTAAAGAACATCCTACTAAAGAATGGATGGTTAACCAGGAAATTAAAGAAGAAATAAAGAAATACATGGAAACAAATGAAAATTAAAACATGATGGTCCAAAACCTTTGCAATACAGCAAAAGTGGTCATAAGAGGGAAGTATATAGCAGTACAGGCCTAACTCAAGAAGCAAGAAAAGTCTCAAATACACAACCTAACCTTACACCTAAAGGAGTTAGAAAAAGAACAGCAAATGAAGCCTAATGCCAGTAGAAGGGAAATAAGATTAGAGCAGAAATGAATGATACAGAAACAAACAAACAAACAAACAAAAAATAGTGCAACAGATAAATGAAAATAGGAGCTGATTCTTTGAAAGAATCACAGCCATACTTGTTAAAAAAAGAGAGAAAGTACCCAAATAAACAAAACCATGAATGAGAGAGGAGATATCACAACAAACACCACAGAAATACAATTATAAGAGATTATTATGCAAAATTATATATCAACAAATTGGGCAGTCTAGAAGAAATGAATACTTTTCTAGAAACATAGAAACTACCAAAACTGAAACAGGAAGAAATAGAAAATTTGAACAGACTGATAACCAGAAAAGGAATTGAATCAGTAATCAAAAATCTCCCAACAAACAAAAGTCCAGGGCCAGATGGCTTCCCAGCAGAATTCTACCAAACATTAAAAGAAGAATTAATACCTATTCTTTTCACACTGTTCCAAACATAGAAATGGAAGGAAAACTTCTAAACTCATGCTACAAGTCCAGCATACCTTGATTCCCAAACCCGACAAAGACCCCACTAAAAAGGAGAATTAGAGGCCAATATCCCTGATGAACATAGATGCAAAAATTCTCAACAAGACACTAGGAAATCGAATCTGACAGTACATTAAAAGAATTATTCACCATGATCAAGTGGGATTTATTCCTAGGCTGCAAAGGTGGTTTAGTATTTACAAATCAATCAATGTGATACTCCACATTAATAAAAGAAAGGATAATAACCATATGATCATTTCAATAGACATAGAAAAATCATTTCTCAAAGTAAACATCCATTCATGATAAAACCTTAAATGAAGTCGGTTTAGAGGGAACATAATAAAGGCCATATATGAAAAACCCATAGCTCATATCATCCTCAATAGGGAAAAAACAGAGAGCTTTTCCTTTATGGTTATGGAAAACCACAGGGATGTCCACTCTTACCATTGTTATTTAACATAGTACTGGAATTCCTACCCTCGGCAATCAGACAATAAAAAGCATCAAAACTGGTAAGGAAGAAGTCAAACTGACTCTTCACAGAAGACATGAAACTGTATGTGGAAAACCTGAAAGACTGCACCAAAAAATCACTAGAACTGATGAACAAATTCAGTAAAGTCTCAGGATACAAAATCAATGTACAGAAATGTGTTGCATTTCTATATATCAATAATGCAGTGGAAAGAGAAATCAAGGAATTGATACCATTTACAATTGCACCAAAACCTGAAAGATACCTGGGAATAAACCTAACCAAAGAGGTAAAAGATTTGTACTCTGAAAACTATCAAACACTTATGAAAGAAATTGAAGATGACACAAAGAAATGGAAAGGCATTCCATGCTCATAGGCTGGAAGAATAAATATTGTCAAAATGTCTATACTGCCCAGAAAAATCTTCACATTTAAAGCAATCCCTATCAAAATACTACTAGCATTTTCACAGAGCTGGACCAAACAATCCTAACATTTGTATGGGACCACAAAAGACCCCAAATAGCCAAAGCAATCTTGAGAAAGAAAAGCAAAGCCGGAGGCATCACAATTCCAGATTTAAAGCTGCATTACAAAGCTGTAATCATCAAGACAGTATGGTACTGGCACAACAACAGATAAATAGATCAATGGAACAGAATAGAAAACCCAGAAATTGACCTACATCTATATGGTCAACTAATCTTTGACAAAGCAAGAGAGAATATCTAATTGAAAAAAGTCTCTTCAACAAATGGTGTTGGGGAAACTGGACAGCAACATGCAGAAGAATGAAACTGGACCACTTTCTTACACTATACACAAAAATAAATTCAAAATGGATGGAAGATCTAAATGTGAGACAGGAAACCATCAAAGTCCTAGAGGAGAACACAGACAGCAGCTTCTTTGACACTCGCTATAGCAACTTCTTACTAGACACCTCTCTGGAGATAGGGGAAACAAAAGCAAAATGAACTATTGGGATTTCATCAAGATAAAAAGATTCTGCAGTGAAAGAAACAATCAGGAAAACTAAAAAGCAACCTGTGGAATGGGAGAAGATATTTGCAAATGACATATCTGATAAAGGGTTAGTATCCAAAATCTATAAAGAACTTATCAAACTCAACACCCAAAAAACAAATAATCCAGTTAAAAATGGGCAGAAGACATGTATAGACATTTTTCCAAAGTGGACATACACATGGCTAACAGACCCATGAAATGATGCTCAGTATCTCTCCTCATCAAGGAGATTCAGATCAAAGCTACAATGAGATACTACTTCACACCTGTCAGAATGGCTAAAATTAACAACACAGGAAGTAATAGATGTTGGTGAGGATTCAGAGAAAGAGGTACCTTCTTACATTGTTGTTGGGAATGTAAACTGGTGAAGCCACTCTGGAGAACAGTATGGAGGCTCCTCAAAAATTTTAAAATATAACTACCATATGACAGAGCAATTACACTACTAGGTATTTACCCAAAGGATACAAAAGTACTGATTTGAAGGGGCATGTGCACTCCAATGTTTATAGCATCATTATCAACAATAGCCAAATTATGGAAAGAGCCAAAATGTCCATTGACTGATGAATAGATAAAAAAGAAGTGGTATATATATACAATGAAATATTACTTAGCATCAAAAAGAATGAAATCTTGCCATCTGTAGTGACATGGATGGAGCTAGAATATATTATGCTAAGTGAAATAAGTCAGAGAAAGACAAATACCATATGATTTCACTCATGTGGAATTTAAGAAACAAAACAGGGGCATCTGGGTGGTTCAGTCAGTTGAGCATCCGACTTTGGCTCAGATCATGATCTCGTGGTTCATGAGTTTGAGCCCCACACGGGCTCTGTGCTAACAGCTCAGAGCCTGGAGCCTGCCTCAGATTCTGTGTCTTCCTCTCTCTGCCCCTCCCCTGCTCATGTTCTTTCTTTCTGTCTCTCTCTCCCCTCGCCCCCCTGCCCCCCGTCTCTCAAAAACTGAATAAAACATTAAAAAAAAGAAAACAGATGAACATGGGGAAAGAAAAAAAAGAGAGGCAAACAGACTCAACTATAGAGAACAAAGTGAGGGTTGTTGGAGGGGAGAAGGGTGGGGGGATGGGCTAAATGGGTGATGGGCATTAAGGAAGAAACATGTGATGAGCACTGGGTGTTATATGTAAGTGATGAATCGCTAAATTCTATTCCTGAAACTAATTTTACATTGTATATTCACTAAAATTTAAATAGGAATTTGAAACATTAAAAACAATAGACATCATTTTTGGCAAGTCACTTATACTCAACATATTCGGGCAGGCCCACTCCTAACAGTTGCAAAGCCTGGGACAAGAGTATAAATGGAGGTCTGCATATCATTTTATCTAAATATTTAAATGTTATAAATCACACTAATAGGCTATTGAATGCAATATGTTCAATCCTTCCACCTTGACAAATCTACCTTCATAATAATCTTGAGGGCAGGATCCAATTTTGAATTCTTGGGCAGCTCAGAGCTCTGTGCCTGAGGGTGATGGTGCACTTTTCTTCCCAACCCATCTCAGCCCCATGTCAGGAAGGATCTGCACAAGCACGTGGATGCCCCAGGCCATGTATTCAGGTCCCTCTAAATGGCCATCCCTTGGTAACCCTCAGATGTAGGGTGTATGTGCCTTGGTGTGGGTGGCCCAGAAGGACAGACCAGAAGAAGACACCTGAGCAGGCCTAGGAAGCATGCTGAGGTCATTTGGGAAGGGAATTCTTGGGTCTTGGGTGCTCTAACTGGTTGCTGAAAGAGCACAGCATGGGCTCCAGGGAGGTGCATCCTCCTAGCTCTGTGCACTCTTCACCCCTGCAGAAGGGTTGTAGCCAGAGGAAGGCCAAAGCAGAATTTGTTGTGTAAACCAGGGTAGTGTCACAGGCAAGCCACTGTGGACAGAAGGCAGAGCTCTGCTACTATTCAGTGGTAGGACCTAGGGCCTTCCTTCCGTGGGGGAAACATGGCTAAAGGACATTTCAGTGAAGTAGAATGCAATGCCCATACTAGGCAGGGATCACGGACATTGAAGTCACCTTCTGACGAGGAAACCAAGTGAAATGAAGCAAGAATGGATGCAGAAAGAGTCTGCTAGCAGGAAGCCACCTGACAGAAGGCTGAGCTTTGCTCCTGCTGGGAGTGGGTGGGTAGAAGCGGACCCCTGGTCGTTCCTAAGGTCTCTCTCTATGAGACTAGAGCAATCCCTGACTTCAACAAGGGATGCCCGCTGGAGCTTATGCCACGTAGTACTGCCTTGTCATATCAGAAGGGTGGGGCCTGGGTGCAGCTGGAAAAAGGAGCAAGTGCTAAAGAGAGAGCATTTGGCTGGGTGGCTCCAGCCAGCTCTGGCCAAGGGAGCCAGGTACTGTGTCTTGCAGACAACTGTGCTGCTCCCGAAGTGTGCTTGGGAGTGGAGTGGGGTGATTAATTCTGCAGCCCTTATCGCAGCCTGAAGACAATGATCCTGCAAGTAGGCCAGTCCCTTTGCTCTCATTCCATACTGGAAAAGTAACCTTCAGAACCTTGGGTTTCCCAGCTACCTCATTACTAGCAAGGCCTCGCACACCAGTCACACGGCACAGAACTGTTTCTTCCACACAACTTGAACCTGTGGGTTTCTGCTTTATCAATTAAGTTCGTTGGCATGAAGCAGGTCCTTAAGAGGATGACTGACTTTGACAAAAGAAAGCATCCCAGTGAGCAAAGCCAAGCTGCTGGCTATGGCTTTTCTCTCTCTCTGTCTCCCTCTGTTTTCTCTGGTCTTCTCCTGTCTCTGTCTTCCTTCTCTCCTGTCCTCATTTTGTCTCTCTCTGCCTCCCTCCCCTTTTACTTGCTCCCTCTCATCTCTGCTTTCTCTCCGTCTCTAGCTCCTTCCCTCTTCCCTCTTGTTCTTTCTTTTCTTCTCCGCCCCTTACCCCCCATCCTTGTACTCCCTTCTTCCCTTTCTAACTCCCTTTAGAAACCTTTGAGAAAGTCAACTGATCATGTACATTTTCAGTTGTTCCAGTCTACAGTTTATTAATATTTCACCAGAATCCAGCTTTCTTTTCAACCAGAGAGTTTAATGTAGTGAAACAGAAGAGAGAACAGGATATTTCCAAAGGAGCATTAGATCAAAGCCCCCACCCTCCCCACACTAAAGGCCACCCTGAGATTCAAGGGACAAACTCAAGGTGAGATCTTACACTGGAAATTCTTCTATCTTTCGGTTTTCTTCTCTCAGTTCTGGATGAGGCCTCATGGGGGAGCTGCTATCTCACTGTAGATAAGTATACTGTTGTTTCCAACAGGGACTGACCTTTACAGGTTGGAATGAAGCATGACTTTTGCTACAGAGAAAAGGGTTTCCAATTGTTATTTTCCTGCAGGTGTCTTTATTTCCTTCCCAACAAGAGCCCATAAACACGTTTTAATCAAGTTTAGAGCTCCATGTTGCCTTAGCAAAATAAAATCTCAAAATACAAAAATAAGATGTTCATTGTGGAAAGATTTTACTTGTTGAACATTCAAATCAAAGGTAATTTCAAGCATTTTTTTTTTCTTCCACAGAGGGGTTTCACATGTAACGTCCTCAATAGAAAGAGTTCATTGTATATTAATTTTGTTGTTGTAGCTACATCAGATACGTAAATCTTAAAAAAATATCCAGGATAAGAAAATGAAAATGAATTATATGGGCATACCTTGCAAATTAATTTACAAATACAAATCTTGTCAATTTATTTTTTAAAAAACTTTTCTTTCCAGGGTAAAGTAAATGAAAGTGATTGCTGCAGAACATTTATTTGATGTATTCGATGTTCAGTCACTTGGGAATTCCTACAAATCCACATTTTCATGCAGCTCCAGTACATGAGCATTGATGTTCCTATTGATGATCCACAGGCACTGGAGATCCTCTCCTGAAGCATCAGAGAAGAAACAGTTTCATCTGGCAGACCTTCATTGTTAAGCAGTGTTTTTTCCCCCCTGTGTCTGTATTTTTAAAATTTTTGATTAACCAGAACATTTGACAAGATTGGAGATTATTTAGTTCATGTTCCTCATTTTGTGTTTGAGGAAACTGAAGTCCAGGAAGGGAAAGGGACCTCCTCAGGGTTGCACAGTTGCTGTCCTTTTCCAACTGTGTTCCATGGAGTCCTTGTAAGTCCTGGGCATACATTCAGGGCCACCAGTGAGAGAGGGGTACTGATTGGCCGTCCCCTGGGTCTATTCTTCTGTTTTTGTACCAGAGCATCTCTTTTTTTATCTGTGAGGTAGCCAATAAGCTTGCCTCCTTGCTAATCTCTAGTTCGCAGCCATCCCAAGATTTCTGAATCAAGAGCCATGCCTGGCCAACACGGATCATAGGGTTTCTGCCATAATATGTGTAGGTTGTTTCTTCCACCATTAAGGCTTAGTCATTAGCCTTAGTGCCCACTGAAAAGGGAGTTGGCTATGACCTAAGGGAAATCTCTACCACAAAAGGAAAGGGAAAAGAAAGCCCAATCCTTCTGCCTAAGTAGACTTTGGGAAGAGAAAGAAGGCTGATGTAGAAGGTGGTGTGAGACAAACAAGTCCTGACCACCCTCTATAGGATCAAGTGCTGGAGTTGGGAGGTTATTACACAGGGAAAACTAAAAGCAAAGAGGCTTTTTCCTCACACCCTCTTTAGAGCCCTAGTGAGTGATGGAGAAAGGTGGCTAGATAGATGATTTTGGCTCTCCATGGCCTGCACATGGTAGGCAGCAGATTCAGAGATTTCCAGGTGCCTCACCCATGAGAAGATCAATAGAAGCCTGGGGTCAGGCCAAGGAAATGGTTGTAGGTAGGGACTTCTCAGATTGTGACAAACAGGCTCCAGGGGTGAGTATATAAACCCCAAAGGCCAGATGGGACTGGTTACATCTTAGTGATCACCAGTTCAAGGACCAGACCAATGCAGCCATTCTCCTGCAGAGGCTAAAAAAGCATGAGAAGAGCCCAGGGAGATCTGAGGTCCCACTTCTCTCCCTTCACTGTTGACATGAAGTAAGACACTCCTTCTCAACAGGAGGAGGATCAAAGGTGTAAGGAAAAAATACAAAAGAACAAGAATTTACCCGGAAGAGACTGTTATCCCAAACAGATTCCTTATCCTTAAATTGGCCCTGTTTCAGGGGTTGGAAAAAGGCCCAGGGCTTGCAGGCCCTCATGGTTACTTCTTTCTTCTTTGTTCTCTCTCAACTGTGTTCAGGGTTCCGTCACTCAGAGCAGCTGTGCACAGGAGGCAGTGTGATGAGGTGGAGAACCAGGAGAATTTTGTTTCTGTTGTTTGTTTTAACGTAAGCTGTACACTCAACATGGGGCTTGAACTGACGACCCCAGATCAAGAGTTGCATACTCTACTGCCTGAGCCAGTGAGGCACCCCAGAGCTGAGTTTAAGTACTGGCTCTGCAGTTAGGTCCCTGTGACTCTGGGGAAGTCACATCACTTTTGTAGGCTGCAAATTCTGTATCTATAAAATTGGGATGAATCGTCCTGTGAAATTCCTTCTAGCATTTGCATTCAATATTATAGAAATACCAATGTTTCCTTTGGTGGAGCCCAAGAGCCCCTTCTAAATTCCTCCTCTGGTAGGTAAGAATAAAGTTCAAGAGAGAGCCTCATGGGTGGCATTCCATGGCAGGGTCACCATAGCTCTGGTCTGGTTCCTAGCCTTACCTGTTCAGTACTTTGAAGGGGTCAGTGAATGTGGAAGGAATTGAGCTGTGGGGACTGACTGACAGTTAACCAAATTCACAAGAGACTGATGGGGTTCTCAGTCTTTTCAGTGATCTTGACCCTTGGGGTCTAGAGGAAGCTTAAAAGAAAATAAATAACTGCCTGCTTTTCCAGTCTCTTCAGAAAGTCTGTGGAAGTCACAGTGCCTTTAGCACCAGAGGAGTTTGGGTATTAATGCTTCCTACCTAACTCCAGAGTGATGTTTAATAATTGAAAGACATTTTTGTCGGGTGCTTTGTCATCTTGTGATGCTCTGCAGGTAGGGAACTGAGAGGAATAGGGCTTTCTCGGTCACCCTGGTGATCTATGTGGGCCCTTCCCCTTTATCCAGCATCAATTAGCCAAATTCTCAGGATTTTAGAATTCTTACATATCAAATGGAAGGGAAACTATTTTAGGACAAAAAAGCCATGGATAGTCACCCAGTGGCAATTGATTAGACAAAGAAATGCAAGAGTCCAGGAACAACAGGCAAGAAATAGTAACTAGGCTGGCTTTGAGTCAAGATTGTCAAGAATTAAGTGTGGAGCCCGAAGCAGAAATCTAATTCTCGCTGAAGAGACCCAACAGTATAGATCACAGTGCGACAGTGTCATTTAAATGGAAATACAACTGTGTCCTGTGCCCTTTAGGAAACCGTACATGAGGAAGCAAAGCTTCTGTCAGGAGATGTCTTGGTGGACGTGGACTCAGAGTAGAGGAAACCTGCCGACCTCCATGGTCAGTGTCATTAGCTATCATGTCCTGATGACACTAGGACTGAGATGAGAATTGGTTTTTCAATGATCAGAACCCTGGGCTCGGGCAAAGCTGCAGACCTGGGAGTCAGTCCAACTCTGGCTTCTTTGGCTGGACTCCAAGCAGGCCTCACCCATCTGTTGCCACATGGTTGCTTCAGACAGTCCAGTTACCATGCACTTGAGTAAATTACATCTTCACATCAGTTACATTCTAGTTCCCAGGAAATAGTCTGTGCTTTTATGGATGCTTTAGAAATCCCCCAAGCTTTAAGCAAGATATGTCTTCTCCTTGTGTCTTATCTCCTCTACCACATGCCGATTTGTAGTAGCTTCACCCTCAAAGGGTGGGGCTTGTTTTGTGGCTCTCTGTTCATAGAACTGTAGCTACCACTGCCTTTCTCCCTACCAGCAGCAGCCAGCTCCTAGATTCCCTTTCTTTACCACATGCCAAAAGAACACCTCTTGTCAGGTAGTTGGCATGTGTTTGAGGTAGAAAATAGTCCATTTGGCTCTGCTGGGAATATGACTAAGTCTGAGATGTGACTGTAAAGGGCACATCCTAGATAGAATCCCCTTTAGCCCTCTTTTCATTGAGTATTCTTCTTATGTAAATAGGAAAGCAAGGTTCAGAGAGGTTAAGTAGCCATCTAAGGATAATGTCCAGTGTTGACTGATGAATAGTCCTTTCCTGTCTGGGAGGATTGTTTTCTTTGAGCTCTTGATGGAGCTTCCAGTAGGATGCAAATGGTGTGGAAAAGGAGGAAGGCAGTATTTGGCCAGTCGGATCTGACTCCTCTACCCTCATGGCCAGTGGCGTGAAAGAAAGAATAGCCAGCACTAGTGCACTAGCGGGTGGCAGAATGTGAACTAGAACCCCAGTCAGCCCGACTCTGAAGCCCAAGCTTTCCATACCATCCCATACTGCTAGTTACGCTCATTCTCAGGTCTAAGCATTCACTGCTTTTCCCTAGAGGCATCCATTTATTCTTGTGAGGATCGTTGCCAGCTGGCAACCACGTGACTAGGTTTTCACTTTGCTGCAGAGGAATCCACTCCTAGCGTTGCCTTTTTATCCTTTTCCACTCCATTTGGATCCCACTGGAAACTTCATGGATAGGTTAGTGAAGGTATTTATTCCAGATACAGGGGAACCATTCATCAGTGAAGATCAGGGCAGCAGAAGTCATGCCTGTGATACGACCTCAGCCTTCAAAGGGAATCCTGAGCAAATTTATCTCCAGCACTGGTCTGATTCTGCCACATGGCATCATTAATCTCTTGTCCTCTGAATCTCTACTTGTGAAATAGAGGTTTTGGACATGATTGCAAGCTTTACTTTCCTCTTGAATCCCTCTGTCCCTTTACATTGTTCTTGAGGAACTATGCTTGTAAGCAGGATGGGAGACGTCAGCTGCTTAAGGAAGTTGAAGTGCAGTGAGAGTCTCCTGCACCCCCTTAGCAGCTTTGTGTGGTCCAAGGGGTTTGCAGTGCTCAGCTGCAGAGAGAAACTTCCTCACTGATCATTCATAAACAATAACCAGGCCACAGACTAATTGAAACCTTCCCTGACTGCCCTGTGTCTGAATGTGGGAAATAGACCTTCTTCCTTCTAGTGCCAGAAAGAAACACAGGGTGAGCAGTAGCTAATTATATCAGTTACCAGTTCAGGCATAGTCAGGCATGAGGACTCCCAAATTCATTCCCACAGAAGCATGGAATTGAATTGGGGGACTTGGAGGGACAGGTCAGAATGTAGTCAGCAGACAGATCAGGTAACTAACGTGTGGCCTCTTGGAGGTTTTTGGTCACCTTGACACCCTGTCCCTAGCCAACTAGTAGGTCTCAGTGGTATGTTCAAAGCAGAGGACCCATGCAAGCCCTGTCACCAAGCTAGACAGGGAGACTCATGGTGCCTTGTCTAGGCAAGGTGACTAAGAAGAAGAATCTAGGTCAGGAACCAGCACACACAGACTGTTTCTGACTTCTCCCTGTATGTGCACTTGTAATTTCTTTAAAAATTAAAAACGAGCATCCTTAATGGTATTTACATATAACCAACAAATGATAGGAATGTTAATCATGGTTCCTAAGAAAGTGACAAGACAATGGCAACTGATGGAATAGAATGAAGGCAATGAGATTTCAAGCTTCCTTTTTTTTTTTTTTTCTGGTCCCTTGAAAATTTCCCCCATTGAACAGACACTGGTGGGACGTGTGGTATACCACATATCTACCAGTTCCTTAGAGGGAAAAATTTTTGTTAGGGAGTTGCATTTATTCCTTTAAAATAGGAGGCACTATGGCAACTGAAAACATGATTTGCAATAACCTTCTGCCTATGACTATTCAGATAAAAGCACCAGGCAATAAAAATAGAGAAGAAAATATGGGGAGTGCTATAACACATTTGGACCCTAATATGTATCCACCTCAACATTTTGTAAGAAGATCTCTTCAGTTTGAGTCGCATTTCTGTACATTTCTTAACAGTGTGAAGTTGAAGGACAAACTCAGCAACTTGGTCAAGGCCTTAGGTTGAGCAGTGAACAATCATGAACAGTTTTCTCTATAATCTCATAATAACCCTCTGCCTTTACCCATATCAGGCACATTGTAAACTCTCTACAGAAAACAGTCTGTTTGCAAATTCTAGCGATTGTGGGTAATAGCAACAGTTTAGTAACAGTAACAGCTACTTTGAGAGTCAGTAAAATGTTATTTTAAAAAATCCCATCCTGTGCCTTCTTCAAAACCTATAGTTGCTATCTACAAGTGTTTCTGAATTAGTATTGGGATTCTATTGTTGCAGCAAAATAAGTCCGCTCTGTTCTTCCTAGGCACTGATTTCTTTCTTGGTTAGAGCCTTGCTTGATGAACTGTCTCTTCAGGCCACAAAGGTATAGTTTAGGGTGAAGATTTCCAGAGTGTGAATATGGACTATTGGGGAAGGGGGGTCCCTGTTTCTGTTGATGGGGCTTCCAGTCTGGCACTGACAGGTTTAAGGCTCCTGAGAGACCAAAAACATGTGAGACATTCTCACTAAGCATGTTTTCATTCCTAAGCCATGTTTTTTTTCCACGAAACCCCATTTTCTTTTCTTTGATGGTTGGGATGGGCAACCTAGAGGGAAAACTTGTATTTCTCTCCTCTGTCTTCTTTAGAACCTGTACTCAGTCTGAGGGATCCAGCTCCCCACCATCTGCTATCTGGGCCCTGCCTTGTTCTCTCTCGGCCAAAGACACCTCTCAGAAGATGACTTCCAAACAAAGCTCAGAAACACAAAGGGGAAAAAGACCCTTCACAACGTCCTTTTGGCTTTTAAAAAGTCTTTGCTTTAGTCTTCCCTGGAGAGGCTCCATCTAATCAAGCACTGTGATACCCTGTACTAGTGGGACTGTGAGAGCATGACAGAGCCCTTTTTAAAAAAATTGATGTAAAATTTTTCTTTTACACTTATTTATTTTTGAGAGACAGAGCACATGTGGGGGAGGGGCAGAGAGAGAAGGAGACACAGAATCTGAAGCAGGCTCCAGGCTCTGAGCTGTCAGCAGAGAGCCCGATGTGGGGCTTGAACCCACAAACTGCGAGATCATGACCTGAGCTGAAGTCGGACGCTCAACCGACTAAGCCACCCAGGCGCCCTGACAGAGCCCTTTACTCTACCCAGGGTGGGGCTATCCACAACCCCGGTCCAAGTGTTATCATTCTCTAGTTGTAGGATCATGGTGCCCGCTCTCGAAAGAAGCTGGGATGGCATGGGATTTGCCAAGGGCTCTTCTAATCATTCCTGGTCATTCTTATTTGACTATCCTCTGCATAGACTTTCTGAACTTCCAAACGGAGAGGAGATTGCCCAGTCTGGATTTTAATGTGACAGTTGATTCTTGCCCTATCCTTGGGAGATGAAGAGCAGCTTCTCATGCATTTCTTGAAGGGACTGAAATAAGTATTTTGAAAAATATCATCTTTTAATTAATTTTCCCATAATTCTGCTCAGCATTGGAAAATAGAGAGTGTTACTTAAAGCATTTAATAAAGATAAATATGGAAACATCCAGTTGAGAAACTGCCTTAATGCAGGAAAAAAAATGTCTGTATTAGCACAATCTACTGCCTTCAAGAGGTTGAAGCAAAACCAATATTATTGGCTCTATATATCAGTTCCACTCAATAATGGCCAAGGCCTGCCCAAGATACACAGTAATGTTTGCCTATGAAAGCATATCACTATGTACAAAATTTCCTCATCACTGTAGCATGGGGTGGAGTTGAGACTTGGATGGAAGACTAAGCTGGAGGCAGGCCAACAGAATGTCATTGCCAGGAGTGGTGTTGGTGGGTCTTTAGAGTTTTTAAGATATAGCAGCAGGCTTTGGGGGTGCTTTTTGCCAAATAAACTGTGAAATGCAGCTTATTTTAATGTGTGGATGCTTGCTAAAGGTCTCGTGGATTTTCTACCCTAATTTCTAGCCTAGGCCATCCTATTCTTCCTCCTTGAAGGTTATGCTTAGAGTGTTAATTGGAAACATTGGATCAGAGAAACCTTCAGATAGCAGAGCTGTTTTGCTACCAGACAGTCCTGTATTCTCTCCTAAAGTCTGTCCATAATAGTTTTGGCTCTAGGCCCCATATCTAAGTTCTTTCCACCTTTTCTTTTTACCCTGAGAAAGAAAGCCTTGCTGATGTTCTCCTGGGTTTTATATAATTTGAATCAATTTAACAGGCATGATATTTTCCTTGCTGTGCCATTTCAATTAGTTCAATTTAAGAGAATTAGGTCCACTCTGGTGTTTGTTATGCAGCCCTAAAAACATGTCACTGAAATGCTTAAAATCAAAATCTATTTTGTGTTCTATGGAACTGTCCTAAGGGATATATCTTTCCTTGTGGTGCAAGTGATTATTAGAATCAAACTAATACTTGATGTTGATATCTAACTTTCCATTGAGAATTAGATATTAAGAGCTATGGCGGTTCTTTCTGTTTGATGAAGAGAGAAACATTCAGAGAATCCAGTGCTGAGTACACTTTGTGAACTTGACTACTTGAGGACTTCTAGCCAAATGTGGATGCCATGGTTGTTTGCTCTCCAAATAGATTATAGTGAGCTGGAAATCTTTTCAAACTGGCATATCTTGAAAGGATCTTTTACTCAGTGAGTAATATAGTTTCACACTCAATTTGTTTAGCTTCTGGAAGTCCTGTGGAAGTAAGTCTGCTATTGTTTACAGGTACTAATTATGAAAATTTATCAGGTAAAATTACACATGAAAGTATTTAAGGAATAACTTATTGCTTTTCATGTAATTCACAATCATGTTTGCTTATTTTCTCTACATTTGTGGTATTCCTAGAATAAACAATAATATCTTCATGTTTAAAAGAAAGCGCATTGGGGGCACCTGGGGGCTCAGTCAGTTGTGTCCAACTCTTGATTTTGGCTCAGGTCATGATCTCATGGTTCGTGAGCCCGAGCCCCACATCAGGCTGTGCACTGACAGTGCAGAGCCTGCTTGGGATTCTTTCTCTTGGATTCTCTCTCTCTCCCTCTGTCTCTGCCTTTACCCTGCTCTTTCTCTTTCTCTCTCTCTCTCTCTCTCTCTCTCTCTCTCTCAAAATAAATAAAGAAATAAAAAGAAAAGAAAGCACATTGGAAACATAAGCAGGTAGGAAAAAAGGAATTCACAATATAGACAAAATTGTACAGTCATTACATTCACCTGAAAGCAAAATGTCTCTCCTTTGCCCATTACATTCTATAGGCTCGCTGTCAATATTGGGGAACCTAGTGCTGGGTATGATATTTAGTTCCATGATGTATGGGATAAATCAGGTGAAATATTTTGGGCTCATCAACAATGCCACGTATGTGTTTTAATGTGAGCACCCTCTAGAGTCCTGGCTTATGAACTTCACAAATCATGTCTTTTAGTGTGCTTTGATTTTTGGTCCTTGAAAACTGACAGCACATTTAATGTCCCACATTTCAAAGCCTGTTGAGATAGTGACTGCAGGGCAGAGCATTGCAGGTAGAGGGAACAGTATCAAAAAAGGCATGGGGTTGAGAAAGTATGTTCAGGGAGCTATAATATACATATAGCTTGTTTAGAAAATAAGGTTTATGTTGGTAAGGCTATAGATTTACGGTAGAGTTTTAATCCCAAACTTCTGGAAAGTGAATTTAACAGTTTCTCATTAAAAATTTTTTTAATGTTTATTTATTTTTGAGAGAGAGAGAGAGAGAGAGAGAGAGAGAGAGAGAGAGAATATGAGTGGGAGAGGGGCAGAGAGAGAAGGAGACACAGAATCTGCAGCAGGCTCCAGGCTCTGAGCTGTCAGCACCAGAGCCCGATGTGGGGCTTGAACTCACGAACTGTGAGATCATGACCTGAGCCGAAGTCAGAGGTTTAACCGACTGAGCCACCCAGGTGCCCCTTTTTTTCATTTTTTTAAAATGTTTATTCATTTTTGACAGAGAGAGAGAGAGAGAGCATGAGTATGGGAAGGGAAGAGACAGGAAGACACAGAATCTGAAGCAGGCCCCAAGCTCTGAGATGGCAGCACAGAGCTACATGCATAGCTTGAACCCATGAACTGTGAGATCATGACCTGAGCCAAAGTTGGATGCCTAGCCAACTGAGCCATCTAGGCACCCCTGGAAAGTGAATTTATTCAGTCTAGGCCAGGGGTAGGCAAATTATGGCCCTTGAGTCAAATCTAGTTGGCTGCTTGTCTTTGCAAATAAAATTGTATGAGAACACTATAAGGCTCATTTGTTTATGAATTGTTTATAGCTGCTTTCATGCTACAAGAGCATAGTTGAGTGGTTGCAACATGTACCTGTATTGAGGCAGAAACTTCAACTTCATAATGTACCTTATGAACATAGCTTTTGCTACACAGATCAAGTGCAGAAGGCACTGGAAAATGAGCTTGTGCAAAAGAGCGCCAGTCCCTACAAGCATCCCCCTCTTTCCCAAGTGACTGCTGCATTTTGGGAATCTGAAACCTTGCTCACTTTGCAATTTTGGAAAGTGTTGCTTGTGGGCTCCGTGTGTATTGTACCTACTGGAAAGAAGTGATTTTCTAGTCTGCCTTGTCCAAAGGCCAACTGGGTCAGATTGTATTACACTGGTCACTTGAGACCAGGAAAGTATCCGTTGGGCCATAGCAAAGCAGACAGCACAAACTGTCATTATGCAGCATAAATTAAAGTTGCAGAAGTTATGAGGAAATGAGCACATGGGAGGCATAAGACAGCTAAATTTATATCCCAAACTCAGATATTTTCCTGGCTTTAAAATTGGAATGTCTGAAGAATGTCTGAATATGTCTCCAGAGAGTCAAACCAGGACTGATGGGGAGGGAGTTTGAGGGAAGCAGAATTCCACCTCGACATATGGAAGAGCTTTTAGACTCCTAGGATGCACGATTCCAGGAATTGTTGTTTAAGCATACAATTGGAAATCTAGTGGCAACTTACCTTTTGGCGTGCACCTGGAGAACATGCACAGGAAGAGCACTGCCCTGGGACTGGGGTTTATTCACCATGCGGGATCATCCACCCTTCTCTAGGCCTGTTTCCCTGTTTGTGAATTGAAAATGGACTAATAACCCTAGAGAGCCTTTTAGCTCTACTATTCCTAAATTCAGTGTTCTGGGTAAGACGCAGAGGTACGGTGCCTTTTTCCTCTTTTTTCTTTTCTTTTCTTTTTTGCCGGGGGAGGAATCTGATATTCCAATAACTTTTGTTTTTAAGGGTAGCCTTCATGAGGCAGACCTTGTAACCCTGTCTTTTCCCATTAAAGCTTAAAAAAAAAAAACCCAGGGATCTGAGATACTGTAGTTTAATTAAGACTTCTTTTCATGTCTGTGAAGAACAAAGAACGACTAAAACCGTGTCAGATGGTTAAGAGCATAGACTCGGAAGTAGAAATGGGTTAGAATCCTAACTCTGATTCCTAATAGCTGTGGAGCCTTGGGAAACCTGCCTACTCTTCATGAGCCTCAGTTTACTTGTCTGAAAAACTGGGATGGGAATAGTAACTATATCTTAGAGTATTGTTGGAAGAATCAGACAAGGTCGCATCGTTTTTAGGAGGGCTGTGGAGTGTGGGCAAAGACCATACAAGTCCATTTGTTCCCAGTGAGGTCATTTCCTGAAGGATCCAAAATCTCACAGGATGTGCAGTGGGTACACAGAGAAGGAGAGGAGCCCAAAGCCTGCTGCCATATCTTAAAAACTCTAAAGGATAAGACCCACCAACACCACTCCTGGCAATGACATTCTGTTGACCTGCCTCCAGCTTAGTCTTCCATCCAAGTCTCAACTCTACCCCATGCTACAGTGATGAGGAAATTTTGTACATAGTGATACGCTTTCATAGGCAAACATTATTTGTATGTTGTGACCTTGCTGAATTTGTTAGTTTTAGAAGGTATTTTTTTTCTAGATTCCTTGGGATTTTCTATATAAGATTATCATGTCATTTGCTAATAGTGATGTTTTTAAGTTTATTTCAGCCTTTAAGATCTGTGTGACTATTATTTTCTTTCCTTATTACACTGGCTGGAGCCTTCAGCATTATGTTGAATCAGAGTCCTTTTATATTTGGGAGTCATTCCTAAAGAACTGCCTCAAATAGTCTACCTACTAAATTTGCCCATTTCAAGGAAGGGTTGGAGACTTCTGGCCTTTCCTGGTCCTCAGGCCAAAACCAGGTAACAGCTTTTCAAACCTGGCTTAAAACACAGAAATAAGCTCTCTGAGCTTCCTGAGCATTGTGTCCATGTCTAGCTCTCTTAGCATTCAGGAAAGCCCATTTCACTACAGGAAAATGTGTGGGGACCACTTAGCACAGAGCCCAGCAAGACTAAGCACTAAATAAATGTTGGTTGCTAGTATTATTACTATTAGACCAGGGCTTCTCAGACTTTAATGCACATACAGATCACCAGGGGATCTTGATAAAATGCAGGTCTGGGGAGCATTTTGCGTTTCTTTTCTTTTTTTTTTTTTTTAAGGTTTTTAAAAATGTTTTTTATTTACCTTGAGAGAGAGAGAGAGCGCGCGCGCGCGCGCGCGCGCGCGAGCAAGTGGGGGAGGGACAGAGAGAGAATCAAGCAGGCTCCGCACCATCAGCAGCACAGATCCTGACATGGGGCTCCATCCCCCCCAACAGTGAGATCATGACCTGAGCCAAAATCAAGGATTGTGTGCTCAACTGACTGACTCAGCCACCTAGGCGCCCCTCATTTTGCACTTCTTACAAGTTCCCAGGTGATACCAAGTCTTCTAGCCTGAGGACCAGACTGGGAGTAACAGGATATCAATTATTCAGCACCCTCCTTCTTGGGGAAACTACTTCTCACTTAGTGGCTATGACTCAGAACTCTGACAGGGTCCATGTCACCTGAGCTAGTTAAGCAAGAGACAAGAAGGGACCTATTTCTTATTGCCCTATTTATGCCTAAGACCTGCTCAGAGAAGTTATCTCAGCCACTTTATCTTGCACAGGGAGACCAAGTTAACTAATATGATGAAGCCAAGCTTTGGTGGCCAGACCTTATTGACCAGGACATTTGAAACTGAGATGTGGTCAGTACGATTTGTTTTCCCCATGGTCAGGGTAAAATAAACACCACTATAATTTGAAGAAGTGTCTCATGGACCATTACTGAAATCAGAACAAAGCAATAAACAAGCTACTGTAGAGTTCTCATTTTCTAAGTTTACCCTTGGATCCACACATCTGTCTGATGAACATAGCCACAGCATCTGACGAGACAGGCATTGCGTGTGGCCTACTTGCCTCCTTTAAGCGCCACCGTCTGCGCTAGGACACAAACTAACCACTGACAGGAGGACAGTTTCAGACCATGCCCACCCTCCCAGGCTTAGCTCTGAACCACTTCCTAAATCTGCTGGATTTTATCCAGCTTCGGATCTTCTGGGGGCTATTGACTTTTCAAGTTTCCTTTCCCATTTCCACCTTTGTTTTGCTCCTGGACTTGTGGGTTGAAATGCCCTGCAAGGCAGGCACTTACGGGAGTAGGGAGTATGTCGTCGAGTGTGTGAGTGTCTGGGAGCTTGGTTGGGAGGCAGGGCTCAGCCCTGGGGCAGCATATTCCAGGTGAGACTTGCAGAGATAGGCTTCCAAGAAGTATACAAAGGGGAGCGGGGAGCAGTAGTAAGTAATTTTCCTTCTAACGACCTTGAGAATAATTGCAGGCATGTATTCACCTCGTCTTTTGTGTTGGCTGGGCCTTAAGCTCCAAATGGGAGTTAAAAAGAGCAAACTGGGTGTCTGGAGTTCTGGGCTGGAGTCCCAACCCTTGCACGTAGCTCAAAGACCTGGAGTCTGCTAGTTTCCTTTCTCTGGGTCTTATTCCCCCATCTCCAAAATGAGACGAAGTGCTTGTGGACTCTGTCTCTGTGGGCTTGTTCAGCAGCGATAGTCTAGGATTTTATGTGCTACCTGGCCACAGAGCCTAAACCCAGTCAGCTCAGTACTTAAACTGCTAATCTGTTTGTTTTTTTTTTTCTCTTTTTATCACATTTCCTTAGGTGGCTTGACTTTTAAGTGAGTAATGGTGCTTGGGCTTACCCCAGGTCTATTAGCTTTGGTAATCTGCCAGAGCACCCACCAGGCAATAGATAGATTGATTTTTCTTTCTGAACTTTGGTGAAGACTGTTTTAAAGGCAAGTGCTCTGTGGGTCTCTGTATCATCATTTACCAACCACTTTCTTGTTGAAACTTGTTAAATTCAAAAACTATTTCTGCAGCCATTTAATTTCTTCCCTTAATTCAAATATTGATTTTGCTTTTCCTAGACACATGAAATAGATGACATGTGTTTTTTATCTGAGAGATTTAGAATGCTTTACACTTTCTCAATTAGAGCCCTCTCTATTAATTAAAAAGTACTTACACTAAGTTGGGTAGGGTAGATTTATGGAGCTAAACTCCTTCCCTCCCTCCCTCTTTCCTTCCAAGTATAGAGAACAGACATATATATTGAGCACCTACTATGAATCAGCCCTTGTGCTAGAAGATGGCTTTCACATGCATTTAGTCATCACAAAATATTTTTAGGTTGGACTTATCACTATGTTGCAGATAAGACTGAGGATCCCTGAGGTTAAGTGATCCACTCAAGGTTCTATGACTAGTGTGTCTGCTCCCCACATGCCTGCTCTCTCTCGTGTGCCAAACCCAAATCGGTTTCCCTACTCCAAAACTATTTCGCTGGATTCCCTAATCCAATTTATTAAATAGAAGCAATGTCTACTATTTTCATTGTATCTTATAAGAGCATGTTCTTTTCCTCTCTAGCTTTCTGTGGAAATCTCGGAAGTCTACATGAGCGTAGTGAAGAACGTAAAAAAAAAAAAAAAAAAGGAATTATAGTCCTATCATGCAGAAATAACCTCTGCTATTATTACAGCCAATGTCCTTCCGATGTAAAACACATTCACACACATCATTTGTGCTTCTCAGCAACCCCATGCAACATCATCCCCACTAAACAGCAGAGGAAGCTGAAGCTCAGAGAAATAAGGAGCTTGCCCAAGGTATACAGCTGGAATGTGCTTGAGCCCACAATCACCCCGACGGTTGACATGAGTCCAGGGCTGGTTTTTACCACATACACGATTAATGTTAAGGGAGAAGAAAGGAGAGTGTTTCAGGAATCACTTATCCTTCTCGTTTGAGAAGATGTCAATATTTGGTAAAATGCAAATTCTGGCAGAGCCCCACTAGTGATTATTTACTAAGCACTCAAATGAAGCCAGTCGTAGTCATTTGAAGTTCTAGCAGGAGATCGAAGGATGGCCTCTGATAAAGGTGCTTCATTAGTGGTTACCAACAGACAGGACTCTAATGCCTTGTTTGTTCTGTAGCCTTTTGTCATACCTTGGCTGGCCACCAACTTGGAAGGTGTTTGCCCTCATAGGAGTTTGGAAAACCCACTGGAGATCTGAATCCAAGCTGTGGTTTCCTCTAGGTATATGTAAACACTCATTTGAATACTTATGAGTGGCAGGTACTTGAAGGTACCACCACAGTCTGACGGCTGTGAACAGAAGTCCTTTAAAAATGGATATTTCGGCATTAGAGACTACCATTTACATGTGCCTCAAGCCAAGGCAGAAGGAGGGGCCTTATAAGCCCATGCACCTCCTCCACCTAGCTAAGGATTTTGCCCTTTGGGGAAAGTATCTGAGGGCAGGTGCTCTCTGAATTAAGTTCCAATAGAATTCAGGATTTTTTTGTAATGTTTATTTATTTTTGAGAGAGAGAGAGAGAGACAGTGAGCACATGAATAGGGGAGGGGCAGAGAGAAGGAGACAAAGAATACAAAGTGGACTCCAGGCTCTGAGCTGTCAGCACAGAGCCTGACATGGAGCTCGAACTCACGGACCACGAGATCATGACCTGAGCCAAAGTCAGACGCTTAACCAACTAAGCCACCCAGCCGCCCCTGATCCCTGGCTACTTTTAAAGATCTTTTTAAGAAAGTAATGGAAGACATATATGTTAATTTGAAAAGTTAAAAATGATGTTGAGGCTAAAAAAGTATAAGAAAGCCCCTTTTCATTCTACCCCCTCTCCAGTCTAACTCCCCAAGGGTAACCTCTGTTGACGGTCTGATGTGTATACTTAAAAACTTTTATCAGTGCACAGACTAAGTATAAATATACATATATATATTACTTTTTATTGAGATATATAAAGAAAAGTGCACAGGTATTAAGTATATATTCCCTTTTTTTTCTATATTTGTATAGACCTATGTAACCATTATCTAGATTAAGAGAGAAATCACTGGTGTAGTTTTAAAAAAATACTAAAATAGGATAGTAGCATGCATGTAACTTTGTGACGTTATTTTATCACTTGTAATATCACTATATGCAAAACTACCAACTCAGTGGACATAACGTTCCATAGTATGCATGTATCACAATTTATTTAATCATTTGCCTGTTGATAAGCACTTAGATCGTCTCCCTAGATTTTGCTATTAGTAGCAATGTTTTGGTGACTGTCGTTATGTATACATTTTTGTGCACATGGCTCCAGACTTTTGCATGAAAGAATTTGAGGCAGTGAATGTAATAATCCCTAACATATGCACAGTGTTTCCTCCATTCCAAGAATGGCCACAGTTATTATCCTTTTGGCTGCTATTAACAACTCTGAGAGGCAGTTCTGGTTATTTGTATCCCTTCATGGAGTCAGAGACTGAAGTCAGAGAAGTTACAAATCTTTGGCACCTATAAGTCACATCGTCTTGAGTGGAGGCAAGAACAGAAGCCAAGCACAGATGTGTGATTCCAGATTCCATGATCCCTTCCATTGCTTCTCAAGTGCCTTCTAATAGAGCTCTCCATTTGTGTCTGGACTCACTCCCCAGATTGTGTTACCAAGTTGCCTCTCTGATCAGAAGAGTTTACTCAGTTCAGTAAAGAGAGGAAGGGAAAGAGAGGACTCTGGTGCCAGGCTCACTGGGTTGGAATCTGAGGTCCACTGCTGATTAGCCAGGTGATATGGGATCAGTTCTAAGCTACAACTTCCTTTAACTATAAAATGGAATAAAACACAGCATCTGCTTATAAGGTTATAGTCAGACTTAAGTGAGAATATGGGTGTAAATAATTTAGCAAAGTTCCTGCCATTAGAAGAGTTCAAAAAGATATTTTAAATAATAGCTTTATTTGAGATATAATTCACATATCACACAATTGACCATTTAAAAATGTATAATTCAGTGGTTTTTAGTATATTCACAGACCTGTGCAACCATCACCCTGATACAACTTTAGAATATTTTCATCATCCCAAATAGAAACCCTCTATCTACTGTCACCCTCCAGTTCCCCCCAACAACCCCAGCCCTAGGCAACCACTCATCTACTTTTGGTCTCTATAGATTTGTCTCTTTGGACTATTTCATATGAATGGAATCATACTCTACTTGTCCATTTGTGTGGGGCTTATTTCCCTGTGCATAACATTTTCAAGGTTTATGCATGTTGTAGCATGTATCAGGACTTTGTTCCTTTTTGTTGCAGAGTCATATTCATTATACAGCTCTACTGCCTTTGTTTATCCATTCATCATTTGATGGATAAATAGATTGTTTCTACTTTTCAGCTATCATGAATAAGGCTACATTCATGTACAAGTTTTTGTTTGAATGTCTGTTTTTAATTCTTTGGGGGTATATATATATATACCTAAGAGTATATATATAGCATTACTGCATATACTCCATAATTCATGTACTTTATTAAATGAACTTTAATAAATTCCACCAGGACTGGAATTGCTAGGTCATCTGATTAATCTTTTGAGGAAACTATATTCCAAAGTGGCTACATCATTTTATAATGCTGTCAACAATGTGTGAAGATTCTAGTTCCTCTACATTCTTACTAACACTTGTTGTTTTCCATTTTTTGAAATTATAGCCATTCTGGTGGGTGTGAGTGGTATCACACTGTCTTTTTTAAAAAAAATTATATGTTTTTATTTATTTTTGAGAGATAGATAGAGTGTGACCAGGGGAGGGGCAGAGAGAGGGGGAGACAGAATCTGAAGCAGGCTCCAGGCTCTGAGCTGTCAACACAGAGGGCTCAAACTCATGAACCGCGAGATCATGATCTGAGTCAAAGTTGGACTTTTAACTGACTGAAGCCACTCAGGCACCCCTCACACTGTGGTTCTGATTTGCATTTCCATTATGACTAATGACGTTTAGCATCTTTTCACGTGTTTCCATTGTGATTCTAACTATTGTTTATTCAACAGATATTTACTAATTCCTACTTTGGGCAACTCACCCTTATCCTCTTACATGGCTTAGAATTACCCAACTAGACCATGAGCTTTTTGAGAACAAAGACATGACATGCCTCCAATGTCTTGCTCAGGGATGGCCACTTGAAAATACCTAACATACATATTGAGTAAATAAATGAATAAATCATCATTGGATATGGGAATTCATTGGTGAAGTCGAAAGAGACACAGATCAGAGGCAGGCTCCAGGCTCTGAGCTGTTAGCACAGAGCCCGACATGGGGCTCGAACTCATGAACCATGAGATCATGACCTGAGCCGAAGTTGGACGCCTAACCAACTGAGCCACCCAGGCGCCCCAAAGTGACATCATTTTAGGCCTGTGGTTTTCTTTTTAACAATTCCCTCCCTTTTGATCAGACTCCGCTTAACTGAGACACATGATCAAAATTTAAGACGTTAGAATCAGTCTCAGCTACTGCTCTGAAGTTCCCACAGCTTTGCAAGCAAGCATTTCTTAATCACCTACTTTGTGTGTGTCCCTTGTCTGTGGTTGGGCTTTAGTGACAGGCACATTAACTTCAAAAGTGATTTGTCCTGGCCCCAGTCATCATTCTGCTCGACATTACAGTTTTAACTATGATGAGGTTCTGCTAATACTTGGATCTACAAAAGTGTGGGTATTATAATCAAGTGCATGGTAAGAGGAAAAACAAACCCTGCTCCTACCAGGAAGTCAGTGTGCGCCTTTCTGGGAAATACTGTGAGGGTTGGGTGACTCCTGACAATTGGAGGCAATGTGTGCCTGGTGTATCGAAACCCTTGTGCTATCTTCTGGTATTAGTGGATCTAAGAGAGTATTTTCTGTTTAAAGTGCTTTCAGTTCTGCCAGGAATAAGCATCTTCAGTCTTGGATGAATTTGCAGAATGATTCTGACAATTTTCATCTACATTTGTTGTGAAAAGTATATGTATATTTAATATACGCACTCACTATTCCTTCAGAATATGGAGTGAAACAGCATTGAATTATTTGAAACTTTGTTTTGAGTCCTTTATTCCAAAGGTATAAGTCATGTTGAAAATTGGGAACAGACTGTATTTACTAAATACATTTCTGCTTTAAGACAGTTTTCCTCCTTTGTTTTCCTATTTATTATATACTCTAACAAATTAAACACATTAGAAAGGCAGGGTAGACACAAGGCTCTTCATGGGAAGAGCTTGAGCCTTAATGCCAAGTTGACCCGAGTCGCATCAACTTTGGTCACTTGCTAAATGTGTGATCTGGGGAAAAGGGGTAGGTAGAATAAAGCCCTGCAACGGCATCCGTCCACATCCTAATCTTCAGAACCTGTGTATATGTTATCTTGCATAGCAAAATTGACTTTGCAGATGTGATTGAGGTTATGGACCTTGAGGTGGGGCATGTCCTGGGTTATGCAGATGGGCCCCATCTAATCACGTGAGCCCTTAAAAGCAGAAAACTTTCTAGCTGAATGAAGTCAGAGAGATGCAGGAAGTAGGAGGCAGAAGGGAAAGTCTGAGAGGTTCAAAGTGTGAGAGGGACTGGACCCGCCTTTGTTGGTTTGAAGAAGGAAGGGCAATGAGATAAGGAATGTAGGGGCCTGAAGGGGCTGAGTAAAACTCCTGGCTGACAGCCAGTAAAGAAATGGGAATCTCAGACCTACAACCACAGGGAACTGAATGCTGCCAAGAAGCTAAAGTAACTTGAAAGCCCATTCTCCTCAGACCCCCTGGTAAAGAGCACAGCCCTGCCCCTACCTTGACTTCAACCAGTGAGACCCTAAGTGGGAGACCCAGTTCAGCAATGGCATACCTGGATTCTGATCTGCAGAACTGTGAGATAATAAATGGGTGTTGTTTTAAGCAGTTAAGTTTGTGGTAATTTGTTATAGCAGCCATAGAAATCTTATATAGTAAGTTACTGACTGTAAATTGGGAACAATACCTACCTTGAAGGGTTGTTGTAAAGATTAGAAATTACATTTGTGAATTGCCTGGCATATAATAGGTAGCTACTAAATGATAGCTTCATAGGTGGAAGGACCAGAATGAGAAATAGAGGAGAAGAGATGTTAATAGAAAGAAAAAGGATCTTTGTTCATATGTGAAACTACATTTGCGTAAGGTCAAGTTTAGCTGACTTGTATTACACTGATTGGCCATTGGTTGGTAACATCTGCTTACCTGCTTCTACTGCTGAGTATTAAAAAAAAATAGCATATTCCAGTGACAAGTGATGCAAGGAAGTGTTGTGAGGCAGTAAATATTTAAATGAACTTTAATAAATCACTGGAGATATTATGCTGGGTGACTGCATCGGTTTTCCACTACTGCTGAAACAAGTCAGCTCTGATTTCCTGTTTTTACAGTGAAGATGGTGGTAGTAGGAGGGAAAAAAATCAATTCATACAGGGCTCTACTGGCATGAATTTCCTCATCCAGGGGACCCAAGGAACAGGGAATGACCCCAAGGAATTAATACTAGATCCCCCAGAGATGGTAAAGCTCCAGTCCTGGGGGCAACAGCAAAAGATGTCATGCCATTCTATGATACAAGGACATAGAATTTTCCCAAGTGGACCTGGGAATTGAGAAAAAAACTATTGCAGCATACTTGTCTCCCGTGTCAACTCCTCTACCCTCCCACCTTGTCTCTGGACACAGCCTTGGCATCCCTTGCGTATTAGTCAACTCTGTTGCAGTAATAAACAACCACAAACTCTTGGTGACTTACAGCAGTGATTTCTTTCTTGTTCATGTTACATGCTGGTGGGTCTGGGTCTGCTCTTGGCTGTGAGGTGGCTTCATGCATTTTCTCATTCTAGGACCTAGGCTAAAGGAGCATGTTCATTCTGTTTGGGATATGTTACATTAATGGCCTAGGGAAAAAAGTAAGAATCACGGTCATACGATGCAATTTAGCTTAAGACTTCTGCTCAGATGTGACAGATGTCATGTCCACTCACATCCCATTGGCCATTTACATCAATGGACTGAGAAGGTGTACCTCTTAGCTCTCCCATATGAGACATTGCAAGTCACATGACACTATGGGTGTGGGTCCATAATCCTTTTAATGGGAATAGAAGGGAAAATCATTGAAAACCTATTATCTAATCTACTAGAATTTATCCTTCTGTGTCAAGACTTCCTACCTTACTTCATGCTTCTCTTCCATTAGACTTACTCAGAGTTCCTATCCTGCCTGCAAGGGACCTTGTCCTGGTGGTTTCTTTCCTTACATAGGATACACTCTATTCCTACTGCCATGCAGAAAGGAATGCAAATTGTTTCAAGGGTATGGTGACTTACTGAGAAATACAAGTAAAAAAAAATATCGTTTACTTTGGGATGGGGTGAACTTGGCTGGGCAGATCCTCATGGCTTTAGATAGCTCAGGGGACCCAGGGATTGACCCTGCATATTTTGGACACAGGTCAGCCTCAAAGAGACTATTTCACTGAAATGCTATGCACTGAAAACTATTTTGACTCAAATTGAAAGAGCATCAAAAGAGCCTTGTGCATTAGAAAGCACTTTGTGGTGGAAAGAATCTTGCCATAATGAGCCTGTTTGTATTTTATGGGAAAGAGATAGGTTTATCTCACCAAATGGACACTTGGGAAAAGAGGAGGAAAATCCTTTATGGCAGTACTTGCTAGGGCATAATCAAAACTGAATTCTGACTTTCACCACAATTGGTCATAAGCACACGTACACACACACACATACACACCCCTTGCTGATTAAAAATCATGAACTAGAGTGACCCCTGTTAGCTAGACCTATGCTAGATCTATACATGAAGGCTCTTTTCTTGATCCATGAAAATGAGACTTATTTTGAGTCCCATACAAAGACCTGTAGACTCAAGGCAAATTTTTACTGCCACATTAGCATAACCATCATGAGCCTCTTTTTTTTCTACTGCTTAAAGTTTCCTGATTTTTATACCTCAGAGAATTCCTTAGGAAATCTCTTCACTGGTGTGTCAAATTAAAAAAAAAAATCTCAGCTTTTTTTTTCCCTTATAAAAAGTCTCTGGGAGAGTGTCTGTTTTTGATTCTTTGTAAGGTAGTTCCATATAGGCAAAATTTTCTTTATTAAATCTTTTGTTCCTTTATCTTTTTTCCCCATCAGTAGTTCTTTCAGTATAATCCCAGTACATTTAAAAATTATCATATACAAGACACACACATCCAAAATTATACAGATTCCTAAGAACTTGAGAAATTCCATTCAGAACGTGACCTAGGGCATTGGTCAAGGATAGTGAGTAGTCACCACACTCTTTCTTACCAAGTCTGGAAAGAACCCACACATTAAGGGAATCTCTTTTGGAACAGAGTTATGTCATCAAATGGAATTAAAAAAAATGCAACTCACCATTGTCATTCTCTGCTGGGTACGCTACTTACTACTTCCTGAACATAAAGGAAACGTAGTAAAATTACCACTTTAAAGTTTTAGGGTGGGGTGAGGATGGAAACAGTAATGTTTTCCTGTAGCTCTGGTATTCTGTGATTTTGTTAACCAGTCTAAGGTCACTCAAGCCATATTTTCAGTTTTATAGATTTTGAACCTATCCCTTCTCAGTCTTCATCCTTCCCTGCAAAGAATCTGAACATATTTGAATCTGTTTTCATAAGTCAGCCCTCCTGAAAGCATACATCCTTTTGATCATTTATATTACCCTTTCCTGTAGCAAAACCAAGTATAGTACACTTTTTTAGGGTGTAGCCTGACCACTGCACATGGTGTGCCAGGTGGGAGAATGCAAGTGAAAGGGTCTCTGAGGAAAGGCTTCTACCTTCCAGAGAAGTAAGATATCCAGAACAGTCACAGATGCCAGACCACATCTATGTCTGTGGTCCCTAGATAAGTGCACTTTGTGTTTTCTTTCCTATTTTGTCCTTGGATTACAATGACCCGGAACCCTTACCCATACAAATGCTCAAGCAGTCTGATCTTTCTCTCCGGGACCCTTCTCTCTGGGACTTGGCCTCTTATAGTTCCCAAAGTTCCCAGGGTTCTTGGTCCAAAGGCTTAATCCCTAATGTTCTTATTTGTTGCTGAAAATTGAACAAACTGTGAAAAGAGGTGTTCCAGTTGCTGCTGCTATTCTACACTGAAGGTCTAGGATCTCCATGCAAGCTAAGCTCTCATTCCCGCTGCTGGCGCTGTTGTTGTCTCTGCCCCATTCAAACTTGGAAGAAAAGATAACATACTCCACCTCCTGGCCTTATGATCATCTCAGGATGTGCTACATCTTAATTGGTAAGGGCCTTAAGAGTTACAACTTGTGATAATCTCTCTCAGACACGGACACACACACATACACACGAGGACACGTGTGCACAAGCTCACCCGCCCATACCAGTTGTTTTCCCAAGGTCCAACCAGCAATAGAGTTAAGCCAGCAAAAGCTGGTAGAAACATCAACCCCCTCTAACCAGAACTAGCTTGACTTCTGGTGTTGCATTTGAGTCACTATTCCAGACTTTTTTTCTCTCTCTCTCAGGAATCCTTTTTGTCTTTCACCATCTGGCCTCATTAGGGGCCATCCCACCCATCAGATTGGCTTTACTACTGTATTTTTGAACTGCAGTGTAGTGGGAGGTGGAAATTCTACTCATTCTGCCATAATGATCCTTGGTTCCTACATAAACTTGTGGGTACAAATCGACATGCATGGGAATGATAAGAAAAACACTATCTACTATCACTCAGTAAGATTATTGAAAAACGAAACCATTGTCTCGTTTACCTCTCCCACTCTATGGCAGTATCCAATTACATCCTTATTTAAGAACAATGGTAGAATACTGATTTCATTTATGTAATTTAAAGAGGATAGTTCATGATTTTTTTTCCAGAATGAAGGAAAACTGTTTTAGAAGTGAATTGCTCTCTAACTCTGGAAAAAGAAAAGTAACTGCTAGGAACTTGTTAAATGTTTATATAACTTTCAATTAGTTCACATACACTGTAATACTGGTTTCAGGTGTATAATATACTGGTTCAACACTTCCATATGTCACCTGGTGCTCATCACAAGTACACTCTTTAGTCCCCATCACCGATGTCCCCCATCCCCCACTCCCCTCCCCGCTGGTAACTATGTTTGTTCTCTATAGTTATGAGCCTGTTACTTGGTTTGTCTCTGCCTCTCATTTTTGTTCCTTTGCTCATTTGTTTTGTTTCTTAAATTCTACATGTGAGTGAAATCATATGGTCTTTGTCTTTCTCTGACTGACTTAATTTTGCTTAGCATTATGCTCTCTAGCTGCATCCACTTTGTTGCAAATGGCAAGATTTCATTCTTTTTGTGGCTGTGTCATATTCCATTGTGTATGGATACCACATCTTCCTTATCCATTCATCAGTTGATGGGCACATCGATTGTTTCCATAATTTGCTCTTGTAGATAATACGGCTATAAATGTCAGGGTGCATGTATCCCTTTGAATTAGTCCTTTTGCATCCTTTGGATAAATACCCAGTAGTGCAATTGCTGCACTGTACGGTGGTGCTGTTTTTAACTTTTTGAGGAACCTCCAAACTGTTTTCCACACTGAGTGCACCGGTTTGTATTCTTACCAACAGTGCCAAAGGGTTTCCCTTTCTCCACACCCTCGCCAACATCTGTTGTTTGTTGTGTTGTTGATTTTAGCCTTTCTGACCAGGGTGAGGTGCTATCTCATTGTAGTTTTGATTTGCATTTCCCTGACGATAAGTAACGTTGAGCATGTTTTCATGTGTCTGTTAGCCATCTGTACATCTCCTTTGGAAAAATGTCTATTCATGTTTTCTGCCCATTTTTAATCAGACTATTTGTTTTTTGAGTATCGAGTTTTAGAAGTTCTTTATAGATTTTGGATACTCACCCTTTATCAGATATGTCATTTGCAAATACCTTCTCCCATTCTGTAGGTAGCCTTTTGGTTTGTTGATTGTTTCCTTTGATGTGCAGAAGCTTTTTATTTTGATGAACTCCCAATAGTTTATTTTTACTTTTGTTTCTCTTGCATCAGTAGACATATCCTGAAATATCTTGAAAGAAGTTGCTATTGCCTATTGTCAAAGAAGTTACTGGCTTTGTGCTCTTCTATGATTTTTATGCTTTCAAGTCTCACATATAGGTCTTCAAGCCACTTAATTTTGTGTATGGTGGAAGAAATTGATCCAGTTTCATTCTTCTGCATGTCACCATCCAGTGTTCCAAAACCATATGTTGAAGAGACTGCTTTTTGTTTTTTTGGCCATTGGATATTCTTTCCTGCTATACTGAAGATTAATTGACCATATAATTGTGGGTCCGTTTCTGGGTTTTCTATTCTGCTCCAATGATCTTTTTTCTGTTTTTGTGCCAGTACCATGCTGTTTTGATTCCTACAGCTTTGCAATATGACATAAAGTCTGGAATTGTGATGTTTCCAGCTTTGCTTTTCTTTTTTAAGATCACTTTGGCTATACAGGGTTCCATACAAATTTTAGGATTGTTTGTCCTAGTTCTGTGAAAAGTGCTATTGGTATTTTGACAGGGATTGCATTACTGTGTAGATTGCCTTGGGTAGTATAGACATTTTGACAATATTTGTTCTTCCAATCCATGAGCATGGAATGTCTTTCCATTTCTTTGTGTCATCTTCAGTGTCTTTCATTGGTGTTTTATAGTTTTCAGAGTACAGGTCTTTCACCTCTTTGGTTAAGTATGTTCCTAGATATCTCATGTTTATTGGTGCAATTGTAAATGGGATTGATTCCTTAATTTCTCTTTCTGAGGCTTCATTATTGGTGTGTAGAAGTGCAACAGGTTTCTGCACACTGATTTTGCATCCTGCAAGTTTTCTGAATTCATTTATCAGTTCTAGCAGTTTTTTGGTGGAGCCTTCCAGGTTTTCTATATATAGTATCATGTCATGTGCAAATAGTGAAAGTTTTACTTCTTCCTTACTGATTTGGATGCCTTTTCTTTCTTTTTGTTGTCTGATTGCTTTGGCCAGGACTTCCAGTACTGGGTTGAATAAAAGTGGTGAGATTGGACATCCTGTCTGATTCCTGACCTTAGGAGAAAGGCTCACAGTTTTTCCCCACTGAGGATGATGGTAACAGTGGGTTTTTCATATGTGGCCTTTATTATGTTGAGGTATGTTCCCTCACAACCTACTTTGTTGAGGATTTTTATCATGAATGGATGTTGTACTTTGTCAGATGCTTTTTCTGTATCTGTTGAAATGATCATATGGTTCTTATCCTTTTTCTTATCGATGTGATATATGACATTGATTGATTTGTGATTAGTGAACCACCCTTGTAACCCAGGAATAAATTCCACCTGATCGTGGTGAATGAGTTTTTTAAATGTATTGTTGGATTCGGTTTGCTAGTATTTTATCAAGGATTTTTGCATCTATGTTCATCAGGGATACTGGCCTGTAGTTCTCTTTTTTAGTGGTGTCTTTACCTGGCTTTGGTATCATGGTAATGCTGGTTTCACAGAATGAATTTGGAAGTTTTCCTGCCTCTTCTATTTTTGGAATAGTTTGAGAAGAATAGGTATCACTCTTCCTTATTTTTTTTTTATGATTCCCTATGAATTTTTAAAAATTTTTAAAAATATTTATTTTTAAAAGAGAGAGAATGAGCATGAGCAGGGGAGGGGCAGAGAGAGAGGGAGACTCAGAATCCAAAGCAGGCTCCAGGCTCTGAGCTGTCAGCACAGAGCCCGATGTGGGGCTTGAACCCAGGAGCTATGAGATCATGACCTGAGCCAAAGTCAGACGCTCAATTGACTGAGCCACCCAGGCACCCTTCATTGGATAAATTTTTAAAAATAATTTTTCATTTAAGTTTTAGTTAACATATAGTAAAATATTGGTTTTAGGAATAGAATTTAGTTATTCATCACTTATATATAATAGCCAGTGCTCATCACAAGTGCCTTCTTTAATACACATCACCTATCTGACCCATCCCCCACCCACCTCCATAAACCCTCAGTTTATTCTCTATCATTAAGAGTCTCTTGTGCTTTGGGGCGCCTGGATGGCTCAGTAGGTTGGGCATCCAACTTTGGCTCAGGTCATGATCTCACAGTTCATGAGTTTGAGCCCTGCATTGGGCTCTGTGCTGACAGCTCAGAGCCTGGAGCCTGCTTTGGATTCTGTCTCCCTCTCTCTCTGCCCCTCCCCCGCTAGTGCTCTGTCTCTCTCACTCTATCAGAAATAAACATTAAAAAAAATTTTTAAAAAGAGTCTCTTGTGGTGTGGTTTCCTCTCTTCTCTCCCTCCCCTTCCCATATATACCTGCATTTCTCTTCTTGAATTCCACATTTGAGTGAAATCATATGGTATTTGTCCTTCTCTGATTGACTTTTTCACTTAGCATAATGCATTCTAGCTCCATCCGTGTTGTTACAAATGACAAGATTTCATTCTTTTAGACGGATGAGTAATATTCTATTGTATATATATACCACTTCTTTATCTATTCATCAGTCGATGGACATTTGGACTCTCTCCATCGTTTGGCTATTGTTGATAATGCTGCTATATAACACCTGGGTGCACATACCCCTTAAATTCAAAAAATGTATTTTTGTATCCTTTGGGTAAATACCTAGTAGTGCAATTGCTGAATCATAGGGTAGTTATAATTTTAGTTTTTTGAAGAACCACCATACTGTTCCCTCTTCTTTAAATGTTTGGTAGAATTTGCCTGTGAAGTCATGTGGTCCTGGACTTTTGTTTGTTAGGACTTTTTTGATTACTGATTCAATTTCATTGCTGGTATCAGTCTGTTCAATTATCTATTTCTTCCTGTTTCAGTTTTGGTAATTTATATGTTTCTAGACATATTATATGTTTCTAGAAATTTATCCATTTCCTCTAGGTTGCCCAATTTGTTGGCACAAAGTTTTTTATAATATTCTCTCATAATGGTATTTTTGTGGTGTTATTTCTCTCTCCTTTGTGATTTTATTTATTCATGGGTACTTTCTATTTTCTGTTTGATACATTTGACTAGAGGTTTATCAATTTTATTAATTTTTTCAAGGGGCCAGCTTGTGGTTTCAGTAATCTATTCTTTTTGGTTTTTTTTTTTTTTTTTTTTTTTTTTTTTTTTTTTAGTTTATATCATTTATTTCTGCTCTAATCTCTACTATTTCCTTTCTTCTGTTGGCTTTAGGCTTTGTTTCTTGCTATTTGTCTGGTTCCCTTAAGTGTAATTAGGTTGTTTATTTGAGATTTTTCTTGCTTCTTGAGGTATTCCCCTACTGCTATAAGCTTCCCTGTTAGGACTGTTTTTGCTGCATCCCAAAAGTTTTGTACCATTGCATTTTCATTTTTGTTTGTTTCCATGTGATTTCTAATTTCTTCTTTGATTCCTGAGTGACCCATTCATTGTTTAGAAGCATGTTGTTTAACCTCCATGTATTTGTGGTCTTTTCAGATTTTTTCTTATGATTGACTTCTAGTTTCATAGCATTGTGGTAAGAAAAAGTGCATCGTAGACTTTAATCTTTTTGAATTTGTTGAGACTTGTTCTGTGACCTAATATGTGATCTATTCTGGAGAATGTTCCATGTGCACTTGAAAAGAATGTGTGTTGTGCTGTTTTAGGATGGAATATTCTGAATATATCTGTTAAGTCCATCTAACCCAGTGTGTCTTTCAAAGCCATAGTCTCCTTGTTTATTTTCTGTTTAGATGACCTGTGGCTTGATGTGAGTGGTGTGTTAAAGTCTCCTACTATTATGGTATTATTATTGATTAATTTGTTTACATTTGTTATTGTTTTATATATTTGGGTGCTTTCATGTTGGGTTCATAAAGATTTATAATTGTTATATCTTCCTGTTGGATTTTCACTTTTATTATTATATAGTGTTCTTTGTCTCTTCTCTAAGTTTTTTTCTATTTGAGTGAGAGAGAGAGACAAAGAGAGGCAAAGGGAGAGAGAGATAGAATGAATCTTAAGCAGGCTCCATGCTCAACATGGATCCTGAAGTGGGGTTCAGTCCCAAATCCTGGGATCATGACCTAAGCTGAAATCAAGAATCAGATCTTCAACTGACTGAGCCACCCAGGCACCCCTGTCTCTTCTTATAGTCTTTGTTTTAGAGTCTAGATTGTCTGATATAAGTATTGCTTACTCCACCGTTCTTTTGACATCCATTTACATGATTGATGTTTTCCATCCCCTCACTTTCAATCTGCAGGTGTTTTTAGGTCTAAAATGAGTCTCTTATAGGCGCCATGTAGATAGGTCTTGTCTTTTTTATCTATTATGACACCCTATGTGTTTTTATTGGAGCATTTAGCCCATTTATAGTCCATGTAATTGTTGATAGGTATGTATTTATTGCCAGTTTTAAACTTCTTTTGTGGTTGTTTCTGAAGACCTTCTCTGATCCTTTCTTGTATTTCTCTCTTTCTTGTTTTTCTGACTTTCTTTAGTGATATATTTGGATTTCTTTCCCTTTATTCTTACATGTATATTAACGGTTTTTATTTATGGTTACCATTAAGTTTGTATATAAACCTTAATATAGACTGTCTATGTTAAGTTGGCCCTTCATGTTTGAACCCATTCTTATCTCCTCCCCCCCCCCCCACACATTTTAGGTATATGTTATTATGTTTTATATCCTTATTTTCCATGAGTTCCTTGATTGATTTTTACACAGATATTCATTTTTGCTACTTCATGTTTCTTGCCTTTATACTGTCACTTTTGGTCTCTCCTTTCCACTCAAAGATTACCCTTTAATATCTCTTGCAGGGCTGGTTTAGTGGTCATGGTCTCCTTTAGTTTCTGTTTGTCTGAGAAACTCTTTATTTCTCCTTCTATCTTGAATGATAACCTTGCTGGATAGAGTATTCTTGGCTGTAGATGTTTCCCACTGAGCACTTTGAACATATCATGCCACTTCATTCTGGCTTGCCAAGTTTCTGTTGAGAAATCTCAAGCCAGCCTTATGGGTTTTCCTTGTAAGGTACAGACTTCTTTTGTCTTGCTACTTTTGAGATGTTTTCCTTATCACCATGGTTTGCAAATTTAATTATAATATGTCTTGGTGTTGGCCTGCTTTTGTTGATTTTGATGGGAGTTCTCTGTGCCTCCTGGATGTAGATATCTGTTTCCTTCCCCATATCAGGGAAGTTTTCAGCTATTATTTCTTAAAATAAATTTTCTGCCCTCTTTCTGTCTTTTCTTCTTCCAGGACTCCTATAATACGAATGTTATTCATTTGATGGAGTCATTGAGTTCCCTAAATGTATTCTTGTGTTGCATAATTCTTCTTTCTCTCTTTTGTTTAGCTGCGTTATGTTTCATTACTTTGTCTTCTGGTTGTACATTCCTCTCCTTCTTTAGTCCTGCTGTTCATTGCATCAGGTGTGTTTTTAATCTCATTTATTGCATTCTTCATATCTGATTGATTTTTTTTATGTCTCTTATCTCTGAGGTAAGGATTTCACTAATGTCTTCTATTTTTTTCTCAAGCCCAGTGAATATCCTCAGGATTGTTGCCTTCAATTCTCTTTTAAGAATGTTACTTAAATCTGTTTCTCTGGCTGTGGCCTTATCTCTTCCTTTCCTTTGGGATAAATTCCTGCATGTTTGCATTTTGTCTAAGGTTTTGCATTCTTCTCTGTTAGAGAAGTCAGTTATGTCTCCTGCTCCTGAAAGCAATGGCTTTATGAAGAAGATGTCTTATTGTGCCCAGGGCCTACCACTTCAGGAATTGCCTCTGGTGTGTGCTGTATGTGCTCTGCTGTTGTGTTCTGGCTGCTCTCTCCTTCATGCCAGTCATCAGCAGAGGCTCTAATTGTCTGCTATGGGCAGTATTTGGCACCTGGCCTGAATGTGGGGGAATTTTAACTAGGCGTTCTCTGGTCTGCCTGTGAAATGAGACCTGTCATCACTTCCACCAGAGCTGAGGCCTTGCAAAACTCTCTGGTTGGGATATGTGTTGTTGGCAGGGGTTTGTACTGTTCTTCTGGGAGAGGAGCCCACTGAACTGGGACTGAAGCAAGCGGTACAGAGAAGGGCAGCCCCACTGGAGCACAGGGTGGTGGGATTAATGTAAGCAAGTTAGGCAGCCAGTGCTGGTGCTGTGCTGGTTCCAATATGTGACTCTGTGTTTATGCTAAGAGGTGGGGGAGGATAATGGCACTGTAAGCTCCTCTGTTCTCAGTGAGATGTCTCTGTGAATGCTGTGTCTCGGGGACATGCTTCAAGAAGAGCAAATACTCTTCCCCCTGTGCCTCAGGTGCTCTTCAGATCACTCTTTCCATACTCTCTGATCCCGGGTTGTTTGCCTGCCTTCTCTCTAGGATCAGGATAGTGCCCTCTGGGCTGTATCCCAGCCAAGCCCCACTCCAGGCTTTAATCCCCACTGGTTGCAAGAACTCAGGAAATTTAGTCCTTCTCATTTTCCAAGCAAGTGCCTTTGGGAAAATGTTCTCCTTGTGCATTCCCCTGTGTGCTCTCCTCTCTCTTGCCCTTCTCTGCAACCACAGCTCCCTCCCCTCTGTAGCAGCTGTGATCTATATCTCCCCTAAACTACATCTCCACATTTCCTACCTTCTTTGATGTGGCCTCTTCTGTCCCTTTAGTTGTGGAGTTTGTTCTTTCAGTCTTCAGGTTGCTTTCTGGGATATTTAGGATGATTATCTACTTGTGTTTGTGGGATGAGGCTAGTCTAGGGTCCTCCTACTTTGCCGCCATTCTCCTGCCTCCCCAACTGCTGTGAATTTTTAAATGATAATCCTCCATCATACAAAAGCAAAATGTTTTCCTATCCATCAGCATTTCCATTTTTCAATTTTCAATTTTCAATTTTCAGTTTTCCATCTTTCAATTTTTTTGTGTCATCTTTAATTTCTTTCATCAGTGTTTTATAGTTTTCAGAGCACAGGTCTTTTACCCCCTTGTTTAGGTTTATTCCTATGCATTTTATTATTTTGGGTATAATTGTAAATGGAATTTTTTTTCTTAATTTCTCTTTCTTCTACTTCATTATTGGTATACAGAAATGCAACTGATTTCTGTACATTAATTTTTTATCCTGTGACTTTACCGAATTTATTTATTAGTTTTAGTATTTTGGTAGAGTTTTCTGTATATGGTATCCTGTCATCTGCTAATAGTGAAAATTTTACTTCCTTATCAATTTGGATACCTTTTGTTCCTCCTCACCTGATTGCTGTGGCTAGGACTTGCAGTACTATACATGTTAAATGAAAGTGGTAAGAGTAGACATCCTTGTCTTATTCCTGATCTTAGTGCAAAAGCTCCAGTTTTTCAGCATTGAGTATGATAGCTATGGGTTTTTTATATATGGCCTTTATTATGTTGAGGTATGTTCTCTCTATACCTGCTGTGTTGAGAATTTTATCATGAATGGATGTTGTACTTTGTCAAAATATGTAAACAAATAAATACGTAGATGCATGCATACATACATACATAAAAAAGTCCATACTACCCAAAGCAATCTATAGATTTAATGCAATCCCTATCAAAATATATAAACAAAATTTTTTATAGAATTATAACAAATAATACTAAGATTTGTATGGAACCACAAAAGACCTTGAATAGCTAAAGGTATCTTGAAAAATAAGAATAAATCTGGAGATATCACAATCCCAGATTTCAAGATATACTACAAAGCTGTAGTAATCAAAACAGTATGGTACTGGCACAAAAATGGACACATAGACCAGTAGAACAGAGTAGAGGGCCCAGAAATAAACCCATACTTAATTGGTCAATAAATCTATGACAAGGGAGGCAAGAATATACAGTGGAAAAAATGTAGTCTCCTTAACAAATGGTGCTATGAAAACTGGACAGATAGGTATAAAAGGATGAAACTGGACAACTTTCTTACACCATACACAAAAATAAACTCAAAATGGATTCAAGACCTAAATGTGAGATATGAAACCATAAAACCCCTAGAAGACTACATAGGCAGTAACTTCTTTGATATTAGTCACAGATACAGTTTTCTTGATATGTTTCCTCAGGTAAGAGGAACAGAAGAAGAATTAAACTATTGGGACTATACCACAATAAAATGCTTTTGCACAGCAAAGGAAACTATCAAGGAAACAAAAAGGTAACCTACTGAATTGGAGAAGATATTTGTAAATGATATATCTGATAATGGGTTGACTGAATTGGAGAAGATAATTGTAAATGATATATCTGATAATGGGTTGATATCCAAAATATATAAAAATCTTGTACTATTCAACACACACACACACACACACACACACACACACTACATGATTAAAACATGGGCAAAGGACCTGAATAGACATTTTTACAAAGAAGACATGCAGATGGCTAACAGACACATGAAATGATGTTCAGCATCACTCGTCATCAGGGAAATGCAAATCAAAACCACAATTAGATATCACTTTCCACCTGTAAGAATGAGTAAAATAAAAAAGACAAGAAATAACATATGCTGGTGAGGATGTGGAGAAAAAGGAACCCTTGAGCATTGTCAGTGGGAATGCAAACTGGTGCAGCCATGGTGGAAAATAGTATGGAGTTCCCTCAAAAAATTATAAATAGAATTACTATGTGATCCAGTAAATCTACTATTGGGTATTTACCCAAAGAAAATGAAAATGATAATTCCAAAACATAATTCACTCCTATGTTCATTTTGGCATTATTTATAATAGCCAAGATTTGGAAGTACCCCAAGTGTCCATTTATAGATGAATGGATAAAGAAAGCATGGTATGTATATGTATACATATATATACACATCAGCCATAAAAAGAATGAAACCTTGCCATTTGCAACAAAATGGAAGGGGCTAGAGGGTACAATGCTAAGTGAAATCAGCCAGAGAAAGACAAATACCATATGATTTTACTTATATGTGGAATTTAAGAAGGAAAACAAACAAACAAACAAAGAAAAAAGAGACAAACAAGTAGACACTTAAATACAGAAAAACAACCGGTAGTTGCTAGAGGGGTGGTGGGTGGCAGGATGGGTAACATAGATAAAAGAGATAAGAGCACACTTATCTTGATGAGCACTGAGAAATGTATAGAATTGTTGAATCATTATATTGTACATCTGCAACTATTTAACAATGTATGCTAATTATCCTTCAAAAAAGAGTAAAATGGTTTCTCTACTAGGTGCTTTCTACCAGTTATAAAAGAGAAGGATCATAGTTTGAGGCATTTTTGATGAAGGTCCTTATGATATAACTTCCTGGGACATTGTCTTTGGGAAAAGTCTATAACTCTTGATCTCTTTCCCAAGTTGGAATCTGAGGTATAAGTATAGTTTGTGTTGTCCAAATATGTGCACATCTAGCTTTTTAGGACTACAGTGATGAGGTGACATTAATGTACCCTGAATGGTCCTCTAATCAATCAGATTGCTGTATAAAATGAAATGAACCTGACTAGTTAAAGAGAACATCCCTCTCGAAGGTGATGTCAAGCTTCACCCCTCATCCTCTTTCATTAATTTTCTGGAACCAAATGCAATTCTACTTACACTGTTACCCATAATGAATTCATTGAGGAGTGCCTAGAAGGATACAAGCAGTTGTCTATTTTTCAGGGTTTTCTTAAATGGAAAATGAAAACATTATTTTAAATCCACTTGCATGGTGATTCAGTTTCTTATTACCAATTGGAATAAATGAAAACCTCATCTTAAAGCCTGAAGAGAACAACACTTTTGAATAAAAATATTATTAAGCACCCGGGAGCTCTGGTTTTCATGGTTCCAGCTAGGGTTGCCAGATTTAGCAAATAAAAACACAGGATGCAGTTAAATTTTATTTTCAAATAAACAAATAAGTTTTTAGTATAAGTATATTCCATGTAATATTTGCAACATACGTTTACCAAAAAAATTACTTTTCTGAAATTCAAATTTAACTAGGTATTCTGTATTTATCTGGCAAACCTACTCCTAGCTTTGCTAGGTCTCTTGGGCTAGGTGGCTAGTATAAGTCTTAGGAGCAAGCAGTTAGCAGGCAGTTGGTACCAATCTTGTCCAACAGCAGGAAGACATTTTGACATTAGGTAGCATGTGGCAGGTAGAAAGTATGACAGTAAGTATTATAGACAGGTGTTCAGGCAGGTAGACAGGCATGACCATGGTGATCCAGCAATAAGGATACTGCCTCAAGGTCTAAGGACCTAAGACCAAAACAGGACCTCAGTGGGAAAGAAATTGAGATATACATCATTGGATTAAGGCAGCCCACAGGAGTTAGGTAGTAATTGAACAGAGCCGAGTTTTTAGAGTGGGAATATATGGTAAGGTCTCAGCTACTATAACCAGGGTACAAAGTTAAAGCAAGATCAGAGACAAAGTTATTCATATCCAGTTATTGGCACACAGCTCCTTACATTTCCTGATCAGAATAGGTTGTTAATTACATGGTCCCAAAGCCTTGGCTGGGGCTGAGCGTATGTTTAGGATTAAGTAACCATAGCTTCATAAACTGAAGAGCTATTAACATGTATTAGCTATTAGGGGATTGGGCTGCAGAAAGTTACAAGAGTCATTTACTGGCATTCAATTTCAATTGAGTTCAATTGAAATTCAGTTTTCAGTTGAAAACTGATATCAATTTTCAAAGAAAGGGTATTTATTGAGACTCCACTAGATGTCCAACACTAGGTTAGGTGTTTAGGGCACTGGAAGACATTGTGCTTGTCTTTATTTTTCTATATATATGTTACTGAGTAAATGATTGGATTTGGACTTCAGTCTGGAGCAGGTTTCTTCCTGCTTCTCTTTACTAAGTACAGCTTTAATCTCTGGAAATAATGTAAGAGGCAACCAACAGGAACTTGGAAAAGTAGGGAGATTTGGTAAAAAGAACAGAAATTGGTGTTTGGGCCCCAACATCCCACGTTTTCCCTTACCCAACAATATAGGCAACACAAACCCAACATTTACTGGCCCCCATCGTCTGGCAACCAAAAGAAGTAACCTAGACAACACCGGGTGAGCCACTACCTTCAGGAGGGGGATAGACTGGTAGTCCCTCTTTGTTAGTTTGTGAGGGCTGCCATAACAAAATACCAAAGACTGAAGGAATGCTTGCAGCCTGTACATCTCATAAACTCCAGACTCAACTTTCTAATTAATATATTCAAACTGTTGGCTAATAAACGTCTGAAATTCAACATGTTCAGACCTAAATTGATTGTTTCCATCACTAAACCTGTTCTTCCAATATAGCCTTCCTTTCTCTATTGAGAGCAATTCCATCTTTGTAATCACTCAAGCCAAAAATTTAAGGATCACTTCCTGAATTTCCTCTTATATCCTGCCTCCAGTTTTTATTTTTTAGCGAATTTTATTGATTTCAAAATATATACAGAATCTCACTATTTTTCACAACCTCTACTTCTATACTTGTTCAAGCCATCATCATTATCTCCCTGGATTACTATAATAGCCTATTAATGGTCTCCCTGCTTTTCCTCTATTCTTCAATTTATTCTAAATGTTTTGACACCAGTATGGTCCTTTAAAAACCTAAGTTTTACCATACCATACTTCTAACTCAGAACCCTCCAGTGGCTCACTGTGCACTCAGTAAAACCTAAAGTCTTCAAAATGGCTTAAAAGCCTTAAGTCATCTGATCTCTCATCACCTATTGGATCTTATTCTTTCCCACTCCCCCAGTCACTCTACTCCAGCCACACCTTGTGGTGCTCTTCAGATACTCCTGCCTTTGCTTTGGCAGTTCTATTCTCCTACCATTTCTCTGTTTAACTAGTTCACTTTACTTACCTCTTTCAAATCTTTGCTCAAATGTCACCTTGTCAGTGGGGGCATCTTGGACCATCCTTTTTAATAATGCAATTGGCCCCCAATCTGACACTTCTCACCCCCTTTATCTTCTCTATTTATTTTTCCATAGTATTTATCCTTTTTAAAATATCCTATATAATTTGTTGTTTATGCATGCCTGCTTCTCCCCACTAGAATATAAGCTCCTTGAGTGCAGGGATCTTTGTCTGTTTTGTCCACCATTGTATTCCAACTGTCTAAAACTGTGCCCCTTGCATAACTGATGCTCAATTGGTATTTACTTACTGAATGAAGGAATGGCCTGTATTCCTGAGAATGAGGTCTGTGGCACATTTTTGTAGGAAGAGTTAGGCCTTACACAACAAATGATAATTATTTGTCATCATTATTGAACATATGATAGGTGCCAAAAAACTTTCTGAGCAAGGGTTGTCTGCTCCCAGTTAGATGGAGGATTTTTCCTTTGGGGATTGGTGATAAGGACTTAATATTTTTATTAAGACCCAGATAAAGTCCTCTTCATATATAAACAATATTTTGGCTACTACACAGGTAGTAGTGGGCTCTAATTGAGCCTTAGAGTCAATTAGATACTTTGTAGGACAAATTTATGCTTGAATTTGATTCTGTATCTGTAGCTCCTAACCAGATGCATAGTGGATATTCAGTCATTGTTGGTCGATTGAGGGAGTTGGCTGAATGGATGAATAGAAAAATCTCCTGATTTATGTTCCCATGTGCCTTCTCCTCCAGTCACCCTGGGTTATTTCCCTCTCTTCACGTATTATTTATCCTTATACCCTTAACACCTAGCATTTTGCCTGTCATATAGTAAGTACTCATAGTAGTTTGGATGGGTTGGCGAATGAATAATGAGTCACCGATGTACTAGAAATGTTCATTAAATTCAGTCAGATCATTGCTTTGCCAACTTCACCTGACCATGTGGTATACACAAAAGTTAAATCCATCTACACTGTTGAAGGATTCGTGCTGTATCCTTCACTGATACTGGCCTGTACAGTTTCATCTATGAAGAAGGGGATGTAACTTTCCTAGTTTAACATGGTTATAGCCTCAGCGTTGTCACTTTTTTTAAATAATTCAAAAACTCCCTAACTCCAGCTTTTCCATTCATTCATTGTCATGGGTGCAAACTATATTGCCTCCATGGGAGGGCTGCCAGCATATTAAAAATAAGAATATAATATTTCCATAGAAGAACCTTTTAATATTAACATAAAATGTGTAAGCATTGACAGAACAATTATATTAATTCAGCTCTGAGGGCTAGCTTGTTGGGAGCTGACTCATCTAAAATGGTGTTAAACGATTTAGTTATACAATGAATCTATAAAGAGCTGACATAAAATATAAGCTTCATTTTTATATTTACCTTTGCATTTTAACATTATTAAAATAAAAAATGAAAACATTCTTCATGAGAAACATTTGTATTAATTTAGGTTTCTCATTCATGTAACAGTAGCATTAAACTTACAAAAGATGTGTAATAGCACAAAGAATATTAGGCACTTGTCTTCTGGTTTCAAGATGGTATAAGGCTGTGTATTCACAGAGAAAAGGCTATTAGGAATTTTAATTCAGATGAAATAAAGTATACTGATTAAGGACATCTTTTACATCAATTAGGATTAGGTTTGTCTATGAGTAACAAATATGTGAAAATTACTGCCTTAAACAAGATGTGGATTTATTTCAGTCTGGACAGAGGCATTTCAGGGCTAGGATGGCAGCTGCATGGTGTTGGGGACCCAAACTTCTCTTATTTTGATGCTCAGCCATGCTTGACTTAGATTCCCAATGTTACCTCAGAGACCAAGTTGGCTCCAGCCATTGCATCCACATTACCTATAGCAGAAAAGGGGAAGAGGGAACAAAAAGGGTACCACTTCCATTTTTCTTGGAAGTATCATGGCAGACTTCTGGTTGTCTTGAAGTCAGTCACAGTGCTATTCCAAACTGCAAAGAGGTCTTGGAAATGTAGTTTTCTTAGCTAAGCAACAATGTATCCAGCTTAAAAATTGGGATTCTTTTATTAAGAAAGAAGGAGAGAATGGAAGGCAAATGGTCTTTCCCTTATCCAAGGAAGGCCTTTGTGTCCCTTATCCAAGTGGACTGCTGGGAAAAGAATGCGTGCCTCATGTTGTCTTTACGTGATGATTTCATTAATCTTCATCAGAGCTACAATGGATTCTATTGAATTCCAACAATGCCTCTGGGGTGATTGGACTTTTTCCCCCCCTTTCATGGCCATGTGTAGTTTGTTTCACATCCTGGGCATAAATATTTCTCAGCAGTATTCTTCATGATCAGCTAGCTGGCTTATGACTGATTTTGGAGAGAATTAACTGCTTTTTCTGTTTGGTTAAAAGTCTTCTAAGAGAAATGTAACCTATTTCTACCTTTTAATTGACGCACTGACTACACAGGACTTCCAGATCACCAAGAATCTGATAGAGATTGAGTCTGTTATAGTCAGGATATTTTTTTAAATTTTGGATTTCTCTCCAGCTCCTCCCAGATAAATAATGGACAAGAAAATGAGAGAAATATCACTTGTTTTGATATTAAGCATTTTCCAGTGATATAATAATAACAAATATATTCATACTAAAAATGCAGGACTGTTTGGCATGATGTAATATGACTAGTATTATCTGGTCATTGTTTCAGTTGACATTTCCTCTTTTATAAACTTTTATTGTGCTAAGAATACTTAAAAATTTGAGTGAATAGATCCCATGTTAAGTGTACAGTATAACAACACATTATTGTTGACTATAAGTAAAATGTTTGACAGCAGATCTCTAGAGCTTATTCATCTTCTTTGACTGAAACTTTATACCTGTTGATTAGTAACTCCCACCTTTCTCCCCTCCCCAGCCCCTGGCAACCACCACTGCACTCTTTGATTCAGTGAATTTGACTATTTTAGATATCTCATGTAATTGGAACCATGCAATATTTGTCTTTCTGTGACTGGCTTATTTCACTTAGTATAATGTCCTGAAGTTTTATCCTTTTTTTAAAAGGCTGAATAATTTTCTGTTATATGTATACACAAAATTTTCTTTATCCATTCATCTGATGATGGGCATTTAGATTGTTTCCACATCTTGGCTGTTGTGAATAATGCCGCAGTGAACATGAGAGTGAACATGAGAGTGCCTTTTGAGTTTCTGATTTTAATACTTTTGGATAAATACCTGGAAGTGGGCTTTCTGGATCATATGTTAGTTCTCTTTAAAAAATTTTAAGGAACATCCACATTATTTTCCATAGCAGCTACACCATTTAGCATCCAATTGCTTCACATTTTTACCAATACTTGTCTTTTGTTTACACATTTGTTATTTATCTCTTTTCAGGAACCTGTCCCACCTTCCTTTGGGGAATTTTTTTCTGCCCTCATTGCAGTTTGCAGGTGGATAGATAATCAAAACCAAGCCAATCATAATATTCCATCATCCTGGCCATATTGATCTGTCAGGGGTAAGTTAGAAGGATTAGAATTGAAGGCCAATTGTAGCTCTAATTTCTATAACAAAGAGGAATTCTTACTGTATTAGGAAAGAATGGAGTCAAGCAAAAATCTGTGATCTTTGGCAGGAATAGGAGAGGGAGAGAACCTATGTAACTCAGTAGCATGAGGTCTCCAGTGTAAGCCCATTCTTTGATTCTTTGGTTCTGAGAGCCAATCTATCATTCTATGCTTAAGCTGGTTTGGATTGGGTTTTTGGCATCTGCAACCAGAAGAATTCTAACCATACAACTTTACTTTTTAGAGCATTTAGCCATGATCTACCTTGGATTCTAGCTATTTGTGTTTTCATCTTATCTCCTGCACGTAGGTGTGAACTTCTTGAGAAATAGAATCACGACAGACTCTTCCTATGTCTTAGATGATTCCTACTTCATACTAAGTGGGTCTTAATAAGCATTTTAATTTACCAAATTATGTACGTATATATATATATATATATATATATATATATACACACACACACGCACATATATATATATATATAACTTCTTTACCATATTATATATATATACGTGTATATATATTTATATATTCTATCCATAGAGTCATACTAGCTACTATTTGTTGAGTATTTGCTGTGTAGTAGGTACCTTCCAGAGTGATGTATATGTTATTTCATCTTTACAGCCCATTTGGGAGGTAGGCACTATTACTCATTTTACACATAAGTGAACTAAGTTTAAAAGAAGTTAAAGCCACTTGCCCAAGGTACCAGTAAATGGTGAATGTTAGACTTGAGCCAGGACTCTTGATTACAAAGCCCATGCCTTCAGTTATTGCCAATGGTTATTGGCCATTTACTCTCTAAAGGTTAGATTAGACATGACTCCCAAATACCTACCTACAATGGGATAATTTTGTGCCTTTAAAGAAAGTTCTGATGTTTGTTACTTTTTAAAAGATTACAGTCGAATTGAATATAGGCCTCAAAGGTAAAATTATCCTGTCTTTCCCTCATATTATATTGGATTTAGACAAGTGGGCTTTATATATCAAAAAAGTCCTGCTTCCTGAAGGAAGAGAAACTGTTTGAGTACTTATTGTGCTAGAGATCAGGTCAAATTTGACCATGAATGTTTAGGCTTACAGTACACTTTTAGGGATAGAATTTCATATTTACCTCGATTAAAAGGTGGAGCAATTATAACTATTTATGAGAAACATGCTTGTTCAAAAGCTTCAGTTGAATATAGAAGTACTACAAAAGGCAAACTTCACCATTTGTGTTTATTCAGGTTGCCTGTATCATGTGGTATTCCATGAATTCAAGATGTTTCCAATGCTATGGATAATTTAAATTAAATTATAGTACAACACAAAGTACATGTCTACTCATTTATTTCAAAGCTTTTACTTCAAACTATCACTCATATTTTTCAAACCATTACTGACTACGTAATGTATATCAGGTACTGTGCTAGGTGCTGGACAGTCTGATGATGAACAAGACACATACAATCTCTGTCTTTATGCAGCTTAGTTAAGGTGACAGACAATAAAGGACTAAAGAAATGAAGAAGAAAATAGCAGGTGATGATAAATATTATGTTGAAAATAGGATAGGGTAATCTGATTGGGAATGATTGAGCTATAATGTGAGGAAGCTGGTAAGGGAAGGTTCTTCTGAAGGCACAGAAACCTGAAATAACAAGAAGGAACCAGCCTGAGAAGGTGTAAGAGAAGTATTCCAGACCAAGGGAATGGCTAGTGCAAAGGTCCTGAGGCAGAAATAAACTTAGTGCTGTAAGGTGTTGGAAAGATGATTGGGTAAGTGTTATTTTTTGGATAGAATATGATGCAATGACCTAATGGCCCTGCCACTGTTAACTGGAGAAAAGACTTATAGAGATTCAAATCACTGTCAGAAAAACTTTGCAAATGTTAGCAGTGGCAATTCCAGAGGTGGTGGGATTAGGAATTACTTTTATTTTTGCTTCTCTATATTTTCTGTTTTCTTGTTTAATAATAAACATAATTCTTTTGCCAAACAAGACAAACCTAAGGATGGCCTCCATCCTTAGGATGGATCTGCAGCAGTCCCCAGAGCCTCAGTTGGCTCGTGACCAAGCCCCAGAGAGACTCTGACTTGTCAGAGTAGGTAGGGTATGAGAGCAAACCTGGGTCACCCAAATGCTGTCTGTTCCCTGCCACTCACTAGGCCGTGTGTGGGCAGGCTACTCTCTATCTTGGGAGTCTCACATTTTCTCATCTCTAAAATGAAGAGCCTGGACTAGAACATCTTTACGATCATTTCTAGCTCAAAATTTCTATTTCTATTCTAAACCCCTTACTATGAAAATTCTTGTGGCTATATTTTGCCCTAAGAGGAGTATAGCACTGACTGATAAGCAAAATTTGGGCCAGTGAAGCATCCACGCACAGACCAGGGAGAGAAGAATAGTTGATATGCTAATTTTTACTTTCCCTTTCCTTAGCCCTTTATACAGAAATGCTAATATTGCTAACATTCTTAGGGAACAGGAGCTGGCCAGTAGGCCTTGGATTCTGGCTTATACATTTGGAGAGAGGTTCCTCATAAGCCAAGGCTGAAAGGGCCTTTCCAGAACATATCTATTGTCTCCTAAAACAATATCAGGTCCTTTTCTGCTTTGATGGAAAGAAAGTTTAGAACAGGAAGTGCAGGGAACATAAAGAAGTGGAGGAATGCCACTGAGATGCAATGGAAAGACTTGCCGGTGTCATCACACTTGCACTGAGGACTGATTGTGCCGTCTGTTGTTTGGGAATGGATAGAAGCTGCAGAGGAAATGGCTTCATTGTGTAAAGACACAGAGCCATGTAATATAGTAGGAACATTGCCATTGAGTCGCACAGTTCATACCAATATATGATTTGGCTGTTTTCTTTGTTGTATTAATACTGGTAATGTCATAAGGAGAGCTTTATTCCAGTAGAGCTTATTAATTGACTGAAGCGGGATGAGGAACTGAAAACCTCTAAAAAAAAGAATCTAAAATGAGCTGGTGCCATTCCATGCTGTGAGGTATTGAGTTATTGATAATAGCAGTCAGCACTGCTCCAGGTACAAAAGATATTAAGAACATTAACAAATGGAAGAAATTACTTCACCAGTTCTCTGTACCTTGATTTTCTCATCTGTAAAATGGGAATTGATTTTGTAAATTATGAAGCCTTTAAAAATATGAATAGCAATCCCTATGAAAATAACACCAGTATTCTTCACAGAGCTAGAACAAATAATCCTAAAATTTGTATGGAACCAGAAAAGACCCCAAATAGCCAAAGCAATCTTGAAAAAGAAAACCAAAGCAGGAGGCATCACAATCCCAGACTTCAAGCTGTACTACACAGCTGTCCTCATCAAGACAGTATGGTACTGGCACAAGAACAGACACTCAGATCAATGGAACAGAATAGAGAACCCAGAAATGGACCCACAAACGTATGGCCAACTAATCTTTGACAAAGAGGGAAAGAATATCAAATGCAATAAAGACAGTCTCTTCAGCAAGTGGTGCTGGGAAAAGTGGACAGAAACACGCAAAAAAAAATGAACCTGGACTACTTTCTTACCCCATTCACAAAAATAAGCTCAAAATGAATGAAAGACCTCAATGTAAGACAGGAAGCCATCAAAATCCTCGAGGAGAAAGCAGGCAAAAACCTCTTGGATCTTGGCTGCAGCAACTTCTTACTCAAGATATCTCTGGAGGGAAGGGAAACAAAAGCAAAAATGAACTATTGGGACCTCATCAAAATAAAAATCTTCTGCACGCCAAAGGGAAGAATCAACAAAACTAAAAGGCAACCAACAGAATGGGAGAACGTATTTGCAAATGACATATCCGATAAAGGGTTAGTATCTAAAATCTCTAAAGAACTTATCAAACTCAACACCCAAGAACCACAGAATCCAGCGAAGAACTGGGCAAAAGACATGAATAGACACTTCTCCAAAGAAGACATCCAGATGGCCAACTGACACATGGAAAGATGCTCAACATCACTCATCATCAGGGAAACACAAATCAAAACCACAATGAGATTCCACCTCACACCTGTCAGAATGGCTAACATGAACAACTCAGGCAACAACAGATGTTGGCAAGGATGCAGGGAAAGAGGATCTCTTTTGCATTGTTGGTGGCAATGCAAGCTGGGGCAGCCACTCTGGAAAACAGGATGGAGGTTCCTCAAAAAACTAAAAATAGAACTACTCTATGACCCAGCAACTGCACTACTAGGCATTTATCTAAGGGATACACGTGTACTGTTTCGAAGGGACACATGCACCCCCATGTTTATAGCAGCACTATCAACAATAGCCAAAGTATGGAAAGAGCCCAAATGTCCATTGACAAATGAATGGATAAAGAAGATGTGGTATATATACATACAATAGAGTATTATGCGGCAATCAAAAAGAATGAAATCTTGCCATTTGCAACTATGTGGATGGAATTAGAGGGTATTATGCTAAGTGAAATTAGTCAGAGAAAGATAAATATCATATGACTTCACTCATATGAGGACTTTAAGAGACAAAACAGCTGAACATAAGGGAAGCAAAAAGAATATAAAAACAGGGAGGGGGACAACACATAAGAGACTCTTAAATATAGAGAACAAACAGAGGGTTGCTGGAGAGGTTGTGGAGGGGGGATGGGCTAAATGGGTAAGGGGCATTAAGGAATCTACTCCTGAAATCATTGTTGCACCTTATGCTAACTAACTTCTATGTAAATTAAAAAATAAATTAATTAAAAAGATATATAATTTATTGAACATTACTAATTATGACATGGAAACTTAGTGGAATGAAAGAGTTAAGGCAGTTCCTGAAATAATTAATCCCGTCCTGGGAGCTCGTTTATTCAGCATGAGAGCCTCACTGATTTTTTAAAAAATATTTTTTAACATTTATTCATTTTTGAGAGACAGAGACAGAACATGAGTGGGGCAGGGGCAGAGAGAGAGGGAGACACAGAATCCGAAGCAGGCTCCAGGCTCTGAGCTGTCAGCACAGAGCCTGACACAGGGCTAGAACTCACAGACTGAGATCATAATCTGAGCTGAAGTTGGATGCTTAACTGACAGAGCCACCCAGGTGCCCCCTCACTAATTATTTGACTAATGTCAACCATGTTATACCTACTCACATATATGCAGGTTTATATTGAAAACAATCATAAGAACATGGTGTATCAATTCATAGGAAGCTCAAAGCTCTCAGATGAATTTTGGCTGCCATGGATTGAATTTCTCTTGAAATTCACCCTCACTGACTAGGGTTTGGGGAATTGCTGGTGCTAATCAGTTTAGGGGGAGACAAAGGAAGGATTTCTCTAATTTATTGTATTAAAATAAACTTTCAATTGGAAGTAAGTGTTCATGTAAATTGGTGTCATGTACAAGCCTAGGCATTAGCATTCCATTAACTGTTAGTTGTAGTTTTGTTGTCTTACGGTGGAATTGTTCAATTCAGGAAGGGGATAAAGAGTTAAAATGTACAAATGGCAAAACAAGCCCTCTTCATATGTGAGTGATGCTTGGATGGAGGCAGAAGATACTAGCAGCAGTTTGTCCTTGCCCTGTATGAATTAATGATTGAGATGTGAGTCACAAGGGAAGTAAGACTGTCCCCAAACAAGGTAACTGAGGGGACTCCCAGGGAGGGGAATGTGGAAGGCATTATGAGATAGGATATTCTTAATCTTTTCATAAAATCCATCAGAACAATTGGACAGTCCATTAAAACTTGGCATGTTACCAGCCACATCTAGACATCCAGAGAGTATACTGCCATCAGTCACAAAGGACATTCTGTCCTAGACACCCTAAGCCGACACCATGTAGCAATGGTAGTGTGTCAGTGGGATCATGGCACAAGTTCTGTCTTATGGCAGTCATGAGGGTTTCTGTGCACCGTATCCTAGATGTTACCAGAACTGTAACAGGAGACACACAGAGTTCATTTTATCAGGTCTCTTCATTGTATGGCAGGAGATATTGGCAAGCTGTCTTACCCAAAGATGCACAACAAACCTCCTGTTTCTTAGTCTGATGATCTTCCTATTATAAGAAATAACTTATTTTGATTCTTGCTTGTGTTCCTTAAACATACCTCATAAGGCATTTAAACTGTATGTTTAATATATACAAGGAAAATCAATAGAGAAGGAAAATCATTGCCATCACAGTGGCCATATAATAGCACTTTTCTTAGGCTGCTGTGGTGGTCATATCCAAAAGAATAGTAGCTTTATTAAGGAGACCAATTATCTTGACTCATTGTATGCCAACACCCTTCTACCAAACACATTCTTTCCTGTTTATGTCACACCACCTGAGAGGTCTTGAAATATAAGTCCAGCAAAAGAGAAATGTCAAGTTCTATTGCCAGTTGCTTCTAATCTGGATCATATCAAAGGTTGCATAATATTGCCCACATGTTCAGCATACTCCCAGGGGAAAGAATAATAAGTGCTGTCTGAAGGACATTTTGTTTCTTGAACATATTCCTTTTATGCCAATAGCTGTGGTGGGCTGGTGGGCTCCAGGGCTAAACGCATAGACCCACAATGATTTCTTATTGGCAGACAAGTTGCTATTACTTTCCTTGCATGCTCTTTTCCATTCCCAAATGGTCTCCCTTTGGGGCCTCCCATGATTACCCCCATCCCTTTCTCTCCCCACTCCCTGCACCCCCCCAGCCTTGAAAGCTATCTGTTGTATTACACAAGTCTGCAGTGTTACAGCAGTTTGGACCCAGCTCCCAGACAGATACTTTGATTCAGGAAATACTTGTCAGAACGCAGACTCAGCTTATCTCCATTTGGGATGAATGAATTACAGGAGCAAGTCTTCTGTTCTTTTGCCAAGTTCACAGTCCATAAGCACAGAATGCTTTCAAGCATGTGTTGACTGGAGATGTATGTTAGTTATATGTTGTGATTCATGGAGGCATCCTTCCTTCCTTGTAACACCTCATTTGTCAAACTTTGGTAGGAAATGAGCTATTTCACATATGTGAGTTATTCAGGTAGGATGTTACTCTTTAAGTACTAAAGCTTGACTTATTTTAGTTTCTCTCCTTTTTAAATATATATATATATATACATATATATAATTTTTTAATGTTTATTTTTGACAGAGAGAGAGAGAGACACAGCATGAGCAGGGGAGGGGCAGAGAGAGAGGGAGACATAGCATCTGAAGTAGGCTCCAGGCTCTGAGCTGTCAGCACAGAGCCTGACACAGGGCTAGAACTCACAGACCATGAGATCATGACCTGAGCCAAAGTCAGATGCTCAACTGACTGAGCCACCGAGGTGCCCCTATTTATATATATTTTTGAGAGAGAGAGAGAGAGAGAGAGAGAGAGAGAGAGAGAGAGAGAGAGAGAACAAGCTGGGGAGGGTCAGAGAGAGAGGGAGAGAGAGAATCCCAAGCAGGCTCCACATTGTCAGTGCAGAGCCTGATGCAGGGCTCGAATCCATGAACCATGTGATCGTGACTTGAACCCAAATCAAGAGTCAGATGCTTAACCGACTGAGCCATCCAGGCACGCCTATTTTAGTCTCTTTTATGGACAGGTTGCTTAAATGAATTGTATACTCCTCTGACTTATACACTGAATAGAATAGACCATACTGATCCTGTTCTTAAAGCTTAAGGGTGAATATGAGCATCAGTGATTTTATTGTGTCCTGAGACAGTGCTTTCCAAAGGAACTATTAAGGGGTGTGAGACAACTCCCTATACTCAGTGGCCCCAGCTTGTCATACTAGAGTATGTAAATTCTGGTTCCTGCTTTGGGAAATTATCCATGTTGCTTTCATTCCTCGGAGCTACCAGTTGGAAGAATCTCTTCTTTCCTCGTTGGCTACATGGTCCCCTGGCATTTCCCCCTCCCCCTCCCAACTACACCGTGTCCATCTTCCAGTTTCCTGCAGCTGATATTCTGTTCACTGGGAAACCACAACCAAACATGTTAGAATTGTGTATGCAGGAAGAGGAAATGAACAGATTCTGTAAGGTTGCAGAGAGCACTAATAAGAAGGAAGCGTGGGAACAGAAACATCTGAAATTTGACACATCCCATTTGAATGCTCAAGGTTTCTTTTTGTCTCCTTCCCAATTCTAGGCTGTGTTGTAGAGAAGTGTTGTTTACATTGTTTATTATGGCAGGGCCCTAGGATTCTGCTGAGGTGCCAGAGGCACGAGAGGTGTGTGTGTATGTGTAGGGGGACGGTTGCAGTGTTAGGGTTGTGGCTTATTGCAGAGGGAGGCCATTGATCACACTCTGTGTCCATTGTAACCAGAGCAGTATCCCTTTACATATTTTGCACATTGAAGGTAAGATTCATCAACAGACATACAGATGATAAAAAAAACAAAACAAAAGCAACAATTACAAAAATAAAACAATTTATGTTCCTTGAAAAAGGGGGAGGGGGCACCTGGGTGGCTCAGTTGGTTAAGCATCTGACTCTTGGTTTGGGCTCATGATCTTGTGGTTTTGTGAGTTCGAGCCCCACATGGGGCCCTGTGCTGACAGTGAGGAGCCTGCTTGGGATTCTCTCTCTCCCTCCCTCCCTCCCTCCCTCCCTCTCTCTGCATATCCCCCACTCACACGATCTCTCTCAAAAATAAACATAAAGAAAAAAGATAAATTGGTATAACTAATGTGGTAGTATAATTAGGTAAATAAATGCTCAGTTACACTCTCCTAGAGCATGCTTTATAACCTGCTGTTATTATGGGTTGGAAAGGCATTTAGCATTTTCTAGGTATTAGGATGTCATCTAGTCCAAAGAGTTTAACTCAGTTTTGAGGATAAATAACACAACATTTAAAAATTGCAAGTACCAGGACACCTGGGTGGCTCAGTCGGTTAAGCGTCCACCTCTTGGTTTTGGCTCAGGTCATGATCTCACGGCTTTGTGAGTTTGAGCCCCACATTGGTCTCTGCAGTGACAGTGTGGAGCCTGCTTAGGATCTTCTCTCTCTCTCTCTCTCTCTCTCTCTTTCTCTCTTCCCATCCCCTACTCATGCTGTCTCTGAATCTTTAAAAAAAATTAACTTAAAAATAAATTGCAAGTACCATTTTACCTAAACTGTACATTTCTTTTTCCTATCTGAGTTGAACAGTGGAGCATGTAAAAGTCCAATAGAAACAGTGAAGTCCAATAGAAATGTAATATTAACTAAGGTATGGAATTTAAGATTTTCTAATGGCCATGTCAGAAAGTAAAAATAAATAAGCAAAAATAATTCTAATAATTTAATATCTTATTTAACACGGTATATCCAAAATATCTTAATTTTAACATATAATCAATGTAAAAAATCATACTGCTTTAGTTTTTAACTTCAAATTACTTCAAATGATGTAAAATTAAATATGCAATTCCTCATTCACACTAGCCACGTTCTGCCACATGTGTCTAGTGACTACTATATTAAATAGTATGATTTTAGAACATTTTGATACATTTAAAATGTTCAACAAAGATTGGCTGGCCCTTTCATAGGAAGAGCTTAAAGCAAAATCTCATTAATTTGGACTCCACTAGTTTGGAAATATGATAATTTTATCAGAGTTCAGCTGAAGTTTACAGTCTGATTGCTCTGTGGAGAAAGGTTTGACTTGGCACATTCACCATATAAATCAGATCACAGAAGGCATGCTTAATCCACTTAAGAGTATTAAGCATTTTTTGGGACTTTAGCACATTTATGAATGCAAAAATATTCTGTTATGCATAGCAGAGTGTCCTATATTTATTAAAAGGCATAACAGGGTAACGTTTCCTTTGTGATACTTTGTAAGCAGGTAGTTATTATTACAGTGTTTTTGAAGGATTTGTATAAGTCAGATTTCCTTTAAAGTTGTCCAAAAGTGTGATTTGTTAATATTTCAGTTAATTGTTACTTAAATAAAACTTCACAAATATAGTCTATGTCAGCTTAAATGTAACAGTAACATGGTGCTTTGTTTTGCGGTGATACTGTCTCCCAGGGCAGTGAAGTTAAAATGAGACAAGGTGCTTCATAACTTATAAAATATCTCATGCATGTTATTCACTCAATCAGTAAGGAGTTCTTTACTGGCTTTTATAAGCCAAACTTTGTGGTAGATAGTAGGGATATAGCTGGGAACCAGATGGACACACATGACCCCAGCCCTCAGGAGCTTACAAGCTGGTGGGGAGATACAGGAAAATAAATAGGGAATTAACGTAGAGAGTGGTAAGCAATATGATAGGGGAAACTCCAGTTGCTAAGAAAACATATAGGAGAGCCATATAACTCAGACTAGTTGGACAGGATAGTCAGGGAAGCCTTCCTGGAAGAAATGACATCTAGGCTGAAACCTGAAAGTTGATTTCGAGTTAGCGAGGTGAAGGAGTACACTGAATGCCTCAGAAAGAGGAAGCAGCATGCACAAAACCTAAAAGGTGAGAAGGAGAACATGAAGTTGTCTTGGAACGGAAAGTAGTTCTGTGCTACTGCAGTAGGGAGTCCAGATGAAAGAAGGAACCATGGTGAAGGTGGGAAGGCCAGTAGGAACCGGATCATAAAGGACCTAAGGAAGTTCGACTTTGTTCATCTGTTTGTTGGTTTGTTGGTTTATGGATTTATTTATCGGTTTATTATTTTAAAGTTTTTATTTAAATTCTATTTAGTTAAATACAGTGTCATATTAGTTTCATGTGTACAATATAGTGTTTCAACACTTCCATATGACATCTGGTACTCATCACGAGTGCGTTCCTTAATCCCCATCACCTATTTCTCCTTTATCCCCTCTACCTCCCCTCTGGTAACCATCAGTTTGTTCTCTACACTTAAGAGCTTGCTTCTTGGTTTCTCTGTCTTCTTTCCCCTTTGTTTATGTTTGTTTTGTTTGTTAAATTCCACATAGGAGTGAAATCATGGTATTTGTCTTTTTCTGACTGACTTATTTCACTTAGCATAATATTCTCTAGTTCCATCACGTCATTGCAAATGACAAGATTTCATTCTTTTTGATGGCTGAATAATGTCCACTGTGTGTGTGTGTGTATGTGTATAATGCATGTATTGTATATATATATTGTATGTATGTATATACATATATGTATGTATGCATGTGTGTGTATACACACACACACACACACACACACCACTTCTGTGATGGATACTTGTGCTACTTCCATATTTTGGCTTTTGTAAATAATGCTGCTAAAACATATAGGCCTATGTATTCCTTTGAGTTAATGTTTTTGTATTCTTTGGGTAAATACCCAGTAGTGTGATTACTGGATCATAAGGTAGTTCTATATTGAACGCTTTGAGGAACCTGCATACTGTTTTCCAGAGTGGCTGCACCAGTTTGCATTCCCATCAACAGTGCACAAGGGTTCCTTTTTTTCCACATCCTCATCAGTACTTGTTGTTTCTTACATTTTTGATGTTAGCCATTCTTACAGGTGTGACGTGATATCTCATTGTAGGGTTGATTTGCATTTCCCTGATGATGAGTGATGTTGAGCATGTTTTCAAGTGTCTGTTGGCCATCTGAATGTCTTCTTTGGAGAAATGTCTTTTCATGTCTTCTGCCCATTTTTAATTGGATTATTTGATTTTTGGGGTGTTAAGTTTATAACTTCTTTATATATTTTGAATAAAAGTGAAAACATAATGGTCCAAAACCTCTGGGATGCAGCTAAAGTGGTTCTAAGAGGGAAATTTATAGCAATACAGGCCTATCTCAAAAAGCAAGAAAAATCTCAAATAACCTAATCTTGCACCTAAAGGAGCTAGGAAAAGAACAATTAAGAAAACCTGAAACAAGCAGAAGGAAGTAGATAATAAAGATTAGAGCAGAAATAAATGATATAGAAACTAAAAAAGCCATAGAACAGACCTATGAAACCAGGAACTGGTTCTTTGAAAAAAATCAATAAAATTGGTAAACCTTTAGCTAGACTTATCAAGAAAAAAAGAGAGAGGACTCAGATAAATAAAATTACAAATGAGAGAGGAGATATAACAACAAACACCACAGAAATACAATCATAAGAGAATATTATGAAAAACTATATGCCAACAAATTGTGCAACCTGGAAGAAATGGATAAATTCCTAGAAACATATAAACTACCAAACCTGAAAAAGGAAGAAATAGAAAATTTGAACAGACCAATAACCAGCAAAGAAATTGAGTCAGTAATCAAAACCTCCCAATATATTCTCCCACAATACTTCGTGCTTTTCCTTTCCAACTGGGGCCTTGCAGAATTGCTCCTGCAAAGAAGGATAGTGAGGATGGCTATTCTGCCATTGACAAGGTAATGACCAGGGGATATACAATCAACATTCACAACTGCATCCGTGGAATGGGTTTCAAGAAGCATGTCCCTTGGGCACTCAAAGAACTGGAAATTTCCCATTAAGGAGATGGGAACTACAGATGTACACATTGACACTAGACTCAACAAAGCTGTCTGGGCCAAAGGAATAAAGAATGTTTCATACTGTATTCATGTGCAGTTGTCCAGAAAATGTATCAATAATGAAGATGCACCAAACAAGCTCTATACGTTGGTTACCTATGTACTTGTCACAACTTTAAAAAAATCTACAGATAGTTAAAGTGGATGAAAAGTACCCACTGATTTTCAAATAAAGGTATAAAAATGCCCTCCCCAAACCTCCCGACAAACAAAAGTTCAGGACCAGATGGCTTTACAGGGAAATTCTGTATAACATTTAAGGAAGAATTAATACTTATTCTTCTTAAACTATTTCAAAAAATAGAGGAAGGCAAACTTCCAAATTCATTCTGTGAAACCAGCATTACCATGATACCAAAGCCAGGTAAAGACACCACTAAAAAAGAGAACTACAGGCCAGTATCCCTGATGAACATAGATGCAAAAATCCTTGGTAAAATACTAGCAAACCGAATCCAACAATACATTTAAAAAACTCATTCACCACGATCAGGTGGAATTTATTCCTGGGTTACAAGGGTGGTTCACTAATCACAAATCAATCAATGTCATATATCACATCGATAAGAAAAAGGATAAGAACCATATGATCATTTCAACAGATACAGAAAAAGCATCTGACAAAGTACAACATCCATTCATGATAAAAATCCTCAACAAAGTAGGTTGTGAGGGAACATACCTCAACATAATAAAGGCCACATATGAAAAACCCACTGTTACCATCATCCTCAGTGGGGAAAAACTGTGAGCCTTTCTCCTAAGGTCAGGAATCAGACAGGATGTCCAATCTCACCACTTTTATTCAACCCAGTACTGGAAGTCCTGGCCAAAGCAATCAGACAACAAAAAGAAAGAAAAGGCATCCAAATCAGTAAGGAAGAAGTAAAACTTTCACTATTTGCACATGACATGATACTATATATAGAAAACCTGGAAGGCTCCACCAAAAAACTGCTAGAACTGATAAATGAATTCAGAAAACTTGCAGGATGCAAAATCAGTGTGCAGAAACCTGTTGCACTTCTACACACCAATAATGAAGCCTCAGAAAGAGAAATTAAGGAATCAATCCCATTTACAATTGCACCAATAAACATGAGATATCTAGGAACATACTTAACCAAAGAGGTGAAAGACCTGTACTCTGAAAACTATAAAACACCAATGAAAGACACTGAAGATGACACAAAGAAATGGAAAGACATTCCATGCTCATGGATTGGAAGAACAAATATTGTCAAAATGTCTATACTACCCAAGGCAATCTACACAGTAATGCAATCCCTGTCAAAATACCAATAGCACTTTTCACAGAACTAGGACAAACAATCCTAAAATTTGTATGGAACCATAAAAGACCCCAAATAGCCAAAGCAACCTCGAAAAAAGAAAGCAAAGCTGGAGGCATCACAATTCCAGACTTCAAGTTATATTACAAAGGTGTAGTAATCAACACAGTATGGTAGTGGCACAAAAGTAGCCACACAGATCATTGGAGCAGAATAGAAAACCCAGAAACGAACACACTTTTGTATAGTCAATTAATCTTTGACAAAGCAGAAAAGAATATCCAATGGGAAAAAGACTATCTCTTCAGCAAATGCTGTTGGGAAAACTGGACAGCAACATGCCAAAGAATGGAACTGGACCACTTTCTTACACTATAAAAAAATAAATTCAAAATGGATTAAAGACCTAAATGTGAGACCTAAAACCATTAAAATCCTAGAAGTGCACACAGGCGATAACTTCTTTTTCATTGGATGGAGCAACTTCTTTTAAGATATGCTTCCTGAGGCAATGGAAACAAAAACAAAAATATTCAGACTACATCAAAATGAAAACCTTCTGCACAGCAAAGGAAACAACCAACAAAACTACAAGGTAACCTATGGAATGAGAGAAATTATTTGCACATGACATCCGATAAAGAGGAAGTTGGACTTTATTTTATCCCCAGGACAATGAGTGATCATCCCAATATTTTATGCAGGGGGGTTTCATGATCTGGTTGCATTTTGGAATGAACACTTCAGTGACTTCAAGGTTAAGGGGCTGTGGAAGGGTGAGAATGGAAGCATTGAAATCAGTGAGGTCTTGGCTGGAGACACTGGGGGCTTGAACCAAGGGACTGAAGGGAGGGAGTCAGAATTTAATAGGTATTTATGGAGGTAAAAATAATAAAACTTAGTGTTTGATGATATGTAAGGGGAGAGGGATACGGAGGAGTGACATGGAAAACTGGGTAAATGGTGGTAACTGCCATTCATTAAAATACAGAAAAGTGCAGGTGGAGCAGGTTTTAGAGAGGGTGATGAGAGCATGAGGTCAGTTGTGGACGTTCTGCAGCTGGTGTCCCATGGGCAGGCTCCAAGTGTGTATGTCCTGCAGTTGCTTGGATTTCTGTGTAACTAGAGTCTGCTGAGATACACTGGCCTTTGAAATTCAAATGGAAATGATTCAAACCACATTCCACATGCAGTGGGAACGCTACATCCTTCCCTAAGTCTCAGTAGATTCTTGAGGGGGTGATTAATGTTTTTCCTCCTTGCCTCTAGACCTCAATTCTTGCCTCTGCTGAGTTGGTTCAGTTGATGGATCATTTTTCTGCCCTGGTTTTGTGCCACATTACCCCAGCTGTTGAACTCAGCTACTTCGCCTTAATTTTCACAAAGCCCAGACCAAAAACTCAATCACACAAGGCCATTGTATATGCAGCAGGTTTGACTCAGTGATTTGTGGAGATGCAAGGGGGTTCGGTGGCAGCAATGCAGAGCAATTTTAAAATGAATAACTGTCATCCTTGTTCTTGAGAAGCCCTGGGCCAACCTGTCAACCTCAGTGGCAGCCTCCTCCTAAATTGCTTTGACCTCTCTACTTTGTCTCTCTCAGTGCCTCCTAGCAATGGAAACAAACACAAGTAAAACAAAACCAAGCCTCCTATTTTATTATGCAAAATTTCTTTATAGTTGCTTTCTTCAAGCCATATTTGAACATCCAAAGATTCATAATGTCTTCTGCTAACAGTGGTCTGTATGTTCTGAGTTCTCCCCAATCGTCCCTCCTCTCTTCCTCCAGCCACCACATCTCTGTATGGAGAAGAAGGGGTATGAGTTATTTCACCACTGATAGGAATAGTACTCCCTAGAAGAGAAATGGCCACAGCTCGTTTTTATTTTAAATATTCATTTGTTTCCCTTCGTTATATAACTCTGGCTCTTGACAGTGGGCTGGAGGTAGGGGTTTGACAGTCAACAACAGAGAGCTTCTATTTGAAGCAGTACAAGTAGGTGTGAGCACCCATCAAGAACGTGTAAAATGAGAAGAGCAGGTGGCCTAGGACGAAAACCTGTGATCCAAAGACATTTAAGCCTTAAATTCTAAGGGAGCTACAGAAGAAAAGGGGCCAGCCAAGTGAATTAAGGAGGGTCAAGAACCAGGAAGAAAAGCAGCAGAGTGTTTTGTCATGAGTACCAAGGCAGGGAGGTGCTATGTCTTCTTAGAAAGGAGGTGAAATCTGGATTTGTGTGTCTTTGTAACCTAGGGCCTGTCAGAGTGCCTGGGCTGTGACAAAGGCTCGAGGAATATTTGTTGAATTGAAACAGGCAACTTGCTAATCTGACTTCTACTTTCTCATACTTGACCCAGCCGCTTTCTCAATTATTTTCCATATATTTTCAACATATTCCTCATACCCTCATCACATGACTTAGCTTGAGGTCCTTTGACAGTGTTTCCTCAACATCTTTTTTCTCATGCTTACAGCTTAAATTTGTCTCTGTGGGTGCCCTCTCTACCTCAACTTTTGTCTCTTTTTCCATTGTGTTTTAGAGAAGATGATGTTTTTTTTCCCCCCTTTTGCCAGGGCTTAACTATACTGCTTACCAACTGTTCCCTTCAGGGGAACTCTGATTTGTGATAATGAGAAGCTCTAGTGAGCAACTAGCCTAGATTAAGAAAAATTATGAACTCCATTATCATTAAACACCATTTGATAAACAGTAACTTTGCAAACATTGCCTCCAGGGTAGTGGTGCTAATAAGGGGAGAGAAATATGAAAAAGGCTCATGGTGCGGAAAAAAATGGGAACTCTGGTCCACGTAACTTCTTTACTTCCTTCCTACTGGAAACTTCTGGAGAGAGGACTATACTCAGTTCTAGTTCTTCACAACTCACTTGTACTTAACCCCTTGTAGTCTGACTTCCTGTGTTGCCAGAACTGCCGTCCACAGGATTTGGCTTACCAAGTGAATGGATTTTCCTTCAGACCGTATCCACCTCATCTGATTTGCAATATTGGATACTGTCAGCTTCTTTTTTCCTTCCTTTGATTCACTAAAACTCCATTCAATAGCTTCTCATCTCTTTTCTCCCCTTTCTTATGGAAGCTCATCATTTTCTAATGTCCTTTCTAACTGGAGACTGCCTTTTGAATGAACTCCAGGCTTGCACTTTGAACTGTCTGCTGAACATCTAAATTTGAACAGTAATTCGAAACTACATATCTAAAAACAGATATTTTACTTGATTGGATCCTGGTTTAAAAACCAACTATAAAAGACATTATTTGTAAAATCAGGTACATTTGGATATGAACTAACTCCGATATTAGGGAATTATTAAATTTCAAGGTGTGATAGTAGTATTGTGGATTTATAAGAAAACAACCTTATTCTTAGGAGATGCATGCTGAAGTATTGAGGAGTAAATTGTCATGATATCTGCAACATACTTTTAAATAGTTGAGAAAAGATATACGTACACACAAACACGCATAGAGACAGGAAGCAAATATAACACAATGGTAACAATTGTGGAATCTAGATAGTTGCTATAGAGAGGTGCTCATTGTGCCATTGTGTGACCTTTTTTGGTATGTTTAAAACATTTAATAATAATTAATTGGGCAAAATGTTTATAATCTCTTCACTGGTCCCACACCAGCTATTCCTTCCTGATTTGCCAATAGGACCATAGTCTTCAGTGTAGTGGGCACCTATAAATTTCTCGCCTAGCACACTTTTCCAGAAACTACTTCTCTCAGCCCTTTACATGGCTGCGCAGTGACATTCTGTGTTGCGTGGCCCAAAGCACCTGACCAAATCTTCAATAAATCCATTCTCTTGGATTTTTGGATTTGGGACTTAGAGGGCCTCTTAATGGCTGAAGCTACAAGATGTAAAACATCTACAAGATGTAAAACATAGGAACATTGGTTGCTAGGTTTTCTGCCATATGAAAAAATAGAGTTTGCAGTGAGAGACGACAATAGATGAGCAAAGAAGGCCAGAGGCAGGGAATAGAGAGGGTCCTGTTGATACCTTTAATGACCTCTTCTCTAAGGGCCATAAAATTCTTAATTGAGAACATTCAATCTCCGTGGTTGCAGAGGTATCCGGTATATGGTAAATTCAGAGCAAATTCTGTTAAATAGAGGATAATCTTCTTATGTTTTCATATTTAATTTTGTAAATATTTTCATCCAGACTTTTTCACAGGTACTGACTTTTTATCTCTTCTCAGAGATGCTTTCTTAAGTAAATATTTTATAAGACAAAACTTGTTAAGTAAGTTGTCTGAATTTATGGTATTTTGGGAATTCTTTGCCAATTTTAAATGGTACAAGATCATAGGCCTTCTAGGTTTCATTCCATTATGGTACATAGTGTATATTTATCCAATTAAAAAAGAAATTCCTTGAAAATAACTCTTCTTACAAATAAGAATAATCCAAAACCCAGTTATAGAATTTAAAAATCAAAATTTGCTCACCATATGCCCTGCCATTGTTTGATTTGTTTCAGTCTCTTCCTTGCTTTTGTGGAAATATATTTTAGTATATTTTGCAGACTTCGTTTTCAGTAAATAGAATTCACGAAAAGCTTCAAAAGGTAAAGTTTTTATCAGTCCCCTTAAAGACTCAGATAAAATTTTTAGATGATTTTGAACAAAATTCAACCAAACTCTAGATAACTAATTTATAAGAAAGTTCAATTTGTAGAGGATACTTAGGTTGATTTAAAATGTAGTTCTTTAAAGGCTCAAAAATGTCTAAAATGTAATAGATGAAGGTGTTCAAGGTGAAAAAGCATATACCAATATAGTGGAGTAACTTTTGGTGTTACAGTTGGCTTCTTGATGAAAATGCTATAGTTGTATAACTGTGTATATGTAAAACTATTTATACATTTTGAGAAGTACAGCTTCTAGTTCAACTGGAAGACATCTGATTCCTTTGGGTGTACATATGAATGATGTGTGTACCACAAATAAATCAGAGTACATTTTATCCTCCATAGGTTTCTTTTTGAATTAGTGAAAACAACGTTTTTACAGTGACATTATGCCTTGTGTATTGCCACTCAAAAACAAATATTTTATGTTCAATCTTGAAACTTCTTATGGAATTTACAAATTCACAATGAAGTCAGATGTTTCACCAGAATCACCTTCTATATCTTTAATGTGATTCTGTGAATTGAATGAAAGAAATCAAATAATTATTGGATATTCTATTTGAAGCATTTGGTGGCCTAGATACAACTAGCATCTTTTAACTCTTTGTGAAGTTTTTCTGCTAATGGAACTGATATATTAACAGCTATACTTTCCCTCAAAGTATTAGGAAATTTGGAACGGAAAATGATTTATATGAATTAAGAGCAGTCATTGGATCGAAATGAAAATTACATTTCACAGTGTTATGTAAGTCTACCTTCTGCAGCTGCACGTTTTCTTTGGGCAGATTCTTCTTAAAATAACTATTCATTTTTGAAGGAGATGCTGATGCTTCTTCAGCATATTTGTGTCTTCTGGTTGTCATTGTGGGCACAGTGATATCACTTTGGCTCCCATGGTGGAGAGTAAATGCTGTCAAGCATTTTGTGCAAGTTTCCCATTCATCATCATTTTTTTGGAGAAATATAAATTTGGTACTTAATTTTTCATTAAATATGCACTTTGATATTTTGAGTTTATTGATTCCCAGAAGGATTCTTGCAAAATAAAAAAAAAAAAACATTGCCAAACAATATTACACCATACAATAAATAACAGATTCACTGTAGCAGGAGCAATCAGGCTACTTTCCATACACTAGTGTAAGGCTACTGTCTCTATTCCCTGTTTATATACACTTAACATATCCTGCTTTGAGCCACTTGCTGGTCAAGGCCTGGGCCACAGCAGAACTTGCTTGTACATCAAGTTGTCTGGCTAGGCCGAAGGAGCTGTTACTAAGCCCTTATGTCAGAGAACACTTCATTTCATCAGTGATTGTGCTCCAGTTATGTCCTTGAATAGGAAATGTTGATCATGGATCGGCAGAGATGGTTATCTTTGAGATTTAACAGGTTTTAAATTTTTTTTTAATGTTCGTTTACTTTTGAGAGAGAGAGAGAGCGCGCGCGCGCGCACACACACACACACACACACACACACACACACACACACGCATGAGTTGGGGAGGGGCAGAGAGAGACAGAGACATAGAATCCAAAGCAGGCTCCAGGCTCCGAGCTGTCAGCACAGAGCCTGACGTGGGGCTCAAACTCACGAGCCGTGAGATCATGACCTGAGCTGAAGTGGGATGCTTAACCAACTGAGCCACCCAGATGCCCCGAGATTTAACAGTTTTTTAAAGTGAGCACTCCGTGCATGGTACATGCCTCTCACACACTTCGAGAGGAAACCATGGCAGAAGCTGGATCCACAAAGTAGAGGGTACCAAACACATCCCAGCTTATTTTAATGCAACTACTACTACTAATGCTTCATTTAAAAATCACCAGAGCAAATGCTAAACTACATGGGGGTTCTGGAACAATAGGTATATACTATGACTGCCCTGGACAACCGGGCATCTTATGTTTGACTCAATTTAGGAAAACCCATTACATTCACGGATAAAGTTCCTTTAAATTTGCATTGGACATGGACTGTATTTGTTTCTGATTGGGGTCCCTGTAGCCTCTCACATCCAGTAAACATGATCACTGGCTGGTCTTCTTTTTCAGAAAGACAGTTTGACAAAATAGGAAAAGACTGGTCTTAACTCTATTGCTTTCTAGCTGTGTGACCTTTGACATTTACTTAGTTTCCTCATCTGTCAATTGGGGTCAAGATACCCATCTTATAAGTAGGTTGGATTGTTTGTTGTCAACCTAGCATCATCCTCGCCACTCTCTAAAATTTCTCTGGCTCACAGGGGAGACACTTAGAGCAACATTTCACAGAATGCCTTTCTGGTGTGAGTCTGGGTTTGTAATGTTCCACTGGGAGGGACTTGTGTGAGCTTTGAAAGGCAAAAGAGGAGGAGAAGCTGGATCCTTTGCAGATGCTTCCCTCGGTTTTCATTGTCCTCCTGAGATTCCCACCCCGAAGTGCTGTAGCAGCTGACATCATCACAGTGGCCTTCGTGAGATTTCTGCGCTTTTGGATTTCTGGGAAGTGGCCTTCCTGACTTTCACTCCCTTAGTCCTGCCAAAGGTTGCAAAGGTTCTAATTCCCTGCATTCAACCTTTCTATTTAGCATACAGAGTTTCTGTTTTCCTGGTAAGCTCTAACAGATACCTGGAGTGGTTGTGAGGATGAAATCCATACTATGTGTACAGCACTCACCACAGAACCTGACAGGCATCAAGCAGATGGTCAATCCACAGTAGCTGCCTTATTGTTATAATCATTAGGAGAATGCCTTGATTTATTGTTTCTCATTTTGGTACTGGGCGAACTGGGGAGACCTCTGGACCCTCACAACTCTGCTAGTCTATCCCTGGGACTTTTCTGGAGGCTCTTAGTCTGATAGATGAGAAAAGAATTCAAGGATGGACCAGACACAGCATTTGAGTGGAACAAGTGAAGAGTTTATTAGAGAGAGTACACTCTTGAGATATGAGAGCACTGAGATCAAGGGAGGGTTGTGCCTGGGGTTTGGCTCTTTATCTTTTATTGAGAGTTGCTAACTAAGGGGAGGAATATTTAATATTTGGAAAGGAGATTTCTTTGCCAGCAGGGGTTCACACCTTTTCTCTTCTACTTGGTCAAGGATTCCGTGGCCTTCTTTGTCTTGGGCCTGTCTGGTTTGATCTGGCTTCTTGTGACTTTGTAGAGTACTGCCAGAACAGGCTGCTAACTTTCTCAATAATGGGGCTTGACCCTCCCTTTGTTGGCTCCATGCATCCTGTTAAAGCCTAACTAACTACTTACTCTAACTCTTCTGTCTCAGAACAAAAGCCCGTGTTCTATCTTTGTACCTTTGAATCGTTTCTCTGTTCAGAAGCCTCTGAAGTATGGCCATTGGTTGGAAGATGGTTTGTGCTTTCCATGGCTCCAACCTGCTCCAGTTCTGACAGTTGGCCATGGTTCTCTGTCCTGACTGCTGGACCAGGCATAGTAGGTCCAGGTAAAGAAGCTTCATAAGGATGAAGTCTGAACTTCAGAGGAGGAATGTAGAATAAGGAGAAGACAGCCTAGGGCCTTCCGCTTCATGAGCAGCTGACATAGAGAGACAGCCAGCTACCAAAGGGATGACCCCACCTTGTCCTGGTGCTAAAATCCACCTAGTTCCCCAGTACCGTTCCAGACTGATTTGTGGTAACAGTGCTCTGTCATTACAGACAGTGGATAGCACTGCCTCTACTTCTTCCCATGTATACAATTTGGGACTTAATTTTTCTCAATATTCTGATCTGTCCTCACCCGTATGGAAACTGACAGGATAAAGAGAGAGAAGAATAGTATTTTCTCTAAACTCTAACATCTTCACTTCTCCTTTCCCACCCACAAATCGCCTCTTGGAAGTATAACTGTCTTCTTTGTCTCTTGAGAACATTAAGTGAACAATGGGGATTAAGGGAATTGGCTTCTTTTAACCTGCTTTTCTGTTTCTCAAATGATGCAAGACAAATTTCTCTTGCAAGACACCCCAGGTATGTAGCATGGTCCATAGGGTGGTATCATGGTATAGTGGAGATAACATTGATATAATGAATAGGAGAGCTGAGTTCTCAATCTAGCTATGATACCTTAAACAATTCATTTCCCTTTTTTTCTGGAACTTTGGCTTCTTCATGTGTATGATAAATATGGAGTTATACAGATCTGTTGTCTTTTACCCCAAGCTCTTGCCAGATATGAAGAAGATTTCAAAGTTTTTCAGAATACTAAAAGGTAATACATCTTGCATCATGTAACACCTTCAACAGGGTTAGGGACAACATCCTGTAATCAAATACATTAATATTTCTGCAGCAAAATGTATGAATATTCACAATGAGTGAGATAGACATTATAATAGCCTAATGTGTGATCAGGTCACATCTTTGCTTTGTGGAGGAAGTAACACTTGAGCTGAGATCTGGATGACAAGATGGCACCTGCCATGTAAAGATCACGAGGAAGGTAAAGGATCAGGTAAAGGATCAAGCTAGGGCAGAAGTCAAGAGGTGAGAATGAGCTTGGCACACGTGGAACAAAGGGAAGGTCGGTGTTGCTGAAGACAGGCAAGGATGAAAGGGGCAGAAGGGAGTTAGTGAGGGAGTTAGGACTCAGATCACAGAAGGCCCTGCTGGCCTAGCTAAGGAGTCGGGATTGCGTTCTAAGTGGAGTAGGAAGATTTTTGAGGGCTTCAAGCAGGGAAATAACATAATCTAAATGAACTCTGAGCAAGTTTCCACTGACTGGCATGTGAAGAAGGGAGCTGAGCAAGGGAGCAGAGAAGCCAGGGACATTGGAGGGAAACCGGGAGCTGAAGAGGCCACGGAAAGAGTTTCAAAAAGAAGCATGTGGGCAACTGTGTTGATCGCTAGTGAGAAGTTACATCCAATGATTGATTCTCAATCAGAAACTGGTATCGGACTTGGCAGTGTGGAAAAAGTCATTGCTCTGGAAATGGTTTCATTTTTTTTTTAATTTTTTTTTCAACGTTTATTTATTTTTGGGACAGAGAGAGACAGAGCATGAACGGGGGAGGGGCAGAGAGAGAGGGAGACACAGAATCGGAAACAGGCTCCAGGCTCTGAGCCATCAGCCCAGAGCCTGACGCGGGGCTCGAACTCACGGACCGCGAGATCGTGACCTGGCTGAAGTCGGACGCTTAACCGACTGCGCCACCCAGGCGCCCCTGGAAATGGTTTCAATGGCGAAATGGAGACAGAGGGCTTGATTGGAGCACGTTGAGGAAAACATGGTCCTGCTGTTAAGGGGAGCAGAGAAGTGCAGCTGCAGTTGAAGAGATGTGGGATGAGGGACAGTGGGTGCCATACTCTGAATGTGGGGCTAGGATTGCAGGCTGGGACAAATGCTACGGATATAGAGTGAGGAGGGGGTGGAGGAAGTCACATAGCTTGACCCCCGTATCGCAAAATGTGACTAGCCACAGCTGATGGACTCCGGTCCCAACCGATGCTGCCAGGATTGCCAATAATATTTCCTCTTAGCTCCGGAGTCTGCTTGAGGCTTTCTCTTGCAAATGTACTGGGAATAACGATAATTAAAAGTGTTTGGGGAAAATGTCAATGCCTGAATACAAATGCTCCAAGCTCATCATTCCCACGAGATTACCTCTTTCCTTGGCCACTTTTTATCTGAGGTAATTTATCTGTTACTTAAGAATTTCCAAGCTTATCTTAAACCTGGCTGGTTTTCTCCTTTGCTAGTGGTTAAAAGCTCATTCTTATGAAACTGGAATAATCTGGCACTTCTCAAAATGAACAGCGGCTCAGTGGAAGCCTTCACAGTTGTTTGTGAAATAGGAAGCATCAAAGGCAGCCTGGTCTGCTTGGGTACAGTTTGAAAAGGGCAGTTCCATTTCTTACCAACTGTTTTGTCTAGCAGGGCATCCTGTAAATATTTGCCAAGTGTGTGTCCTATGCAAGACTCCGGAGAACATGCCAGTGAACCAGACTGCATGGTATTTCCTTTCAAGGATTTTTTTAGTTTACTTAGATGATTAATGATTTGTTATTATTTATGTGCCGGACATTCTGCTGAGTACTTCACTTTTGTGACCTCACTGGATCCTTCTCTGTGAGTTTGCTCCTCCTCCTATCTTTCTTCACAGACAAAACTGAGGCTCAGAGAGCCAAAATCATTTGGCCAAACACATAATTAAGAGGTGGCAGGGCTAGGATTTCAGATTCTGGAGCAGCACTGGCCAAAAGAACTTTCTGCAATGATGGGAGATGTTCTATCTTTACACTAACTCCTGTAGTGCTCATGCACTACTTAGTGCAACTGAGGAACTTCGTTTAAAATTTGAATTGAATTTCTTTACATGTAAATAGCTCCTTGTGGCTCGGGAGGCTGTACGCTTTCTTCTAAACCATGCTGGGTCACCACAAGAAAGGTGGAACCAGGATGGCCATTCCTTTGTTCTGCCAGCTTTGAGGGCACTAGTGTTCTCCAGTCCATCCCTAGAGTGTGCAAGGTAAGCTCCAGCCTCCAGCACACATAGCGACTAAGGGAAACAGTGAACACGGCCACCTAAGTACAGGCACGGGGAGGTAGTGACTGCTGATGGGCTGGCTTTGTCTCCTGCAGCTGCCCTGGTTGAGGGTCATTATGGTGGTGGACTGCCTCGGCGGGCTATGACCCAGGCTGTGATATTGCTCAGCACTCAGCATAGGTCCCCTCCCCCAGGTGCTGGCATCTGTCTCTGGGGCCTCAGCCTACAGTGCAGGGCCAGATGCACTCAAATGCCCATCCTTTACTGTCCTGAGCAACGCCCTGCATTCTTGCCTCAGAATCCTATTATGTCTTCTTAAAAGATGGGACTCACATTTTCAACATGTTTGGGTGAGGGAAGAAGGGCACGGTGGATTCTCTATCTCTGCCTATCCCTGTTTTGTTTGCTTACTGTGATTGTCTTTTGAGATATGACCAAGGTGACTTCTTGGTACCCTTCTCACTTAAAGCCCAGGGTAAAAATCTTTTTGTATTCATCTCCCTCCTTAGTTTGTCTTCAGGGAATGGAAAACATTTTTCCCAAGGTCTTCCTAGCTCTGTTTTCCATCCGGATCCTTAGAATGGAAATTTGCACATAGAAAGCAGTGCTCTGGTATGTGGGTGGTATTTTCCCCAGGCTTCCCAAGTGCTGTGTAGCTGAGCCTGGATGCTGGATGATTTTCTTGTTTTCCTTTGCCACTTGGGGCCAGAATTTTAATTTATATGGTTCTCCGTTTACCTCTATAGCATTCCTATAATTCAAAGGTAGTTTTCCTACCCTAATCTCCTTACTGATTTATTAATTTCACTCCTCTTTCCCACACCCTCAGTCTGGAAGCACACCCTCAAGTTCTGCTTGGGTGGCTGCACCCAGATACCTCCCTGACTCTGATTCATCATATATGGGTGGGGGGCAATTTCCCCTACTAGTTCTCCTTGGGGCGTGAAGCAATTTCTGCGGCTGGCTCTCACCTTTCTCACTCACTCCTTAGTATTTGAGCACAGGAAGGCTCCTGAGGCTACCTGAACACAGGAATTAGATGTGTTCTTTCAGAAGTTGGCCAACATGAGTCCTATAATTGGTCTCTAAGGTCCTACGTATTCTGAGTCAGGTTCCCAGAAGTCTCTCTAGCCTTACTTACTCCAAAGTAGAAATTGAATAGCAGCCACAGATTCCCCCCTACATACCAAGAAATATGAGGTAAATCCTGTGGTATCATTCCACGTACTTATCAGTCATGTTCTAAAATGTCATGTTGGTTTCTTTTTGCTCAGTCTGGGATTGTGCCCACAATTTAATTTGCAGGGTTTTTTTTCTATTTTTTTAACGTTTATTTATTTTTGAGACAGAGAGAGACAGAGCATGAATGGGGGAGGGTCAGAGAGAGGGAGACACAGAATCCGAAACAGGCTCCAGGCTCTGAGCTGTCAGCACAGAGCCCAACACTGGGCTGGAACTCACGGACCGTGAGATCATGACCTGAGCCGAAGTCGGCCGCTTAACCGACTGAGCCACCCAGGCACCCCTAATTTACAGGTTTTAAGAAAAACCTTTGTGTTTGGAGATTTCATGTGTGTGGTAAATAGTGACCTTGGATTTCCATACCTTTTCTAGCAGAAGTATTTCTCACAGTGAATGACTCTCAGTGCCTTTCCCTTTGTCTTAGTGGCTGAGCAACCCATCTAAACTTTCAAATTTGGTGTCTATGTGCACAGTACAGGACTTAGTAGAGCCATTAGTGCTAGAACATATGCCTGTATACAATATCCTATCACTGTCTGAACCTCTGATCACAGACCTCTCTCTCCCTCTGAAGAAGTTGGAGAGAGCCTGAGGAGGCTGAGAATCTTGTCCTGGGGACTTCTTCTTTTATTGGTTTACTGGTCTCGCCCGGATAACTTTGACTTAGATCTAGTCAGGAAAACCAATCCACTTTAGGTGTTTCAAATAGCAGGGATTTAATATGGGGAACTGGTTATAGCAATGTTGGGGTTCCCAAATAAGCAGGATGCTAGACCCAAAGCTGTTCTCTATTGTTGAAGCCATGCCAGTGGTAAGCACAAACAATAAAGAAGTGTGTTCTTCCCTCCTCCTACCTTCTAGTCTCTTGCTAGTTCTCCTCATCAGCAGAACCATCAAGGAACCAGCTGGCATGGAAATCTGGAAAATATGGTATGCAGACTCCCAGCCCCAGAATCATAGAACCAACTGTAGAAGGGTAGGCTTGGAGATCAAAGAAAATTGGGAAATAATGAATACAGTCATGAAATGGTTTGGCAAATCTGGATTGATTGTTCATAGTTATTTCTTAGAATACATTAAATTCAGGAAGATCTTTAGTTTTCTATGGTTAGTGGAATTCGACCAGTATCATGTTGAGGTCTGTGGCTTGCCATGTGCTGGGACTCTGTATATCTGATGTATTTTTTACTGAGGCTTTTGGAACTGCTATTTACCAAGGGACAGCTTCAGACATGCCTTTCCCAGATACTAGTATCTTAAGGGGGTGTATCACCTTCAAGGTCCACTGAAAGGTCATGTTATTTAAATAACCTAATACTTCAAAATACTTTTTGTCCCCACTCACTAGCAACTAAGAAAACTTGAGGCATCATTTTCAGAACATATGAAAGCAGTTTTTTCTTTGTTTTTAGTTGCCATAAACATTTGATAGGGAACAGTGTGAGACGTTTGAACTCAGGGTACAGTATATATTTTGTCATGCCTGTTCTGAATATGGCATTTTATACATACCTGTACCTTGTGTGTTATGGGCTATATATGGGCCATAAGACTCTTTTAATACGTTCTAAAAGAATAGAAAGAGTAGTTGAAAGGGAAAACCGAAGTCAGGAGTAATATTTTCTCTTTCTATAAATTGGGCCTGAGTTGGGCTTATAGTACAAAGGTTAAGATAGATCTTCAAGACCCTCAACCATTTTGGGAAAGGTCTAGAAAACTGGATAGTAGAACTTACCCCTTGAAAGCCTAGATCTATGGAAAATAATAGGATTATTTAATATTTCTACAGTGATTTGTCCTTCCCAATGTGAGAATTTTCCATCACCTCTTCTTCTAGGAAAAGGAGAGATAAAATGCAAAACATTCTATTGCACTAGCTACTGTTTATGAAGAGACAACTATGTTCCAGGAACTGTGTGAGGTTTTAAATATATTTTGTATATAATCAACAACTGTGCAAGGTAAATGTTTTGCCCTATTGTAAAGATGAGAAAATCTCCTTATGGAACTTCCTCAGACACAGGGGAAGTCTTCAGTGAAGAACCCAACAAGCAGTTCAGAGTTCTAAATCCTCACTACCCAAGGGGTGGTCTTTGGACTAGCAGCACGGATGTTATCTGAGAGCTTGTCAGAAATGTAGAATGTCTGCTCCCACTTCAGACCCACTGACTCAGAATCTACATTTCAACAATATTCCCTAGGTGAGTCATAGGCTCATGAAAGTCGGAGAAGCATGGCTCTGGGCTGATGTCAGCAACTTTTTTTTTTTTCTGTAAAAGGCTAGATAGTAAATATTTGAGGCTTTGCGGGCCATATGGTCTCTGTTGCAACCACTCAGCTCTGCCTTGTGGCATGAAAACAGCCACAGACAACGTGTAAATGAAGGGGTGTGGCCGTGTTTCAATAAAAGTGTATTACAGAAATAAGCAGTGCTGGGCTGTATGTTGCTTATAGGCTGTAGTTGGCCAAGCTGTGTCCTAGATGGACTGTAGTTTATTTTTTCCTACTATGTTAGATTGTAAACTCCTTGAGGGCCATGACTATTTTCTCTAGCACGGTCTTTGACACATAGCAGTGCTCTATGCATCCTTGGTGCTAGGTGGCTTTGCCATGAGGATAAGATGCTTCATTCATTAAAAATTCAAATGAGAGGAAAATTATGTGTGCTGGAGGCAAGGCTGTTGTTCTAACACAGGAGGCTTTACAGTGTTTGGCATTAGTCCAGTGCCATCTGTCAATCTTGCAAGCACAGAAACATGCTTAGTTAACTCACTGAGAGCAAATTCAGTCCTCAGAGCTGAACTCATAGTAACCAAGTTCATAAGACTGATGTATAAAGCCAGAATGAGCAGTTACTAATATACAATGAGAAATAATCTTCACAGGAGTGAAAATATGGAATGGCATGACCAATATATTCTTTTCCCTTAGGTTGGCACTTCTTAATCTGGCGTCTGGGGGTTCAGATGATCATAGGACATCTGAAAATGGTATGCAAAATATATGTCTATTGCATTTTTCTTGAGGGAGGGTCTATAGTTCTAGTAGATTCCTAAAGAGGTCTATGAATGATGTAAAGGTTAAGAATCACTGTAGGTACACTGACAGGAAAATCCAAATTATAATTTAAATTCCTTTCTTTATTTTTTTAATATGAAATTCATTGTCAAATTGGTTTCCATACAACATCCAGTGCTCATCCCAACAGGTACCCTCCTCAATGCCCATCACCCACCCACCCCTCCCTCCCACCCCCCATCAGCCCTCAGTTTATTCTTAGTATTTAAGAGTCTCTTATGGTTTGCCTCCTTCCCTCTCTGTAACTTTTTTTTCCCTCTTCCCCTCCCCCGTGGTCTTCTGTTAAGTTTCTCAGAATCCACATATGAGTGAAAACGTATTGTATCTGTCTTTCTCTGCCTGACTTATTTCACTTAGCATAACACTCTCCAGTTCCATCCACATTGCTACAAAAGGCCATATTTCATTCTTTCTCATTGCCAAGTAGTATTCCATTGTGTATATAAACCACAATGTCTTTATCCATTCATCAGTTGATGGACATTTAGGCTCTGAACAAATCAGGAGACTATAGATGCTGGAGAGGATGTGGAGAAATGGGAACCCTCTTGCATTGTTGGTGGGAATGTAAACTGGTGCAGCCACTCTGGAAAACAGTGTGGAGGTTCCTCAAAAAATTAAAAATAGATCTACCCTATGACCCAGCAATAGTGCTGCTAGGAATTTACCCAAGGGATACAGGAGTGCTGATGCATAGGGGCACTTGTACCCCAATGTTTATAGCAGCACTCTCAACAACAGACAAATTATGGAAAGAGCCTAAATGTCCTTTCTTTATTTTTTAATGCTTATTTTTGAGAGAGACAGTGTACAAGTGGGGGAGGGGCAGAGAGAGAGGGAGACACAGAATCCAAAGCAGGCCCCAGGCTCTGAGCTGTCAGCACAGAGCCCAACGCAGGGCTCAAACTCATGAACCACGAGATCATGATCTGAGCTGAAGTGAGACGCTTAACCAACTGGGCCACCCAGGCGCCCCTGCTTTCTTACTTTAATGAGAACTGTTAATGGTATGACAAGATAATATTTTTGAAAAATTAACCTTAGCTTATTTTTCTGGTATTTTCAACATTCCCTCTCCTCCTCATTTTGTTTGCTCCAGCTGTACCATTCTTTGCTTTAGGGGAAAGATGACAGACTAGGTTGGAGAAATTTATTCTTGGCTTTTGAGTTTCAAAAAGTCTAGCTTTGGGGAGGGTGGTGGGTGGGAAATAAGTACCAGAGCAGTAACAGTGAACACCAAATTTGGCTGTGATGAGAGTACTATTTGCCTCAGCTAAGGATTCTTCAGACTGAGGGACAGGAAGTCAGTGTGAAGCCAGAGTTTCGATTTGGGTGGGTTCTTTGAGTAAGTGGCATTATGCTTGCCTCTTTAGGTTGAGTCCTCCAGGTAGAGGAGCACAGTTGTCATTGTAAATAATTTTGGGTTATTGGAGAGCAGAGAGGACCTGCACTTTCCACTCCCTTTTCCCAGATAGAGTCCAGTGAATCAATGACACGCCAAGATAGAAATGTCTGAATGGTATGGCTAGTGGGTGGGCTTGAGACAGCCTCATAGACTGTCCAGAGTCCAGAGTCCAGTGCAGTGCAGGAGCAGCAGAATATTTATTGAGTACATGGGAGATACACAGACCTGGCACAGAGAAATGGTAAACGTGAAGAAGTCTTGTGGTCAGGGCAAGGAGGATGTGGCAGTGATCTGTGTGGACAGAGGGAGGACCAAAAGCCAGTTGGAAATGAAGATGGCTCAGTGGATGTGAGTGAGGAACATGAGACCAAGGACAAGACTGAACCAATCATGCTATTATGTTCTCAGCAATTTAGCAACTCAGGAGAAAGGGATGCAGCCAAGATTAAATACTCCCACCTGGGATTCAAAATAGCAATTAATCATAGCTATGGAAAAAAGTAAAGTCAATTATTTTTTTTTTTACCATACTTCTGAGTTTGTGGATAGTAATTGATACCTGTCACCTGTCACAGCGTATACTTCGAGTACCTTAAGTCTGTAGAAGTACATATTCTTTTTTATTAACTCAGTGATTCACATCCCTGGTCGCATATTAGAATAACCTGGGGAGTTTTTAAAATCCTCATCCCAGGTCATTTTGCAGATTAAACTAGATAATTTTGCAGATTAAATTAGAATCTCTGGGGTAGGACCGAGACATCTGTATTTTTTTAAAGTTCCCAAGGCAATTCCAATTTGCAAACAAGGTTGAGAATGGCAGCTATAGGCCAGTCTCCAGGGGAAGTAGACCAGAATCAGAAAGTTACATGGTGAGAATGGAACCAAAACCTAGTGGATGAGTTATGTGAATTGAATGAATAATGCTTTCAGGCATTCATGTTCACTGCAAGGGTGGCCTGGATGGCCTTGTTGATGGGGTTAGAAAGTCTTAGCTTGTGACAGAGTTTGGATGATCCAGCTAACATTTGCCTCACCTACTCTTTTTTATTAATGTTTATTTTTATTTTATTTTTTGAGAGATACACAAAGAGAGAAACAAGCGGGGGAAGGGCAGAGAGAGAGGGAGAGAGAATCCCAATGCTTGTGGGCCTGAAACAGGGCTTGATCTCATGAATCATGAGATCATGACCTGAGCTGAAATCAAGAGTCGGACACTCAACCTACTGAGCCACTCAGGCGCCCCTGCCTCACCTACTCTTAATGTCTTCCTGATTTCCTAGGTAACCAAGTCCTCTTCTGACTAACACATTCTTTAGTCATGTTAACGGGTTCATTCTGGTTATTGTACAGTCCTGCAGGCTTGGGAGGTCTTCTGTATTGTAAAGGTGATTGCATATCCCTGCTGTGATTCATTATGTTTTGATTTTAAAGTTTAACTCAGAGGGTAGCCTTATTTTCCCCATTTCTAAGTTCTTAGGGGTGTTTTACTACAATTCTACCCTATCCCGGTCCTGACAGCGGTCACATCACAAACCATATTATCTCTTCACAAAGACTGTTAATAAATAATGTTGCCAAATGCACATCTGTCACTGATTTAAAAGGAGATTCTCATGAACAATTTCTTTGAAAACATTGTTCAAATATCATGGCAGACATTCTCCTGTTGTGTTAGATAACGGAGATGTAGAAATAGCTTGCAAGCATGACCATGTAATCTTACATCAAATCATCTGGAGCAGTGTTCTTAAATGCCAAGCAGATGAATTTGCCAGCAAGCATTTATTGAGCACCCATTTTCTGTCAAAGACTGTACTTGTGAAAACAAAAATAAGAAACCTGGTCCCTTGCTGAAGAATGACTGGATGTAGTCTACAACCTATCTGGGCACCATGTTTATTTCAGCATGTACATTGTAATCACTTATGAATCTGGCAAAATGCCTGCATTTTGAAAGAGCTAATGATGAGTTTTGATGATACCATAAGGTTTGTTACATCACACACACACAGCCATTCTTTTTGTCCAAGCCTGGCTAATATGACACAAAGTCATAGGTGATGCTTTTTTCTATATATTCTTTTAACGTTTATTATTGAGAAACAGAGCATGAGCATGGGAGGGGTAGAGAGAAGAGGAGACACAGAATCTGAAGCAGGCTCCTGGATCTGAGCTGTCAGCACGGAGCCCAACGCAGGCCTTGAACTCACAAACTGAGATCATGAACTGAGCCAAAGTCGGTCGCTTAACCGACTGAGCCATCCAAGCGCCACGGTGATGCTTTTTTCTTAGCAGATTATAGAGAGAGGCCATTTTTGCTTAGTGGTTAATAGGAAGATAGAAATGTGCATTTTTTCCCCTTCAGAATATTCTTCAAGTATACTGTGCTTTTCCCTGTCAATCCACATAGTAGCCAGAATGATTTAAAAATCATTATGTCCTACCCCTATTTAAAAGTTTCAATGTTTCCCATTGTCCTTAGAATAAAGTCTACATTTTAAAATATGATTAACAACTCCCCTCTCCCAGCTCTTGTAGGAGACATTCCTTAATTTCCCATTCCATGCCTACCATCACTGGATCAAGATGTTTTTTTCTGGATTCTCCAATCATAGCACATATACTTCATTATCATTGCTTGCTAAATTGCTTGCTCTATTTTCCCAATAGACTCTAGGACCAAGTCTATATATTTACAATGGTACCCCAGGTACCTATCCCAGTACTTGGCCCACAGTTGATGCTCAATATTTATCAAATGAATGGATGAATGTCTCAGTCCGTATGGGCTGCTACAACAAAAATACCATAGACCGGGTGGCATAACAAATACGTGTTTCTTACAGTTCTGGAGACTGGGAAGTTCAAGGTCAAAGTGCTGGTATCTGATGAAAACACTCTTCCCTGTTCATAGATGGCTGTCTTCTTGCTGTGTCCTCACATGGCAGAAGAGACAAGGGAGGTCTCTGGAATCTCTTATAAGACCACGGATCCCGCTCATGAGAGCTTGACCTTCATGATGTATTCATCTTCCAAAGGCCCTACTTGCAAACACTATCACACTGGAGATGTGGTTTCAACATACGAATTTCGGGGAGAGACAAACATTCAGTCTGTAGTAGCCTCCATATAAGCTTGTGTTTTCTGTGTGTTTTCTCTACTAGCCTATAAATTCCTGGAGAGCAGGAGCTGTTTTTCATCTTTGGGTCCTCATAGTGTCTAGAACAAAGTAGGAGCTCAGTATCTGGTAAATGAATGTTTAAATGCTGTTCCCTCTTTGTAGAATGCCTCTCTATTCCCAGGGTCCTCTTCCTTTCTTTCTCTAGAGAAAGCCTCCTCCTCAAGGTCCTGCTTAGTTACTACCTCCCTTGAGCAACCTTGCCTGAAACCCATGGACAGAGCCAAGTCACTTTTCCTCACTCCCTCTCTATACTCTTATAGAACTCCAGTCCGAGTGTATGATCTTTATGGTCACACAGCATCCTACACATAGAGGAGTCCCTCACGAGGTTTAATGCTCTGCTGTCACCGTCTTCAAATTCATAATGATTTTGAAAAAGTGGCCCTTCATCTTCATTTTGCCCTGGGATCTGTAAATGATGTAGGCATTCCTGATCCCAGCACAGTGCATGGCACCTAACATGGGGTTCAGTAAATGATTTTGAATTTGAATGTTGAATTGTCCATAGTTATTCCTGTCCAGAAGAGGAACCATAAATCTGTTCCTGTGAAATTCTTTTGCATTATTTCAACACATTTATCAGACTCTTACTACTCTTATAGATCCTTCTCTATTCACGCTTGGCATTCCATTCACTGAAACCACAAAGGAAATGTTCTCATCCTTGGAGAACAAACCCTATTCCCAACTTTGCAGTCATGCAAACTGTCTGATAGAAAACAGAAAATACTATATGGCTTATCTTCAAGAGGATTCATTTTGACTTGCTGGGACACTCATGTGAGAAAGCAAGGGCAGGTGATCTAATTGCACACTTGGGAAGTGCATTTTATCATCTCCATTTTTCACACACTCAGAAGTACAGGATTTGGCTTCCAGGAATGGCAGAAGAGCCTTCACTATGATAGCACCCATAAGAGAGGGCTGTTATGAAATTGCTTTTTAGCTGAAATAGGAAAACATGTTGTGAAACAAATGAATGCCCTCTCAACCTGGTTTGATATAGAGGTATGATTTAGTAGTTCTGCTTGATAATTCTATTCATTTGTTGTGACTTGTACAGAACTTTGGTTTTAGGAGTGTATGTAAGTCATCAAGGTCAGTTACAAGAGTCAGACATTCTCAATTCTCAGGTTTGGATGCAGCTGACAGAGTGTAGCATACACTGTGTGATTAGAAACAGCGTGAGTGGTATATAGCAGTGTATTTTCACTGACTTGTTTAAAGTAGTATTGGTCCAATGGTTGTACTGCTTTGTTTTCAAAGCCTTAGTAAGGATGTGATGGACATTCCATGAAGGAAAGGTGGGGTTTTGCGATCAGCAATGATATCAGGACCATGTTGCTGCCTTCATCATTATAATCATTGTCATTGTAATAAGCACGTACATTATTTTAGGGCTTAACAGTTTCCAAAGCATGTTTCCATCCACTGCCAGTATGTTATTGCCAAGAGAGCAGGCACTTCTAGGAAGGTATGTTTGTTATTTTTGTCTTACATCCACTTACTGGAGATGTTTCTTTGAGAAATCAAAAGGAAAACTGGAAGAGGCAGAAAACATTTGGAAACTCAGAACATAAATTCTGTAAGAGATATAATTGGTTTAGAAGGAAAAAGCCTAAAATAGCAAGAAAACATGAATTGGAAACATTAAAGGAAGTGATTTGGGCTCTATGCCTAAGAGGTTGCCACAGGTGTCCTTCATGGAGGTGCCCCACCACTCACAAGCCATGAGTTGGCTTTCATGGTTTGTAGCTGTCTCTGGGCTCTCAGGAGGAATGGGTTAACCCAATTAATTGCTCTTTATGCAGGCTTCCTGAGTAAATGATAAAGAGAAGTGGGGGGTAAAAGTCTGGCTAATTGCTGGCTGGAAGAAAATGCATTATGAAGATGAAAGTAGTCACCTAACAAAAGGATTCCTCTCATTACAAAAGGGATGGAAGGTCCTTTAAAATAAGGACCTCTCAAATGTTTGCTTGTAGGTCATTAATTACTCAACTGAGTAAGAAACCAAAAGCCCCTGCTGAAGAAATGTCAATCAGAAATTAAGACAAAGCAAATCTAAAATCATACTGGTAAATGGACTTTAGAAGTTAGGTTTTACATGTTTCATTTTATTGGGGAGCAAGTTAAAATACCAAAGTAGGGTTCAATACCAGACCCTTGGCAATCCTTGAGAGAAAGCAAGTGAAAAAGATCACAGCCTTGTAATAAAACCTATAAGCTGCAGTTAATATTGATAAGGGCAGCATACTTTCTAACCCTCATAGATTCCAAGTTCTGAAAGAGTAGGACTGTGTCTTGTTCATCTTGCACCACAGGCATAAAATAGGAATGCAGGAAATGCTTGATTGAAGATAAAATTTAGAGGGATTTCGAAGTGATGGGGGCAGCATATTTGCATATTTGGTATATTAAGTCAAGAGAGTTAGTAGTTAAGTCTTGACCAGAGTTAGATAATTTGAGACACTAAAAAATTTTGCTTGTTATCCCGATGCAGCTCGTTTTGCCTTGAGAAACATTATGGTCTGTGTTGTGAAGTATGTGTTTGGCTTTTTGGGGAGGGATCCAGTGGGGCATCATAGTCCCTTCTGCTACACAAATGATACCAGACAATTTGATAGACTTGATAGCAGAAAGACTCTGGACAGGCCCCTCTTTTCACTTCAGTGCCTTGAAAAAGGAGAGGGGGGTGCTCCTGGGTGGCTCAGTCAGTTAAGCATCTGACTTGGGCTCAGGTCATGATCTCACGGTTCGTGAGTTCATGTCCCACATTGGGTGATGCACGAGTTCCACTTCTCTCTCTCTCTCTCTCTCTCTCTCTCTCTCTCTCTCTCTGCCCCTTGTGGGATTTTCTCTCTTTCTTTCCCTATCTTTCTGCCCCTCGCTCACTTGTGCCTTCTCTCAAAGAAAGAAAGAAAGAAGGAAAGAGAGAAAGAAAAAGGAGGAAAAGATTTTTCCTGCCTTCTCTGCTCACTACCCTTCACTAAGCCATTAAGCCTACATTTGTGAGGAAGGCATGCTGCTATAAGGGTAGATCCTAATATTCAGGAGATTCAACTCAATAAATATTTCTTGAATGCCTGCTAATTTCAAGGCTGCAAGTAGTGGATTAAAGCTAAGGTACTAGTTAAGATTGAGAAAGTATTTTCCTCTAGCATCAGTTGAGTTGATATTGGCTTGTCACTTCTTCCTGAAACTATCTTAAATCCATGCCACATCTTAACCTTCTTTCAACCTTATATTCTAAGCCATCACCATTTCTTTTACAGTTACTGCAATGGCCTCCTCACTAAACTTCTTTTTCCTCATTTGTGTCCCTTCAGTCTAACATGCATGGAGTAGCCAAGGGATTCTTTAGCAACTGCAGTCAGGATCGTGTTACTTCTCAGATCTCTGCCATGGCTCTTGATTTCACTCAGTGTTTTTAAAAGCCAAAGTCCCTCAAAATCCCTACATAGTTATCCTGTGGTCATTTTAACTCCCATCCTCTCCTCCATGCCCTTTCTGGTCCATTTAAACTGGCTGCCTCTCAGTTCCTTCAAGGTGACCAATTCCTGCCTCAGGAATTTTGTGGAGAACATATTTTAGAAACGCTCTTTACTCACTGGCTCTTACCTATCTTTTAGGCCATAGCTTACTTGTCTATGCCTTCATTCAGTCAATTTATGTTTCATAGCATTCCATTGGCTTCCTTCGTGGCATTCACTATAGTTTCTTACTCTACATTGTGATTGATATAATGTCTAACTCACCCACTAGGATATAAATTTCATGATGGCAGAGGTCATGCAAATTCTTGCTCAATATTTTATGCTTAGAGCCTTGTGAAACATCTGGTGCATAGTATGTACTGGGTAAATATAACCAATAACCCTTTACCTAGTGTGAGGTATAAATAATGTAGCTGAAAGTTTGCATGCCATTTACAGTGTGTACATTCTATGTAGTGTTTCTTTTATTTCCTAGGAGCTGTTATTGAATAAATTGTACATTTCAATCAGAGGTGCCTTTGAATAAAGGAGATATGGCATGCAAAGTCACCTTAAAGTAATGCAATGATTCATGGGTCAGCAGGACTTGAATGTAGCTTGATAGTAACACATCAAATGAAAGAATGTGTATGTACAAAAGCTGTTTGTGTTGTTAGTGGTAGAAGCTTAACAAAAGATGTACTAGCGATAATCATATTATTCCTTATAAATTAGTATATTGGCCTCTGGTTTTATAAGTCAGTATCTGTGGATTTGCTTAATGTGGCTTTGCCCTGGGGAGATGAATCCATTCCATTTCAGGTGGGCTAATACAAGATAAAATCAAATTTCAGAGTCTAGAACATTGAAGTCCAGACATTTGAACTACCTTGGTAATTCATCAAGATAATGTTAGTCTGATAGGGCTTTTCCTATCAGAGTATAGTGTAGGACTTTTCACATGGGGTTCATCCTGGTGCTGTGGGATTTTAGTGCATGGATTATCGTCAATCTTTGAATTTTAACTGAAGCTGCTCTACTGTTTCAGATTTGTGGCAAACATGCAGTAGGCTACAGAGAAATGCTAAACAGGCTTAAAAGAGTTTCAACAGGAAAATTCCCTCAAAATTGAGCATACTTGCTGGAAATTATTACACACTACAGAGAAATGTGTATGTCATACTCAGTTCAGATTACTATAACTCAGGCTACACAGAGATAAATAAAATACACTATTTCTCTTCCTTTTACTCTCCCATGTTGAACTACATAACATGACATTAAGTTTCTTTCATCTTCTTGACTCAATAGGTAGCTCTTTTCTTCTTTGGTTTTCTTTTTTCTTTTTCTTCCTCAGGAGATTTGCATGGCAATTCATGAGATCTCTCTCTGTCCTTTTCTCCTTCCCCCCTTTCTTACTTCTTCTCCTGTTTTCTCTTTTCTCTCTCTCTTCCCTGCTGCTTTTTTCCTTCACTGGGCTTACAAGTAAGCAATTTACTCAGCTACCTGTGAAGTAGTACTAGAAAATATCAATAGGACCCTCTGCTCCCAAAGAAAACTGCCTGACCCTCCAAAGAAGGACATTTTGGTGTGGCCATTGGATGCCATGGGTATTTTGGTACTTTTGTGTGATACTGAAGCTTTATTCTGGGTAAGAGTTTTTTTATTCTCTCTTGAGAAAAATATGGTCTTTGGTCTTTGTCAGGAAAAACATTTCAAGTAAAGGACGGTCATTTGTCTGGAAATTGTAGCAAAGATAGCTTAGCCGTGTGTTTCAATTACCTATTGCTGTATAACAAACTACCCCTATTCAGTGACTTAGCACAATAGTCATTATTTCACATGACTCTGTAGATTGATTAGGGTCAGTCTAATGATTTTTCTGCTGGACTTTCTTGGCTTCTGTCACATGACTGCAGTCAGATGATGGTTGAGGCTAAATTATCCAAGCTGTTTTAACTTACGTAGTCTGATACTTTGATGGGTATTGCTGAAGGCTGGGCTTGGCTGGGCTGAGGGGACATCTAGGTCACCCATTCTCCACATGGCCTTTTCATGTGGTCTCATCATCATGGTTGCTGAACTTCTTACATGGTGGCTCAGTATATCCGAGAGCACAAAAGCAGAAGCAGTAAGGCATTCTTAAGGTTTTGTTTCAGAACAGGTACAGGGTTACTTCTGTATTCTGTTGATTAAAACAAGACACAGAGCATCCCAGATTTGCTATGGGTGGGGCCTACCCAAATTCATGAGTAATGTGAAGAATTGTTCATTTGGAGCCATCTCTGGATTAACCACCATGCTGGGTAGCACAATTTATATCCCTTCAGGTGTTGCTGAATGGTAGCTGACCAGTCAGAAACTGTATTTTCCAGAATTCATTGCTTCTTGTGGCCATTGACTAATTATTTGGAATGGGAATGAAAATTATGTATTTCACTTTAGAGTTAAGGCTTTTATGAAATGGATGACTTTTCTATCCTCTTTCCCTTTTTTCATTGGCTAGATGCAAATAGTAAGATCTTGAAGATGACAGAGACACAGATTAGCAGGGGCCTAAGTCCTTGCAATACTGCATGGAGGAAAGCTGTCAGTAAAAACAGATATGCTCACTTTTCACTATTATATGAATAAGAAATAAACTTATGATGTGTTAAGTACATGGAAATTTGGATTATATTTGGTACCATAGCCTAGTGTTATTGCACTAATAAAGAAATCTGGTATTTGCACCACATCAACAAAAAATAGTATAAAAATCATATGTTCATCTCCATAGATGGAGAAAAGGCATTTGTCAAGATCCAACATCCATTCATGATAAAAACTCTTAACAAAGTGGGTTTAGAGAGAACATACCTCAATGTAATAAAGGCCATACATGAAAAACCCACAGCTAGCATCATACTTAATGGTGAAAAACTGAGAGCTTTTCCTCTAAGATTGGGAATGAGGTGAGGATGTCCACTCTGACCAATTTTATTAAGCATCGTACTGGAAGTCATAGCCACAGCAATCACATAAGAAAAAGAAATGAGAGGCATCCATATTGGTAAAGAAGAAGCTAAACTGTCACTATTTGCAGATGACATGATACTATACATAGAAAGCCCTGAACACTATACCAGAAAACTACTACAAGAAATAAATGAATTAACTGAAGTTGCCAGATACAAAATTAATACCCGGAAATCTGTTGTATTTTTTTACACTAATAATAAAATAGCAAAAAGAGAAATTGAGAAAACAACTTCATTTATAATTGCATCAAAAAGAGTAAGATACCTAGGAATAAACTTACCCAAGGAGGTGAAAGACTTGTACTCTGAAAACTATAAGGCACTGATAAAGGAAATTAAAGATGACACAAATAAAGGAAAAGATATTCTATGCTCATGGATTGAAAGAATTAATATTGTAAAAGTGTCCATATTATGCAAAGAAATCTACAGTCAGTGCAATCCCTGTCAAAATACCAACAGCATTTTTCACAGTAGAACAAATAATACTAAAAGTTGTATGGAACCGTAAAAGACCATGAATAGCCAAAGCAATCGTGAAAAGAAAAACAAAACCAGGAGTATCACGATTCCAGACTTCAAAATATACTACAAAACTATAGTAATCAAAACAGAATGGTACTGGTACAAAAACAGATACATAGCTCAATGGAACAGAATAGAGAGCCCCCAAATAAACTTATATTTATATGTTCCATTAATGTATGAAAAAGGAAGCAAGAATATACAATGAAGAAAAGATAATCTCTTTAAAAAATGGTGCTGGGAAAACTGGACAGCTATGAGCAAAAGAGTGAAACTGGACCACTTTCTAATTCCATACACAAAAATAAACTGAAAATAGATTAAAGACCTAAATGTGAAACCTGGAACCATAAAAATCCTAGAAAGGAACACAGGTAATAATTTCTCTGATATAGGCCATAGCAACATTTTTGTAGATCTATCTTCTAAGGCGAGGGAAACAAAAGCAAAAATAAACTATTGGGACTATATCAAAATAAAAAAGCTTTGCACAGTGAGGGAAACTATCAACAAAACAAAAAGGCAACCTGAATGGGAGAAGATATTTGCAGATGTTATATCTAATAAGAGGTTACTATCCAAAATATATAAAGAACTTATACAACTCAACAGCAAAGAACAAACAATCCAATCAAAAAATGGGCAGAAGACTTGAATAGACATTTTTGTGAAGAATACATATGGATGGCCAACAGACACATGAAAAGATGCCCAACATCACTCATCCTCCAGGAAATGGAAATCAAAGCACAGTGAGATATCACCTTATACATATCAGGATGGCTAAATTTAGAAGGACAAGAAATAAAAAGTGCAGGTAAGGATGTGGAGAAAAATGAGCCCTTATGCACTGTTGGTGAAAATGTAAATTGGTATACCCAATGTGGAAAACAGTATGGGATTCTTCAGAAATTAAAAATAGAAATACCATATGATCCAATAATTCCACCACTGGATATTTAGCCAAAGAAAATGAAAACACTAATTCAAAAATATACACACCCCTAGGTTTATTGAAGTATTATTTACAATAGCTTAGATATGGAAGCAACCTAGATATCCATCGATGATGAATGGATAAGGAAGATGTTCCATACAGAATGGAATATTACACAGTCATTAAGAGGATGAGATTGGGCCATTTGGGACAACATGAATGGATCTAGAAGGTATTATGCTAAGTTAAATAACTCAGACAGAGAAAGACAAATACCATATGATCTCACTCATATGTGGAATCTAAGAAAAAAAACAACAAATGAATAAACCAACAAAAAAGCAGAATCAGATCTATAAACACAGAGAACAAACTGATGTTTACTAGAGGCGAGAGAGGTGGGGAGGTGGGCAAAATGGGTGAAGGGAAGTGAGAGATATAGGCTTTCAGTTACAGAATGAATAAGTCACAGAAATAAAAGTGACAACTTAGGTAATATAGTCAATGATATTGTAATAGCATTTTATGGTGACAGATGGTAGGTACGGTGAGCATAGCATAATGTATAGAGAAGGTAAATCACTGTGTTGTACACATGAAACTGATAACAACATTGTATGTCAACTATACTCAAAAAAATTAGAAAAAAAGGAAATGTGGTATTTGATGAAGGCTAATTGGCATTGATTGTCATCCTATGTATAAGAATACCATATACCATTTCATGTTTCTGTTGGCCATCTAGATGTCTTCTTTGGAAAAGTGTCTATTCATGTCTTCTGCCCATTTCTTCACTGGATTATTTGTTTTTCGGGTGTGGAGTTTGGTGAGTTGTTTATAGATTTTAGATACTAGCCCTTTATCCAATATGTCATTTGCAAATATCTTTTCCCATTCCGTTGGTTGCCTTTTAGTTTTGTTGATTGTTTCCTTTGCAGTGCAGAAGCTTTTTATCTTGATGAGGTCCAAATAAGGTATTATGCTAAGTGAAATAAGTCAGAGAAAGACAGATACCATATGTTTTCACTCCTATGTGGATCTAGGGAAACCTAACAGAAGATCATGGGGGTGGGGAAGGGGAAAAAAAAGTTACAGAGAGGGAGGGAGGCAAAACATAAGAGACTCTTAAATAGTGAGAACAAACTGAGGGTTGATGGGGGGGTGGGGGAGAGGGGAAAGTGGGTTTTGGGCATTGAGGAGAACACTTCTTGGGATGAGCACTGGGTGTTGTATGGAAACCAATTTGACAATAAATTATATTAAAAAATACCATACACCATATTTTTCATGCCTACTTTGTGGTGACACTAAAATGCAGATCCTAAAAATTTCAACTATTTAACTCATAGAGGAAATGAAACAGATACCTCTGTTGGCTAAAGAATTTCCCATTAATTCATGGTCATAACCAACTAATTTTTCCCTTTTACTTATCGTCAAAATTTGTGCCAAATTGCTGTTAATACACTGTGAATTGATATGAAAACCACTGATGAGTTGCATAAAAGATGTCAGATGCTGTTGGTGTACTAAAAGAGCTCTGTATTAGTGTAAAATTATTATCATAAACACCAAAATTTATGGGAACTTCACCATCATCAAAATCTGGGCACAAAAAATTTCATCTCTTAAAATTATTTTGCATGAAGAGTTGTGGCAAAATTATAATGGCAATAGAAGGGTACAGTGGCACTCAGAATAGCTTAGTGCCAAAATAGCCACAACTATTCAGCAGATTTAAATTCGTTATGTACCTGCTATAATGCCTGATATTCCTAGTATCAAAGTCTCACAGGGTTGGGAGGGGCCAAAAAGTCATGCAGTTAACATTATTAGTTTGGTGTTAAAACCATAACATATTGGATTGGGATAAATGCAATTCAAGATCCTGTAGAGTGGAGAATAGGCAGGCTCAGATACCACACTTGGGACTAAAGTTTCTGCAGGTCTGTTAATCTCTCTTGATTTTGAAGAGCAGAGAAGCATTCAAGATACCTTAAGTAATTAGAGTTTGTTGTAAGACTATAGACTAGGAGTAACCTCACTGGGCTGACAGCTGTCACTCGGTATCCAAGAAAGCTGCTCCAAGGGTGGGTTTTCTTGTCATACACCCTTAGATGAAACTATTCATGGATCTCCACTCCAGAACTCTGTTGTTAACTAGACTCTGCTACTTTCTCAGTTTTTGCTTCTCTTTTACCCTATGCCAGAATAGACTATCTGATGAACCCCACCTCCCAGCCTCTGTATCTGTGTCCGTATACTCAGTCAGCCTCCTTTTGGTGCGATGGAGGACCCACATGAGCTCCTACTACAGCCAAACCTTCCATATGTGCTGCTTTTCTTGCTTGCTCAGAGACAACATTCCATCAGTTTCCCCTTTCTTCCTTTTATCAGCATTTCTCAGCTCAACTGCATCATTCCTGTGAGCACAAAAATATCTTGTAATTTCTCCATTCTTAAAAACAACACAAAACACAAACTTGGCCTTACTTCCATCTCCAGACATTGTCTTATTTGTCAGCTCTCTTTTGTAGCAAAAATGCATGAAAAGAGTTGCCCGTGCTCACTGTCTTCATTTCCTTTCTTCACATTTGCTCTTGAACCTACTCAAATTAGGGTTTAATCCTCAGCACTCTACTAATACAGCTGTTGCCAAGGTCAAAGAGCTTTTCATTGAAATCAGTGGTCAATTATCATTTCTCATTATGCTTGACCTATCTGTAGCATTTCATACAGCTAATCATTTCTTCTTCCTTGAAACACTTCAACCTGGATTTCAGGACTCGCGCTTTCCTGGTTTTCCTTCTATCTTACTGGCCACTCCTTATCCGTTTTGATTGCTGATTCCTCTATTTCTCTTACCCCTAAGGATTGGGTTGCCTTGGACTAAGTCCTCAGATCTCTTCTCTGTATATTAATCCTTCTTGACTTATCCAGTTCTATGGCTTAGAATACCATCTCTATGCTAATGATTTCCAAATCTGTACCTCTAGCCCAAAACCTCTTCCCTAATCGCTCAGCTCATGTATCCAGTGACCTTGACATCTTCACATTAATAGATAATGACGTTTTAAACTTTATTCTTCTGTTACTGACTGAATGTTTATGTATCCCTAAAATTCATATGTTGAAACAAAATCCCTAATGTGATGGTATTTGGTGGTGAGGCCTCTGGGAGGTGATTAGGTTATGAGAGCAGAGGCCTCATGAGTGAGATTAATGCCTTATAAAAGAGGCCCTAGAGAGCTTTCTCAGCCCTTCTGCTATGTGAGGACACAGTAAGAAGAAAGCTATCTGTGAACCAGGAAGGATACCCTTACTAGATACCAAATCTGCTGGCACTTTGATCTTGGACTTCCCAGCCTGCAGAACTGTGAGAAGTAGCTGTCTCTTGTTATAAGCCACCCAATCTATGACATTCTGTTATAGCAGCCTGAACAGAGTGAGACAACATCTAAAACAGAACTCCTGATGTTCTGCTCCAAATTTGAGCAATCTGTAGCATTTCTTACAGTCAGGACATGGTAAGCCCATTATTCTAGTTGCATAGGCCAGAATCTTGGAATTATTCTCACTCTTCTTTTTATTCTCTCACATCCCACATCCAATATGTCAGCAAATCTTATGTCTCTACTGCCAGTTGAAACCCAAAAATTCAACCACTTCTTACCCTGGGACCACTCTGGTCCAAATGTCCACTACTTTCTTTCTGAGTTAATTGTAACAGCCTGCTGATGTGTCTCCTTTATTCTACCTTTTCTGTCTATAATCTACTCAATGTAGCATCCAGTGATCTTTTTAAATTTTAAGTCAGATTATATCAGTCTCCTGCTCCAAAGCATCCAGTAGCTTACCACCTCAAACAGGCAACAATGCCTACAAGACATCTGTTACCTCTCCTAGAAACAAATGTTTTCATTTCATCACCTACCACTTCCACCTTAGTCTACTCCAGTTTTCTTGATCTCTCTCTACTTTCTTTGCCTTTTCTCCATAGCTTTTATATCACCTATGATGCTATTTTTTCTTTTTCCCATTAGACAGTGAGCTCTGCAAGGTCGAAGATCTTGTGTTTTTTTTTTGTTTGTTTGTTTGTTTGTTTGTTTTTTAAGTTAACTATTGCAAACCCAGTTCCCAGAAGAATGCCTGGAATACAGCAACTAATTTATAAATATAAATATTTGTTGAATGAATGTATAAAGTACCAAATGGCTTTACCTGTTTTTTTTTTTTTTTCTAATTTCCATTCTGGGGATGAGACTGATTGGTCTAGTGAATTATCATTGCACTTTCATACAATGCCGGTTAATATATATTTATTGGTTATGAGTCAGGGCCCACTCTTTGTCTAAATAATGAGTAGAGGCTAGGGCTTTCTTTTTCCCCAGAGGAGGCCTGTGGCCAGTTTCTGTCTATTGCTGTTAGGTGGGATGAAGATAGTTATACATTAGGTTGTGGCATGGACTGGATGTTCTGGAGGAAGATGGGTTTTAATGTATTGCCATGTAAGATTTCAGGTTATGACTTCAATTTCTAGGTAGTCTATATGAAGTTAACTCTCACTTATACTTGAGGATAGGGTTTTTAGCTCTACAAATTGGGAAATGAGTAGCTACATATGGGTTTGGGGATATAAGATATGTGACCTCAGAAAAATCACTTACCATCTGAACTTTAGTTACTTTATCTATAAAATAAGGGACAATCACAGCATTTCCCATATAGGATTGATATGAAGATTAAATGAGAATATATCTGTATATATGTATATTGGAAAGAGAACCAAATAGAAATTCTAGAACAGAAAAAAAAAGTAAGTGAAATTAAGCTATACAAGTTGTTGATTTAACATCTAGAAGAGAGAATTGGTGAGTGAAATAGACAATGATTGAGGAGAAATTATCCAAAATGAAACAAAAAAGATGGAAAATAGAAGAGATGATAGGATATAGAGGATACAGAGAAAAGCTTGAACATATATTCAAAATTGATGTCCAAGAACAAGAACGGGAGAAAGCAATATTTGAAGAGATAATGGCTGAGAATTTTTCAAAACATGTAAAGAGAATAAAGACAAAATAAAGATCTCAGAGTAACAAAAACAAAGAAACTCTTACAAGCAGATTTAAAGGGTAATACTTATACAGAAGAGAAATAATCCCCAATGAAGGTGTGGAGATGCAGGGAAGAATAAAGAATGATAAAAGTAGAAAACATTGGTTAATCTGAATGAACATTTTAAAGCAAGTATAATAACAATAATAACAGCATATTGCATGTATATATATGTAGCATATCTATTCCATACACACACATATATAATATACATGTAATTGAAATACCCAAAAACCTTAGTATAGAGTTTATGCATTGTCCTTGAAGAGATAAAAGTACTCACGCAGCAACAGGGCATAATTGGAGCAACAAAGGCAAGTTGTTAAAGGATGTATATGGTATAGATTTATTTACAGGAAATTCATAATCTGCAAAATTAAACAACATATTATTTAGAGACAAACGTGTGGTTAACCGGTAAAGAATCATTCTGAGAATGATGAACACAACATTCAATGTGTGGCTATCTCTGACCAGGGGAGGGGGAGGAGAGCAGGGAGGATCCCACAGGGAATATCAGTATCAGTGATACTTAAATCAGGTGATGGACAGTGTTTGTTAACTTCTATTTCATTACATGTAGGTTTCATAAGAGTTTTGTATCTACTCAGTGTTACTAAAAACAACCCGAAAGAGAAAGTAGGCTTAAAATGTCTTATGAGATTAAGAAGTAATTTAGAAATAATAAAACACCAAGAAAAAAATCCCTAAAACCTAGAAAAAATGACAAGAACTCCTTTGAGCCTTACACAGTTAGCAGAAAATAATTAAGCCCCAAAGATAATATAGCTATTAAAAAAAGGTCATAAGACTGTGTAAATACTGATAAAATAACTTGTATTAACACACTAGAAAGCAATTATAAGTATCTAGGAACAGAAATTATTTTACTATCAAAATGTTGTATATATAATTTTATTTTGAAAATATTTATATGTTGTATATTTTTATTTATATATGTATATATTTTACATTTATATCTATAAATCTAACTTTATGTATCTTATTCATTATTAAAAAAAACTATTTATTTTGTGAGAGAGAGAGAGAGAGAGGGAGGGAGAGAGAGAAAATCTCAAGCAAGCTCTGCATTGTCAGCATGGAGCCCAATGTGGGGCTCGAACTCACAAACTATGAGATCATGACCTGAGCTGAAATTAAGAGTTGGACGCTTAACTGACAGAGCCACCCAGGAACTCCTATATATTTTAGCATATACTTAAATATTTTATATTATATGTAAATTGATATGTGTAATTTATAAATAAATAACAATATTATATACAATAAACCTACACATACTGATTACTCAGATGCAAAAATTATCAAGTTCTTGCAACATAGGTCTCATTTCTCCCATCACCTCTTATGTTGCTGAAGTCGGCTGGATATTAAAATATAAGAATTAAGAAAACCTATGAAAGAAGTAAGAGAATCTCAAAGAAAATTTGGGCAAAGAAAGATTTGTTATTGCAGTGGAGAATTCTACAACAGTGGTTGGAGAGTTGATGTCAGATCTTAGAGTTTGTGTAGGGTGAGATTTAAAATCTAAGTTAACAACAACAACAACAAAAAAGAAAAATTTGGTCAGAAGTACTAGAATGGGGGACAAAGAGCAGGGAGAGGAGGTCCTTACCGGAAGAAGCCTACTGTGGGTGGCAACAAGTCTGCTACAGTGTGGCGGTACAGTGTGAGCTGAGTGCTAGGAATTTAGTGCTATGGGATCAGAGAGAAAGGTATTGTAAATCATGTCTGAGGGTCATCCAAAAGGCCACACAGTCTATCTGAAATATCCTCTGACGGATGGGCAAAATCTTGGCCAGGGGAAGAAAAGCAGGAGAGTACCGATCCATCGAGAGCAAACAGCAGTAATCTCTCTGCCCTGAACACTGGCAAGTCACATTCCACAACCTTTTCCCTCACCCAGCTCTAAGCCCTACCCTTGGCTCCTACCATTTGGCTAAGGGTGCCCATTGACTCTGTCAGTAAGCCATATAATGCAAAATGGGAATTAATGAAGCAGGTCAGTTGTTGTTACATCACATGCGTGACAGGACATGGCCACAGGATAGGTCATTTTGATGAAAGGGATTGGGGAGTTTGGAAAGTGAATAAATCCTGGGGTATTACCAGGGGTGGGGGTTCCAAGTTGTGTGTGAGAACCCCTCATAAAGAGATGTGCCAGGTAGAGGAAAGGGGTAAAAACAAGATAGAAAGCATTGATTTTTTTTTTTAATTTTTAAATCTTTTTTTTAATGTTTGTTTATTTTTGGGAGAGACAGAGCACGAGCAGAGGAGGGGCAGAAAGAGAGGGAGACACAGAATCCGAAGCAGGCTTCAGGCTCTGAGCTGTCAGCCCAGAGCCCGACATGGGGCTCAAAGTCACAAACCACAAGATCATGACCTAACCAACTAAGCCACCCAGATGTCCCAGAAAGCTTTGATTCTTGACTGTTGCAAGGGCTGTTGTTCTCAGTCTTAGTACGTGTTCTCAGTACATTAAAATTGCCCTGGAGCTTTAACCTTTGGCCCAACTTTGCCTGTGCGGATTTTATTTAATTGATTTAGGGCATGGCCCTGGAGTCAGAATTTTACAAGCTTCCCATGTGATTGGAATGTGCAGCCAGGGTTGAGAACCATCACTCGATCTATCATGTCTCTTCTGGAACAGCTATATTGAGGTTGTGTCGGACAGGGACTATTTCTTATTCATCTTTATTCCCACTGATAAGCTTAGCACAGTGCCTTGCAGTTAGCAGTTCCTTAGGAAATGTTCCTTATGTTCTCAATATCTAGAGAACATGCTGTACTAAAATATTGGTGTGTGTCTTTTTGGTGCAATGGAATCATCATTTTCTTCCAGATATACATTGGTTAGATATTTTAGTGAGAATCTCTAAAATAGTATATTAGCTCCATGCCTTGCCGTGGCAGGCATTTTTGATGTCCTTTCTGACAGTCCTTTCTCCCACCTTGTTTTCCTTTGCTAACAGAATCCTGGGTCTTGTTCAGGGGATAATGGACTCAGTCTAAACCAATTACCACTGACCACTGACTAGATAAGATCTAGAGATAAGTATGTATGACACAGTTTTTGGCCATCTAGATTACAAGGGCCATGTGAGAAAGAGTTTTCTTCCTTATACAGAGTTGTGTAAAAAGGGTTTGGGGGGAGCCCTCTTCCTTCTGATTGTGCTTTGAATCCTGTGTGAATGTCTGGAGCTAGAGGATGCATTTTGTGACCAAGAGGCGACAAACCTGAGAATGGTATGATAGGATGATAAAAAGGGCTTGAATTGTGGATCATGTCTTTGAGCGCTCAAACCCTGGGACTGTTTTCCACTAGATTTCTAGTTCAGTAAACAATAAATGTCTTCGTGGCATAACCTGTTGTTGGTTAGAGTTCTGTTACTTGCAGCCAAAAGCATCACACATTGAACAACTCTTTTTTTCCTACATTTTTCCAAATGTTTATTTATTTTGAGAGATAGAGTGTGAGTGGGAGAGGGGCAGATAGAGAAGGAGAGAGAATCCCAAGCAGGTGCCACGCTATCAGTGCAGAGTCTGACACGGGGCTTGATCTTACTAAGTGTGAGATCATGACCTGAGCCGAAAACAAGAGTTGGATGCTTAACTGAGCCACCCAGGTGCCCCTGAACAACTCCTTTTTAAAAAAATCGACATATTTCTGGGGCACCTGGGTGGCTCAGTCAGTTAAGCGTCTGACTTTGGCTCAGGTCATGATCTCACAGTTCATGGGTTCAAGCCATGCATCCAACTCTGTGCTGACAGCTCAGAGCCTGGAGCTTCCTTCAAATTTTGTGTGTCCCTCTCTCTCTACCCCTCCCTTGCTCGTGCTCTCTCTCAAAAGTAAATAAATGTTAAAAAATAAAAAAAAATAAAGTCAAGAGATTTCTTTATTTTCAGAATATACTCATCTTTAATATCATAATTTTCTCATAATAGTAAGGCATTTTTAGTTTATTTTTTTCATTGAAGTATGGTTTACATACAGTGTTATGCTGGCTTCAGGGGTACAACATGGTGATTCAACAACTGTATAGGTTATATTATGCTTGCCACAAGTGTAGCTACTATCTGTCACCATATAATGTTGTAACAGTATCATTGACCCTATTTCCCACACTGTACCTTTAATCCTCATGATTTACTCATTTCACAACTAGAAGCTCTACCTCCCATTCTGCTTCACCCATTTTGCCCATCCCCCCACCTCCCATCTGGCAGCCACCATTTGTTCTCTGTATTTATGGGTCTATGTGCTTTGTTCATTTGTCTTGGTTTTTAGATTCCACACATAAGTGAAATAATAAGATATTTGTCTTTATCTGACTTATTTCACTTAGCATAAAACCCTCTAATTCCCTCCATGTTGTCACAAATGGCAAGATATCATTCTTTTTTATGGGTGCACAATATTCCAGTGTGTGTGTGTGTGTGTGTGTGTGTGTGTGTGTGTGTGTGTAGGCCACATATTATTTATCGTTTCATCTATAGATGGCCACTTAGGTTGCTTCCATATTTCATATTTTTGCTAGTGTAAATAATACTTCACTAAACATAGGGGTGCATATCTCTTTTTAAATTAGTGTTTTTGTTTTCTTTGGATAAATACCCAGTAGTGGAATTGCTGGATCATATGGTAATTCTTTTTTTCATTTTTTGAGGAGCCTCCATACTGTTTTCCACAGTGGCTGCACCTACTTAACGCTCCCACCAGGAGTGTAAGAGGGTTCCTTTTGCTCCACATCCTCGCCAACACTTGTTATTTCTTGTTTTTTGGATACTGGGCATTCTGAGAGGTGTGAGGTGATATCTCATCATGGTTTTGATTTGCATTTTCCTGATGATGAGTGATGTTGAGCATGTTTTTATGTGTCTTCTTTGGAAAGGTGTTCGGGTCCTCTGCCTGTTTTGTAATTGAATTGTTTGTTTGGTGTTGACTTGTATAAGTTCTTACTATATTTTGTATATTAACCCCAATAGTAAAGTATTCATAATTGTAATTGCTGAGTTTCCTCAGTTTTTCTCTCAGTCTTTTTTATCTGCTTATAATAATAATCCAGTTTCATTAAAGAGAAATTTCATAATACAGAGAAGTATAATGAAGAAAATTAAAGATACTCATAATCTTACCACCTAGATATATGCTATTAACATTTTGGTTTGTTTCTTTTCAGTGTTATTTTGAAAATTCATTTTATTTTTGTCAAAGTTTTATGTACTTATAGTTTAAAATCAAATAGTTGTATAAATTCTATAAAAATAGCAGTCAACTATCCAGTATTTCCCAAACCTCATTACCATTTCCCAGATGTAGTTAATTTAAACTCTTTTAGCTCTTTCTTGTCATATTTATCTCCATATGTATAAATAACATGTACTACTTATACTTCTTTATACTGAAGTTTCACATGTTTTCTTTTACTTCCAAATATGAATAAAAGGAGTTGAATTTCTTACATAGCTTGCAGACTTTCTAGCCTAATACATATCTCCTATCCCATCCTTCTAATATGGTCATATTACAATTATATTTAATTTTATAGTCCCTATTTACATTATTATTATCATAGAAATTTTAATGATGGTTAAATCATGTAGTATATTATGATTATATTTCCTTTCTTATGTAACTCTCTAATCTCCATGAATTTAACAATTATCTTCTCTTCTCTCATATACCTGTCACTGTTATACCATCATATTCTCTTAAAAGATAGGTAGCTTCACCTAAGTTATTGAAGGAATTAAACTTCTGCAACCTCATATTCTGAAAAATGCCTACTTTCTGTGTCTTTGCTTTATTGTTATAGATTCTGGGAGATTTCCTCAGATTTATCTTCCAGTATTTCTATCGACTGTTAAACTTTCTGTTACCATATTTTAATTTCCTAAAGCTATTTTGGGATATGCCTTATAGGATTATATTTTTGTTTTATAATTTTATATTGTTTACTGTATTCATTCTTTTCTTAATCTTCCTTTAAAAATTTTTTTAATGTTTATTTATTTTTGAGAGAGAGAGAGACAGAGACAGAACACAAGCAGGGGAGAGGAATAGAGAGAGGGAGACACAATCCAAAGCAGGCTCCAGGCTCTGAGCTGTCAGCCCAGAGACTGATGTGGGGTTTGAAGTCACAAACTGTGAGATCATGACCTGAGCCAAAGTCGACAGACACTTAACCGACTGAGACACCCAGGTGCCCCTCTTCATCTTTCTTCTAAATTTATTATTCTTTTTGTATTATCCTTTCATGTTCTTCAAGTGTATGGTGCTACTTACCTGTTCATTGATAGCCATAGTGGGGTATCTCTGCTCAGGGTGCTATCTTTTCCTTAATTCTCCTCTTTTGGTGTTTCCATCCTTAGCTCTGATTGGTGTTTAAAAATCCAGAGTTTCTCTAGATTCTCCACAGTCTACCACAGTCAATATATGTAAGGGTTTCTCAATTAGACTTTCAATTAATCCTTCTGGTTTTCAGAACTTTCCACATCCTACCACCAGTGATACCTCCCATCTCTAGTTCCTGGGCTTTTCCAGGATTGTTTACTAGTTTATTATAAAGGATGCATGCCAGATGAAGAGGTACATAAGGTGAGATCTAGAAGGATCTTGAGCACAAGATTGTTTACTAGTTTATTATAGAGGATGAACAGCCAGATGAAGAGGTACATAAGGTGAGGTCTAGAAGGATCATGAGCATAGGAGCTTCTGTCCCCATGGAAGTGGGATGTGTCAAGCTCCTGAACAACTCTCGCTTTTTAGGTTTACTAGATACCTCCACATATAGGAACATATGAATATATATATGTATATGTATATATATATATATATATATATATGAACATATGAACATATATATATATACACACACATAAACACTGAATTTTTTGATAATGTAAAAAGGTGGAAGAAAAATAAACATCTATCAATAGGGGAATGGCTGAATAAAATATGGTATATCTAAATCATAGAATATTATGCAGCCGTTAAGAAAAAAATATTTGAAGGAGTTTCCACAGAGTAATATTAAATGAAAATTGCGAGATGCAGAAGACTATGCTTTTGATGATCTTATCTATGTGAAACAATCATCAACAGAAAAAAAATTCTATATGAGATGCATATATAGGCATGTGTTTGTATAGAACTGAGTGGGAAAAAATATGGATGATCAAATTCTAGGTGGTTAAAGTGGTTTATCTTCCTGTGAGGAGGGGCTGGGGATCATATGGAGTGAGGGGGAGAGAAGAGGGAATAGAGAGCCAAGTTACAAAAAAAATCATCATCATAATGGAAATATATTTTGTCTGCATCCTACCCGTCTGGCAGATATCAGATTTAGAATTCTCAAGTTTTAATTTCCATTTTGCTATAGCAACAGCCAACTAATGGCAGGACCTTATTGAATGAGTTAATATTGTTTGATATGTCAAAATATAGCCTTCTGATTAGAAGACATTGGCCACATATTGGATTCTAAATCACATAAATAAGGGCTATAAATAGGAAATAGGATGATAGTTAAGCATATTAGAGAAAATATGTGGGGTGTGTAAATTATGTTCTTTAAGTATACTGGAACTTTTGTAACTTAAAACTGTTCAGTAGACTAGGTAACTAACAGTAGTTTCCTGCAAGTTCTGAAATCCTACTATCCTAGGATCTAGTTCTTTGATTAGATTTGCACGTTAAGTATTAAGGAATGAAAGAAGGAAAATAACGTTTAATGGCTTGTGCCAAACTCTTTCCAGTGGTAGTTCTCTGGTGTGGCTTTGGGTACCAATCTCTAAAAACCACCCTCAAAGTCACCGCAGGTAAATATATGGTCAAAGTAAATATATTGTGTCTGCTGTGCAAATAGAGTTTCAAGACACATCCCTCACCCCCTTTCCAGATTGCTGTTCCTAAGCCCCTCTCAGAGAGATTCTGGGGCCTGCCAACAATACTTTGAGTTACCATTTAATTTAATCATCGCAACTACTCTGTAAGACTAACTAGCATTTCCATGTTACAGATAAGGGAATCAGAGACTGAGAGAGGTCACATAGGATTCAAATTCAGGTACCCTTACTGCAGAGTCAGAGCCTCCCCTATTTGCAGTACTTTGCATTATTTGCAAGCAACAGAAACACTTCTGGCAGATTTAGATGGAGAAGGGATTTAATCACTAGGAATGTTGGAATATGAGTCTCAGAACTATGCAGCCGTGAGCAATGCTCACTCAAATTCAGACCAAAGAATGGACTGAGTGAGGACATTACTGAATGCTATCGCTTTCACTGAGGTCCACAAACACAGGACCACTGAGGATGGGTGCTGTCGCTGGCCCTGCTACCTCAGCAACCCACTTGTCTGCAGTCACTACTAATCCCTGCTCATAGCCGCACTCTCCTCTGGAGTCACTCCTGCAGCAAAGTCCCAGCACCTGTTTGGTGACATTGGTTTAAAATAGGGGTTTTTTAAACTTCACTGTGCAGTGGAATCATCTGTGAAGCTTCTCTCTCTTTCTCTCTCTCCCCCTCCCTAGCCCCCCCCCCCCGGTTTTGTCTCTCTGGCTCCATCTCTGTGTCTCTCTCTCTTCTTCCCTCTCTCACCCTCTTCTCCACCCCTGTCTCCCCATCCCCTCCACTTCTGTCCCCTCCCCTCTCCTCCCCTCCATCCTGCAGATGATTTTGATTCAGTTGGTCCAGGGTGGGGTCCAGGAAGCCTAGGTTTGAAAAGTTTCACAGGTGGATCTAATGTGCACTCAAGGTAAAGAACCACTTGTCTACTTCACGCCAATGTTTGGTTACCAGGCTTTTTTGATCAGAAGAATCTCCTGAGTACTTGTTAAGGTAAACATTCCCTGGCCTAATCCCAGAGGCACTAAGTCCGAATCTCTATGACAGGAGCCCATGTAGCTATTATCAAGAACCTCAGGTGATTCTTTTTTTTTTAATTTTTAAATGTTTTTATTTATTTTTGAGACAGAGAGAGAGAGACCATGAGTAGGGGAGGGGCAGAGAGAGAGGGAGACACAGAATCCGAAGCAGGCTCCAGGTTCTGAGCTGTCAGCACAGAGCCCGACGCGGGGCTCGAACTCTCAGACTGTGAGATCATGACCTGAGCTGATGTCGGACGCTTACCCGACTGAGCCACCCGGGCGCCCCATCAGGTGATTCTTTTTTTTTTTTTAAGTTTATTTATTTATTTTGCGTGAGAGAGTGCGCACACGAGTGGGGGGTGGGGGGGAGAGAGAGAGAGAGAGAGAGAGGGAGGGAGAGAGAGAGAGAGAGAGAGAGAGAGAGAGAGAGAGAATCCCAAGCAGTGTCTGCACTGCTACCATGGAGCCTGATGTGGGGCTCGAACCTACCAACTGTGAGATCATGACCTGAGCTGAAATCAAGAGTCAAATGGTTGAGCCACCCAGGTGCCCAGAACTTCAGGTGATTCTTATTATTAGTTAGCAAAGTACTCTTCCGGGACACATGACCATACTCCAGCAGCAAGGAGCCTGGTAAGACAAATGTCTGGCATTTCCAGCCTCTCTAAGGGAAAGGCGGGCCCTGCCTCCCAGCATACATCGGAAGGGGGTTCGTATCCCGGACTTCCAGAAAGGATGACGAATGCCTGTTGCATTCCCACATGGTTTCACTGTTGACACCTGGGTTTCTTTAAATGGAGTGTGTATTTTCTTCCAAAAGGTTAATTGTGACTAAAACATCAATTCTCGGCACACGTCTTTGCCAAGAAAACCACATTGCTGCTGCTTCTTAAGTTAGTCTTTGTCTCTGTACACATAAGAAAAAGGGGAGGGTGCTTGACCTGAGTTGGCGACGAGAGAGACTGTGGATGAGCTCCTGAATGTTATTCTGGTTGACATCTCATTTTAGCAGAAAGAAGCTGAACCGGAATTTAGCCCTCAAGAAGTACGATAAAATAAATATGACAAAGGCCTGAATGTTGCTCAGATAATTAGTGTAAAATATGACTCAGTTGCTTCCTTAGTGGTGCCATGTCTGGATTATGAGTGATATTTAGGAATCAAAATATCTCAGTGCATTGCATTTTTTAAAGATGACCCCTTTGAGGGTCTGATACTGTCTTTTACTTGGAGTTAATTTTTCTTATGTTTTCAAGAATGGCCCTTCTACAGAATTCAGTCTGTATCTCTCTGAGTGTACTAATTTCTCACACAGAGTGTAAGTCAGTGTAAACATTCCAATTTCAACTGCGTTCATACATCGGTATGTTCCTTCACCCTGGAAGAAAAGGCCTTCTCATCCCTACTACCAATAGAATAACTTTCTCTTATAGTGACCTATTTAGGGGGAAAGACACCCAGCCCGCATATTCCTTACACAATCAACTGCATGTTGATTGTTAGAGTGTTAGAGTGAAGAAGATAGCTTCCTGTGCAGCACAATTACAGGAAGTTCCCAAAGGAAAAGCTCGATAACAGTGATAAGGATATCACTCTCAGTGACGCATATCACAGCTTCAAACACTCCAAGCTGTATGTTGACTGTCAGTGGGTTTATCATAATGACTTTTGTTAAAGTCATTCTCAGTAACTTTATAGATCCCTCTTCATAAGTTGCTGTCTAGGGCCGCTGGTGAAGTTACACATTTGATTGATAAGACGCTTTCTCCATCCCAGCTGTGTACAAGGAAGGGCCAAGTCTGTTTTACACTAAGCCAGGAAAGCTCTTCTTTGATGGGAACAGTGTGGTCTCTGTAGGTTCAGAACGTTTAATTGAATTGTGGCTTCTTGACCTCCAGATGGGACAGGGCCCTGTGTTAATAATCAAAAACATTTTATGCATCTAGGACTGAGCGACCAGCACCATTACAACAAATTACAGTGCTCTTTGTTTCTTGCTCTTTTGCTGGGGCCAAGTGATAAGTGCTGCCAACTGGGAGTCCTGGGGTCAAGCAAGCTGGGATGACTACTACTACTGCTGTTAAAGTGAATAGAATGAAAGGAGGGGGGGATGACGTGGATTTTAGTCTGAAGGTGTGTCTGAGAAGGTTCACAGCAGGCAGCGCTTATGCCTGGGGTCAAAGGGCACCTCCAGTCACCAAGGGCTAGAAGCCTTGAGAGGTCTACGTGGAAAAATGCTGTTGTTTATGCTTTGGCTCTCCCTGCTTGGCATCAAGAGGCACTGACCTCAAGGGATGTTATCACATTCTGTTGTGCTTTGGGGAAAAGACTGAATTTAGGTGATGATCCATTTCTAATACTTCATTTTGTAATTGGTAATTTACAAAATGATTGTGTATAGATTGTTTACAACCTATAGGTTTGTTCACAGTGTCTTTCAATAAACTTTAGAAGAGCAGGGGTCTGTGCTTTCTGTGGAGAGGGCCAGATAGTAAATATATTAGGCAGTCTGGGCCATATGGTCTCTGCCACAACTACTCAGCTTTGCAGTTGTGGCATAAAAGCAGCCGTAGGTAATATGTAAACAAATGGGTGTAGCTGTGTGCCAGTAAAACTTTATTTACAAGACAGCCAGACTGATATAACCTGTGACACAGTCACATAGTAATCATAATGGCATTGGCCCGAGAGACTTAAGACCTGGACTCGTGTCCAAGCTCTGTCATCTACTAACTGTGTGACCCTTTTAAGCCTCAGTTTCTGCATATCTAAAATGGCATTACCTCCAGTACCTACTTCACATGTCTTTTGAGAGAGTAATAATAATAAAATAATACACAAGTAAATATTATTAGTGATTATTATCATCTATTGAGCACTTACTAGGTGGTAGGCATTCGGTTAGGTTAGTTACATTCATCATCTAGTTGTGTCTCATGCTATGAGAAACGTTCCATTTGGTGTATCTATTACCACTACTAATAATCAAAAATTATAAATTTTATTGAGCATTTGTTATGTACCAAACACTGCGATAATTGTTTTACATGAATTACCTCAATCTTCATGACTTTGGTAGCTCTTGTTATTATGAACTCCATATTACAAATATTAAGGTCAGTGAATGCCACTATTTTGCAGAGTATGCATTAGGGAAGTAGAGGCAACACCGATTGACTACTGAGTGAACCTAGACACTTCATTCTTTTGGTTTTTTATTCTAAAAGGGTATTCTCTTGAAATTTAATCATGATAGGAGTGTGCCTATCTCCTTTACCTCCAGCTTAAGGATGTCTCAGTCTCTCTCTCATTTCTCTTTCCCTTGTGTCCTGTTTGCTGATTCGAATAGCTTATGAATGTCCTAAGGCAGAAACTGTCTTGACAGGTGTCTAAACAATCTGGTTGCTCAGGCTTTGAAGCACCAATGGGCTAGTAATACCACCAAACTATGACTGGACAGTTTATAGGTGCAGGCTTGAGATAAAGGCAGGGCCCGTGGACTGTGTCTACTCTTGATTGAGAATAGCTAATAGGTGCTCACTTCAGTTTTCCTACTGAGCCACTGGCTCTGGCATTTCCTGTCACAGTTCAAATGCAAGGGCTAGTCTCAGGGATGAAGATCAACTATTTGAATTTGGAACTTGGCGCCCTTCCCTTCTGCCCCCTTTCCCCCAGTTCCTTTCTAGGTCATCACATGCCCATTCATTCATTTATTTGTTCATGTATTCGACAAGCATTTACTGAGCACCTAGAATGGAATGAGCCAAGTACTGAGCTAGACACTGGGAATACAGCAGTGAACAAGATTGGGAGATAGTGACCTGAAAGAGCTGACAGTCTAGTGGGAGAGTCAGAGAAAAAAACAAGTGACATGATTGTGAATTATCTTAAGTTCTATGGAGTTAACACATGAACAGCTTAGCTCGGGAGGGAAGATTGGAAGGTGGAGGGGAGTTAAAGTTATCAGGCAAGGCCTCTGCAGAGCAAACACATGTGCCGAGAGTTGCAGGAGACAAGGAGCCAGCCGGACGGAGAAAATGGGAAGAGACTTGCAGGCAGAAGGAATAGTGTATACAAAAATTCTGAGACAAGAAAGAGATTAGAGTTTCTGAGGAATAGCAAGAATGCCAAGTGCGGCTGGGGTCCAATGAACAAGGGGAGAAGAATGGTAGGAGATGAGACTGGGCAGATAGGAGGGGCCACAGTAAAGACCCTGGATTTTACTCTTATCATAACAGGGAGTCATTGGAAGCCACGCAGCGGGATGGTGACTGGTCTGGCTTGGATTTTAAAAGAAATCACTGCATGCAGGCTGAGAATAGACTGTGGGAGCCAGGATGGGAGCAGAGAGAGAACAGATGGGAGGATGCAATTGAGGTGAGGAGGATGGTGACTTGGGCTACAGGGGTGGTGGCGAAGAGGGAGTGACACTGACGGGATCTACGTCTATTTTGGGAATAGAGGTGACAGGGCTTGCTAATGGGTCGAACATGGTGGTGAGAGGAAGAGAGCCCTGAAGTATGACTGTGGGGGTGGGGGAAGCACCCCAACCTCTAGAAACCTCTGCAGGAGGAGAGCCAGTGGATGTGAGCATGGAGTGGCTATTGAGATAAAAGGAAAATCAGCAGTGTGGTTCCCTCTGTCAGGGATTCTGAGGAGATATATAAGATGAGTAGAGAGAAATAGCCCTTGGGTTAGGCAATATGGATGTCACTGGTGATCTGCGGTAGCCCGGGTGTCCTTGGTGTGGGCAAAAGACAGGAGTGGGTTAAAGAGAGAATGGAAGTAGAACTGGAGACAGTGAATATAGACAAATCTTTTGAAGACTTTAGCTTTAAATGGGAGGTGAGAAGTTGGGAGCATGTGGTGGAGAGGAATATGTAGTTGTGACGGGGTTTTTCATGAAGTTGGGAGATACTGATGCCAGAAAGAGTGGGGGGGGGGTGGGGGGGTGGGTGTGGTGGTGGTTAGGGAAGGACTTGAAGGCCTTAAGAAGCCCAGAAGAGGGATGGGACCCAAAACCCCAGTGGAAGTGTTACCTTAGGGAGGACTGGAGACAGGGTCTCCACAGTAAATAGAAAAGGATGCCACCGTGGGTGGGTTTGCAGATTTGGCCATGGGAAGATGATGGAGTTCAAGCCAAAAGCGACCTGCTTTGTGCATTCACTTAACACATTTTTTGAGCACCAGCTTTGTGCCAGGCACTGCATTAGGCTCTGGGGAATGCAGGGAATGAAACAGATTAAAATCCCTGTCCCTGTGGAATTTAAATTCTAGTGGAGCTAAGTGTGGAAGAGTGGGTATGCAAGGTTTGAGGAGCTAGAAGCAGGCTTGAAACAGGCCTGCTGGAGGAAAAGAGTGGGATCATGTCTGGGCATTTGATGGTCAGTTACGCATCCAGGGCTCGCTCCTGAGCAGTGCAGTTCCAGCTTGACTCCCCTGACCACCTCACACACCTCCGGCTTCTAGGCATGGCGACCTTAAGCGTCTGTCCACCCCTCCATGAGCCCGAGGTGCCCCGAATGGATTAGATGTGCAGAAGAGGAGACGCAAATACTATCTTAATCTCTAGATAATACTCTAGTGTATCAGTTTGCAGTTACTTAGGTATGTCTTCGTAATGGCAACTTACATGCTCTCATTAAAGATTTTCTGTCCCTAGCACCTGGGCTCTCTCAACTTTAACTTTAAAGAAATGGATCGAAACTGTCACGCCAAAACAATGGGTCAACATGTCAAGCTGCAGGTACTGAGCGTGTAATGTGTGCCGCGAGCTGCCTGACCCTCATTCACTGAGCGTGTAATGTGTGCCGCGAGCTGCCTGACCCTCATTCCATCCCTACCCTTTACCTGATTTGAACAAATATCCACTTTCACTTCTGTGTTATTTGAATATTTATGGGTACATATGACTTTTATACTCAGAAAAGGAAAAGATTTAAGAAAATTCTGCCTCTAATGTGGTACTCCTAACCTTCTAGACCCGCATCATAAAGGAAAAAGGAGCGGCGCCTGGGTGGCTCAGTCGCTTAAGTGTCCGACTTCGGCTCAGGTCATGATCTCATGATTTGTGCGTTTGAGCCCCGCCTCGGGCTGTGTGCTGACAGCTCAGAGCCTGGAGCCTGTTTCAGATTCTTTGTCTCTCTCTTTCTCTCTGCCCCTCCCCGGCTCTCACTGTCTCTCTCTCAAAAATAAATAAACATTAAAAAAAATAAAGGAATATGGAAATAGAAAGTAGTATGTAGACAGGACGATGTCAATAATATATTGTTTTTTTCCCCTAATATTTCCCCTTTTTGTCCTTCTCCTCATTCAGGTATCCAGAACTGCACGATTCGATATGATCGTTGCAAGCCACATGTGGTTAGTGGGCACTTGAAATATGGCTAGTCCAAACCGAGATGTGCCAGTAGTGTGAAACACATACTGCGTCGTAAAGCCTTAGTAGGAAAAGCAAAGTAGCTCTTTAATAATCATTATATTGCTTACCTGTTGAAATAGTTTGGATATAGTAGATCAAATAAAATCTATCGAAATTAATTTCACCTCCCTCCACCCTTTTAAAAAATGTGGCTACTAAAACATTTACAATTTAATATCTGGCTCACATTATACTTGTTTTGCACAGAGCTGGGCAAGACCATACTGTGCGGATGGCTTCCCCCATCTGGTCCTCTGCTGCCTCACTGACCTGTTCCATTCTCCTTGCTGTTCCCGGCTTTACTTGGCTGGTCACTGGTCTGGAATGCACTTCCACCAGATAGTCACATGGGCACACTCCCTCCCTTCCTTCAGGTTTTTATTGAAATGCCACTTTGATAGTGAAGCCTTCAGCTCATCTAAAGTTACAAAATTGCACCCTCCATTCCTCAGCCCTCCCCTGCTTGATTTTTCTTTATAGCCCTCATCTGCAACTGAGACACTGCATTTTGTGTAGTCGTGTGCAGAGTTTCTGTTTGTCCCTATGAGAGCAAGGATTTATTTTTTCCTATTTTGTTCACTGCTGGAATGGTGCTTGGAATGTAGTGGAACTTCAGTAAATACTTGTTGAATGAAGTTGCCTCAGGGGAAGGATTTGACACAGTGGGCCGTAGAAACAAAGGAGGTAACTGACTATGGTTTACAAAAGCCTAAGTCTTAGGGGAAGAGAATATTCCTGGCACAAACAAAATATTTGGGGGAGATGTTGGTAAAACTAGCGGGACTCCCCACTATGGCAGAGTGGGAATAGAGGTCCCTATAGAACTCAGATACGACAGGGGTGAAAGAAGATGGACTCATGAACTGACTGAGATTAAATTTCTACCAACTGGGGGGCGCCTGGGTGGCGTAGTCGGTTAAGCGTCCGACTTCAGCCAGGTCACGATCTCGCGGTCCGTGAGTTCGAGCCCCGCATCGGGCTCTGGGCTGATGGCTCGGAGCCTGGAGCCTGTTTCCGATTCTGTGTCTCCCTCTCTCTCTGCCCCTCCCCCGTTCATGCTCTGTCTCTCTCTGTCCCAAAAATAAATAAAAACGTTGAAAAAAAATTAAAAAAAAAAAAAAATTTCTACCAACTGGGAAGAAGGAAGTTGCAAAGTAGAAATCAACTTGAATTGAAGAAAAGTAAAGTTCTGTATCTCCTAGACAAGAGTTTGTGGCTGAGATTTGCGTACTGAGAGAAATGGTAGACGTTTCATGTTAGGATTTCCTGTGCCCGCAGGAGCAGAGAATAAGAGACTACATTGGGGTCCAAATAGCTTTTCTCATTCCTACCTCTACTTCTATCCCACTGTCATACATATGACCAATAAAATTTCATATTCAGGAATCTTTTCAAATAAATAGTTCCATTAGGACAACTAGATTTTCTCTCTTTGTCTCCACACCTACCTCTATATGTATATCCATATCTATATTCAGAAAATAACTTCTTGTGACCATTATAACTTCAAAGGCAGAATCTGAAAACGTGAGATGCAGACCATGCCAGAAACCATTGTGTTCCGAGAAATTGCTAAAATGATAAATGACACTTCACTCGAGGAGTGAATATGGTAAGCATATGATTCCTGGTTTTATGTGAGTTATCTACCAGATGATATCTACCCCGTGTGGCCTTTCTCCGTCCCCTACCTCACCCCATCTCTGAGATTCAGTCCGTCCTGCATCCTTCTTTCATGTTCTGAGATGGAGGTAGGCCAGAAGGGGAAGCCACATAATGAGGTGAGGATATCCGGTTCACGCATTTAGTGATTTTTTCTAAGCTGAAAGTTTAATGGTTTGTTCCAGGCATCAAAATCATTGCGTTAAAGTGGAAGACAAAAAAGAAAAAAATGGCTCATTCAAAACAGCTGCATCTAAATACCACCCGCCTTGCCTGTAACTTGCTCAAACTGCCAGCTCGTGGTCTGGAGTCTGATGAGGCATGTTTCTCTAGTTGGGTCTATACATTTTCGTAACAATCGTCACTGTTTTACCCTTGAATTGGAGGATGAAAAAAATATGACTATTTTAATCAGCATTGTGTAGGCTTCAAGTCTTTTGTTTGTTTGATTTTCTAATTTTAGAATTAGGACAGAGATTGTTCTGGCACTTGGTAAATGTTGGATTACACTGTTGGCCTATTCACATTTGCACCCAGGAAAGATATAGGAAAGAATCTAGGAAAGATCATTTCACTTAGTATTCAAAAAAGGAGAATTCACTTTCTTTTCTGTGCAAGCAGAGACACAGAGGAGTGGCTTTGATGGCTTTCCAGTTGGTCTAAGATTAAACAGATGTTCAATATTCAGTTCAGATCGCACATGTTCAAAAGTCAAATATTGTCTGTTAAAGGGTTCAGTCATGGAAAAGGACATTTTTATTAAAAAAATCATTCATTTTCAAGAAATTAGGTTGAATAATGAAGTGAACACATCAGTGCTGCTTTGCTCTAATTCTTTCTTTCTTTTTTTTTTATGTTACTCTGGAATATAGAATTTGCTATCTTTAAATCAAGTCAGTTACATGGAAAGGAAAAACACTTTTATAATTTAAAGATATATTTCAGAAATTTGAGGGCATATGCACCATACTGAAAAGGGGATAATGTGATCACAATGAAAGAAGGCATCCACTAGAATGATGCATTAAACCTTTCAAAAACGTGTTTTAGTTGATTTATTTTTTGTCTTGGATCTGATGGGAAAGTGTCTAAAGCAGAGAAATGTGTTCTTCATGTGAGAAATGAAAATTATTGAGTTCTGTCTTCAACTTTTCCAGATACTTTTATGTATTGCATCTTGTTTAGTAGAAAATATTTCTGGTGGTCTTTTAGAGAGGGCACAAGTGAGCAAGGGGCAGAGAGAGAGAGAGAGATGGAGAGAGAAACGGGGCTCACTGGGGGGCTTTACTGAAGCAGCGCTTGAGCTCACCCTAAGTGGGACTCAAACTCAGGAACTGTGAGATCATGACCTGAGCTGAAGTCAGATGCTTAATGACTGAGCCACCCAGGTGCCCACCTGGTGGTCCTGAATAGCAGTCGCGATTGCTTTTCCTATTGAAGAAATCAGGAACTGTTTCCTCTTGGTATGAATTCTCTGAATGTTTGTGTTCAGTCTGCTTTGATTTCAAAACTAGTCTTCATTGATTTTTAAAGGTGGTATCCCTTCAAAATGTGACAGCCAACTGGTATCCCTATCCCACAAACAATATTTAAAGAAGAGAATATAGGGGCGCCTGGGTGGCTCAGTCGGTTGAACATCCGACTTCAGCTCAGGTCATGATCTTGCGGTTGGTGAGTTCGAACCCTGTGTGGGACTCTGTGCTGACAGCTCAGAGCCTGGAGCCTGCTACAGAGACACAGAATCTCTCCCCAGCTTGCACTCTTGTCTCTCTCTCTCTCTCTTTCAAAAATATTAAACAAATTTAAAGAAGAGAATATATGACACTGAGAGCTAGCAAACCGATTTTCTGTGTGCTGTACGCATTTTGGCAGTTTTAAACGTCACGGGCTCATGGGAATGCCCTGCTTGCCATCCCAAACTGTGTTTAGGAGCACTTGTTTAAGCTGAAAGGTCAGAATGTGCACTGGGCAGTGTGTATAGGCTTTGCACACAAGATGTGCAGATTGTCTGGAAAACCCTTCCCTCCCCTCTCCCACTTTGCCTGTCACATTTTATTCTCTGCATCTCAATTTCTGTGTGTTTTCTTCTGAGAAGTCCTCCCACATGCTTTGGCTCTGCGACTTACCACACTTCATTCTAATTGCCTGTTAGCCTTTATGTCCCTTCTTATTAGACTGTAAGCTCTATGAGGGGTGTTTCATTGTTGGCCTTTCCTCTTTGTCTTTCCGGGGCCTACCTTGATATAGATGCTTATTAATGGTTTGTTTAATAAACGAATGATTTCAAAAGATCTGTTTTGATGTCCCGCCTCTTCTAGTTATTAGCTATATGAACTTGGGGAAATAAACTCTTTGAGTTTATGTCTTCATCTGTAAAATGGGGTTGATTATCCACATACTACACACTTTTTAGGAAACTGAAGCCTGGAGGATGAAGTGACCTTTTGGATGTCATATGATCATACAGATAAAAAGAGGCACAGTCAGGTCTCAAGGCCAATGTGCCTTGTTCTACATTTTGCTTTCTTTCTAGAGCATGACAGTGCCTCTTCAGTGAAGTGATTTTGAGTTGTGAAGATAACAAAGAAGCAAGTACATATGAATTCATAAAATATCGTAGCTTAAGCAAGTATATATTAATTCATAAAATATTATTCATCCTGCCACTAGAAATGCTGGGGGCAACTCACTTATCTTTTTGGATAGTGACTAGTTTGTGTACTTTGTAGTCAGAACACCAGGTTTGGGGTCCATGGTCTGGGACTTCCTTAGGTTTTGACACACTGGGAAACTTTCCCTCAGCCTCTGTTTCCTTGTCTATATAATGGGGGTAATGATATTTCCCCCCAGTAGGATTATAGTGAAGATGAAGAAATATATACAAACTGTAAGTTGCTCTCCACATATAAGATGGTGGCTTCATGACTATTACTAACAAATGTCAAGTTCGTCAGCCAGTGTCACATATGATCTCAAGGGGTCAGCACCCTTTGTAAAACCAACCGGATTAGAAGATATTGAACTTTACTGTTTCCAGTTATTTGTAACTGTTAAAACAATTTGCTAGGTTATATCTTAAATATTTTGAATGAAATTATTCTCACAGTGTCTGAAAGATAGAGTGTCGTGTTTCTCAGCTTCCAACCCATGGTATAACCACAGACAACTGAGTAGCCTCAGCAGTCAACAGACCCCGCCGGAAGGAAGTATACATAGGCTGGAGCTGGCTTTCTTTGCTGCAAGGAAAGCAGCTGAGCCTCTTTGGAAAGAATCCGAGGCCCACATGCTGACCAGCTTTTCTGAGAGTAGCTACAGGTGATAATGAAGTCAGCCGTCAAGAGTCAAGTGTGTCAAAAGGAAATAGCGAGAGTGAATTGTAGTATCTTCCTCTGCTCCTTGTAACAAATTACCACAAACGTAGAGGCTCAAGCAACACGAATTTATTATCTTACAGTTCTGGAAGTCAGAAGTCTGAAATGGGTTTCCCCGGGCTAAAAGCAAGGTATTGGCAGGGTAACCACACTCCCTCTGTAAACTCAAGGAATGAATCTGTTTCCTTGCCTTTTTCTGGTTCTCAGAGTTGTCTGCATTCCTTGGCCTCTTGCCTACATCACTTTAACCTCTTGTTTCCATAGTCACGTGTACTACTTTCTCTTCTTGTTAAATATCCCTCTGCTTCCCCCTCTCATAAGCACACTTCTGACTACATTTTGGGACCACTTGTATAATCTGGGACAATTTCCCCATCTCGAGGTTCTTTATTGTCAATATTTTAATATTTTTATTTATCTTTTTATTTATGTATTTATTCATTTGGAAAGAGAGAGCATGCATGGGGGAGGGGGAGAGGGAAAGGGAGAGAGAATCTCAAGCAGGCTTCACGTCCAGTGCACAGCCTGACATGGGGCTTGAACCCACGAACTGTGAGATCATGACCTGGGCTGAAATCAAGAGTCAGATGCTTAACTGACTGAGCCACCTAGGCGCACTGCCCCCATCTCGAGGTTCTTAATCACATCTGCAAAATCCCTTTGCCATATAAAGTAACATGTATGAGTTTCAGGGATTATGATGTAGATAGTTTTGGGGACCGTTATTCAGTCTACCATGTGGACATATACAAGGGTGGTATCATGATTATTACTAAGAAATGTCAAATCAGTCAGCTACTGTCACATGATCTCAAGGGGACAACCCCCTTAGTACAACCAATGGAATAGAAGGTATTGAATTTTAGTTTCTTCAATCATTTATATAGTTAAAGCAGTTTACTAGGTTGTATCTTAAATATTTTGAATGAAATTCAAAAATGCTATCAGCAGTGTCTCTCCAAGGAAGAGAGTTTCATCTTTTCCAACTCAGTCATCCTTCCCTATGCTTCTGTTGATCTAACTCAACAGAATTGATTCTAAAGATCAATTCCTGTTCCATCTGGCTCTGAGCATATCTAAAGAGATTACTCATACTCACCATTCCATAGATCTGATTCATAGGCCTTTAAATTTTATTTATTTATTTATTTATTTATTTATTTATTTATTTAATACGAAATTTATTGTCAAATTGGTTTCCATACAACATCCAGTGCTCATCCCAATAGGTGCACTCCTCAATACCCATCACCTTCCCTCCCACACCCCATCAACCCTCAGACTGTTCTCAGTTTTTAAGAGTCTCTTATAGGCCTTTAAATTTAATACAATAGGGGGCGCCTGGGTGGCGCAGTCGGTTAAGCGTCCGACTTCAGCCAGGTCACGATCTCGCGGTCCGTGAGTTCGAACTCCGTGAGTTCGAGCCCCGCGTCGGGCTCTGGGCTGATGGCTCAGAGCCTGGAGCCTGTTTCCGATTCTGTGTCTCCCTCTCTCTCTGCCCATCCCCCGTTCATGCTCTGTCTCTCTCTGTCCCAAAAATAAATAAACGTTGAAAAAAAAAAAAAGGGAACTCTGGGTTGCCCTCTCTTAAAAAAAATTTAATACAATAGTCTAGAATTTGCTTTAGCCATTCTGTAAGTTTCTTCTAGGTAGGTTTCCAGTTATCACTGTTTGGTTCTGGATTTCTCTTAGTGGATAAGGGAGAAGTTGAATGGGAATATTACCAGACTTAGGAGATCTAAGTAAACATAGTTAGTGAGGAACCATGTGGGACATGGAATCTAGGTCTTCTGTTGTTATGAGTTCAAAGTTTTCCCCCTCAGCTGTATTGTTTAGTGTTAAAGGCAGGAGAGTGTAGGTGTTCCATACGGTTGAGATGCAAAAGATTTTTCATAGGCTCTTAGATTTTCAGGCTTGGGATCATACTGCATAACACTTTTGTAGCACACAGGGCTCTCACAGACACGTATTTCATTCAGTCCTTGAGCCTGATTTAGTGAGGGTGACAGAGTTACCATGCTCTTTTTATAAACTCAGACTTGGAGGAGTGAAGAGCTTTGCATACCTAATAAGGGGCAGACCTTGCACTTGCACTAATGAATTCTGGTTCCTTATCCACTGTGCTGTCCACTACTCTAGAGCTGTCTGAGACCTTGAAGTTCTGTCTTATTCCTGCCTTAAAGTATTTGAAGCTCCTCTCCAGCATTCTTCTAATCTGTGAAAGCAGGTTTAACATAACTTTGAGTCTGTTCTGCTCACATTTTCTCTTGAAATATCTGCGTAATTGAAGCAAGGGATGTGAGTGTGTACTTATGTGTATAAGGGAACTTGAATGATCTAGGAAACTCTCCATTTTCTATGTTATATGAAGTGGGAAGGACAAATTCTGTCTTCTATCAGACCTGTTGATGTGATTTGTATATGCCAGTATTAATGATTTGGGAAGGCACAGATGGGAAAATTGAATGCACTTGGGTGGGCTTTAATCTAATGTGCTGCTTATTTTTGACTATTAATCTGAGTCCATTCTTCTAGAATGTATGATAAAGATCTTTTGGTGACTTTGGGGGGAAAACGAGAACTTATTAAACAAGAAATACTGACTGTAAGACAGATTTGTTCTAGGGAGAAGTCACAAACTGGAGACTTGGAATGCTAAGGATAAAGAACACTTTGTTGTAACAGTGTCACCTTGTTTTCATTACATGTACAGCACCATTCAGTTATAGAGCTGGAAAGGCCTTTGTAATCACTTAGTCCCAACTTCTCATTTGGTAGAAGAAGAAACCAAGGTTACGATGTCAGTTGTAGAAGTTCATGGTAAAGTTGGGATGAGAAGACAAGTGTAAGTCTCAGGAGCTGGGACCTCGTCTACCAGATTTTTGCATTATGCCTCTTACTATTCTTTTATCTCTTTCACTCAATTCAGAGTACTTTTTTACACATACAGAGATGATAACTTAAAAATATACAGTGCCAACTGATTTTTATTGATTCTCTGATTCTTGTACCAGCAGAATGTCTTACAGTATATGCCAAAAGTCATAACCAACCTTGAATTCAATCATAGTGTCAGGAGTAAGATACAAAAATAAAAGAATTACATTGGTCGTAATTCTAAATACAGGAAGATTGTCAGTTCATGACTTGAAAATCATTTTAGGAGAATGTCTTTCCAAGAGGCCATTAATCAGAGAGTTCAAGTTCTAATCTATAAAGAGAACTATTCCTCGTGAATTAGAGAGAATCTGACAGTTTTGCTAATTCCTTATAATAGGAACAGTTAATAGAGAGAGGGTTGCAGTCAATAGGCTGTCTCCATAATTGAGTCTTAAGCTTCTGAATTTGTCAACAATAATAAAGACTGCAATTAGAAAGTAGCTGGGGAAATAATAATAGTTGTGCCTTTAATGAAGACTGAGACCCTTTTATAAACTCTGTGTAATTAGTTTTTGTGTGCTAGCAAATCTTTTTGAGTCCTGCTAAATTATGGGCTATATCATATCTGAATGTTATCGATGCCTCTCTCTCATATACAGAGCAATTAGGTAAGATAGCTAAAAAAAAAAAAAAAAAAAGACTGGTGAGATAGAAATAGAGCTAATTGAAAATTGAGAAGAGTAATTTCCATTGTCCAAAAAAAGTGATAATGGAATCCAGCATGTAATCTACTATTTTTCATCATGTTGTCATTCTGTGATCTAATATCAGATTAGTCTATGGAAGATTTCATCCATCATAATGGGCTTCATATTCTTCAAAACCAGAATCACTGCCAGAAGTTAGATTAGGGCCAAGTGCAGAGAGAACATATGATTTTCATAAGTTTGGGAGGTAGGCAGGTGAGGGATCCCTCAACAGTGCCCCCCACCCCACCTATTTTTTTTTTTTTATTAATGTGGAGTTTGAAACTCAAAGAGGCAAATGACTTGCCCAAGAGGAGTTAAAGACTAATTCTCACGTTCAGGTCTTCCCAGGACACATCTTTCAATTTTCTTTGATTCTTGAATTTCACCTGTCACCAAACATATACTTTTGGCTTTGCATTGAGCTATAAATTTTATTAAATGTCAAATTCTGTGCTCTTACATACAGATTCACAATTAAATTTATCTTAGGATGTGTGCAACATAGCTGTACCTTTCTGAATTTAAATAACCTTCCACATTCATTATACATTAGATACCGGGGGATATTCTGATTTACAAGATTTTAGGTTAAAGAATGACATATTCTTCACTTAGGGAGCATCCTTCATGGCTTTCAGAAGGTTGTTCTTCAGATTTATGATTCAATTAGAAAGGGCTTAGAAAAACTTTCCCTTCAATTCAATAGCAATCTAAAAGAAAATTATTTTAGTGAATTGACACCTAGAGTTTTAATGGAAGAAGATTTCTCTGCCACAAACAACCCTCCTGGGATTGTGACATTAACAACAGCCCAAAGATTCAAGCGAATCAATACTGAGGTCCAAAGTGTTGATTGTTGAGTATATGAATTACCAGAGCCAGAGGACATTATTTAAATAACTTCATCCCCAGAGGAAAAATGTGCCACAAAAACGGGCTGTATTACAGCAGTTGCAATTCTTTCATTTAACTGGATAATGAAGATAATTTATTGGCAGAGTAGATTGTGAGTAGGTTGAGAAAAGGAAGCAAAGAGAAACATAAATAAACCGTCCTTATCCTTGAAGATTCCTGGATTTCACTGAAGTTCTTTGAGGTTGAAGTTTCCTTGAAGATTCCTGGATTTCATTGAGGTTTCTCAGAGGTTTTCCTAAAAATGCCATCTTGCTCCGTAAGTTAGATCTGCTCAGTATGGCCTGGTACTACACAACAGATGGGTTACAACCAATTTTCCTGATGGGGGAAGAATCTGCCCACTTTAATTTTGTGAGGAAATAGCTTGGGAAGTGAAGAAAGTTCTCCTTCCCTATCTCAAAGAAAATGTACAGCTGTGATGTGTGATTTCCGGAAACATGGTGATTTCTCGAGGACATTAGTGCCAATTCAGAGAGCCTAGGTGTTCTGAAGGGGAATTTTTGGTCTTCTTGAGGCAGACTATTCAGAAGTTTTCTTTGGATTTTAAATATTGATATTCAATTCATTAAGCTTATAAATCCCGAAACCTAGTTTTTTCTTCCCTTTTGAGTTCTGCATACAAATCTTATCATTCTCTTTATAAATCTAATAGATTTTAATAACCTTTCAAAGTGCTTTTAAATAATGTATAGTAGCATTTATCAACATAGTTAATTAAACATCCTCAAATATTTTAAACTGCATTTATATACTTAATATATAGTATTCATTTTCCTTTCTTAAGCCTTTTAATTGTCTGGTAAACAAAGCCTCTGAGTATTAAGTAAATTCTCATACTAAGTTGAATTTATGTATAAGTGAACCAAAAGTTCTCTTAGATAAGTTCTCTCCAATAATATTAAAGAATGCAGTAGAATTCCACTTAAAATCATAACTATAGGGGTGCCTGGGTGGCTCAGTTGGTTAAGTGTCTAACTTTGGCTCAGGTCATGATCTCATGGTTCGTGAGTTTGAGCCCCACATTGGGTTCTGCAGTGACAGTGTGGAGCCTGCTTGGGATTCTTTCTCTCCCCCTCTCTCTGCCCCTCCCCCACCTCTCTCTCTCTCTCTCTCTCTCTCTCTCTCTCACAAAATAAACAAATAAACTTTTAAAAATAAAAAATAAAAGCCTTCACTTAAAAAATCATAAGTATAATCAGTTCTTCAGTTTCACATTTTAAATTGGACTTACTAGGCTGTCACTCTAAAAGTTCAAATTATCTTAAATATCAAGTACACAGATGTCAAATATGTACAAAAATATAATAATATAGTTTGGTTCTCTCAAACCTTTATTTTATTCATTCCAAATCTTCTCACATTTAGAATATCTATACTCACTAAAGAAAATAGTTGCTGTTCTAAATCCTGGTTACTTACAATCAGAGATGTTGGCAGGTATGGGACCTGGAGCTATATAGGTCTTTGGACCACCCGTGCTGTCATTCTGAGCCCTTTTTTATACAGCCACCGTGTCTCAGATGACTCTACTTAATAGGGAATAGGCCTCCTAACTCACACTACCTAATTTTTTATTTCTCGAAGAAGCCCTCTGCTGCCCACCCAAGTTGATCACTTACAATTTGGTGCTTCTTGAGATATGTTATAGTGCTTAGTGCCCAAGGATGGACTCTGGAGCCAGATTGCCTAGGTTTCAATCTTAGCTCTACCACTTACTAACTGTGTGATCTTAGACAAAGAATTTAAACTCTTTGTGCCTCACTTTCCTAATCTGTAAAATGTGGATAATCCTAGAAATTATCTCATGGGATTGTCATGAGAATTAAATGTGTGTTGTTTAAAAATTATTTATTTATTTTGAGAGAGAGGGCACGAGCAGGGGCAGAGAGAGAGAGGGAGAGAGAATCCCAAGTAGGCTCTGCGCTGTCAGCACAGAGCCGGACAAAGGGCTTCATCTCACAAACCATGAGATCGTGACCTGGGCCCAAATCAAGAGTTGGACGTTCAACTGACTGAGCCACCCAGGTGCCCCTAAATGTGTTAATATATGTAAAAGTCTTTGAATAGTCCCTGGCTAATAGTACAGGCTATGTAGGTGTTAACTGTTATTTATCATCACATGTATTTTCCTTCAAACTCTAAAGATCTTTGAACTGGAAGTATCTTAAGATTGTCTTTTCCGTTTAATTTTGAAGATCTTTGAACTCAGAGGAATCTTGCTATCCTTAATAATTATTGAATCATATAATTTCCTTAGATATTAAAATTATATCCAGTTTAATTTTGTATATTACTTTGAATTTGTCCTTTCTGTGGTCACAACTTACTAAGTCATTCTACTGAATGGTTTTAGACTCAGCTCTATGAATTTAGTAAATGATTTGCCTGAATCACCTAACCTCTCTGTGCCTCAATTTCCTTATCTAAAAAATGGAAATAATAATCTTTGATATGTTCTATGTATCTTATTCAATAAATACTAAATATTTATTGAGCACCCACTATGTCTTAGGCACTATTCCAGGTTCTTTGAATAAATTAGTGGACAAAATAGACTCCTGCCTCCTTGGAGATTACATTCTGGCCAGGGCAGGAGTGACAGGGAGAAAGTGGTGGGGAAAGGAGACATAATGAATGAGTAAATTACATGGTATATTAAGAGGTGGTATATGCTAAAGAACAAAATAAAACAGGTTAAGAGGAATCAGACATTTGCAGCGGGGGCATGGGGGCCAGTAACAGTATTAAACTTGATAATCAGGGTAGGCCTTAATGAGGGACATGAGATGTGAGTAAAGACTTGAAGGAACAATGTATTAGCTTCTGCTGCAGCAAAATGGAACGCTAACATATATTAGGCTCCCACAAGCACAAACACTTAGGTTTTGCTCATATTATATGCTCAATAGCCACTCCCATAACTGTTTTAAATATTTTCCTTTCTTGGATGTGGAGAATGGGGAATCCTCTTGCACTACTGGTGGGAATGCAAACTGGTGCAGCCACTCTGGAAAACAGTATGGAGGTTCCTCAAAAAGTTAAAAATAGAACTCCCCAACCATCTAGTAATTGCACTACTAGGTATTTACCCAAAAGGTACAAAAATACAGATTCAAAGGGGTACATGCATGCTGATGTTTACGGCCACATTATCAACAATAGCCAAACTATGGAGAGATCCCAAATGTCTATCGACTGATGAATGGATAAAGAAGATGTGGTACACACACACACACACACACACACACACACACACACAGGAATATTAGTAAGCCATCAAAAGGAATGGAATCTTGCCATTTGCAGTGATGTGGATGGAGCCAGATTGCATTATGCTAACTGAAATAAGTAAGTCAGAGAAAGACAAATACCATATGATTTCACTCATATGTGGGATTTAAGAAATAAAACATATGAACATATGGGAAGGGGTAAAAAGAGAGAAGGAAACAAACCATAAGAGATTCTTTATAATAGAGAACAAACTGAGGGTTGAAAGAGGGATGTGTGTGTGGGGTGGGGTAAATGGGTGAGGGGTATTAAGGAGGATGCTTGTTGTTTTGAGCACTGGGTGTTATATGTAAGTGGAATCACTAAATATAACTCCTGAAAACAATATTATACTATATGTTAACTAACTAGAATTTAAATAAAAATTTGAAGGGAAAACCCCAAACCAAACAAAATAAATATTTTCCTCTCTCAAGACATAATTATAAGTTATTTAAGTGTGTCAGGGGCCAGGTTGTATATTCCATTACAGGGAAGCATGGCAGGATTAGGGAGTGTGAAGAAAGAGTTCACATGGCCAGGGCTGGTTGCTTGCTCCTTGAATGTCTCCAAGTGTCGTGGATTTACTCTTAGCCAATCCGTAGAAATATAGCCCTCAGAATGTTCTCTGTATCGCTGATGAATTGATTATTTGGTTGTGTATACTTGGGAGACATAAAGCATACCACAGTAGCTTTGCACAAATACTAAGATTGATAATGTACATCTGGTTCATTATTTTGGTCCTGAGTTTCAGTTGCCATGGCCAATTGCTAGCAAGATGTGCCTAGTGACCAATTTTCTGTAAAAGCCTCAGGCCCTGAGATTCGAGCGTGTTTCCCTTGGTAGAGACATTCCACACTCGTCCCTGTAGTTTTTTGCCAGAGAAGAAAGTCCATCCTGGATGGCCTTGGATTAGAAGAGATATCAGAAGCCTATGCTGGATCTCTCTGGACTCTGTCAATACGTATCTTTTTTTTTGCTACTTTCACTCCTATCTTCTTCTGTGATTAATCTTAGCCAGAGTATAAACCTGGTATTGAATTGCGATTCTTTCTAGTGAATCCCCGAGGTTAAGGAAAAGGTTGTGGGATTTCTCATACAGGAAGAGAATTGATAATTGCTATCACAGACAACTAGAACAAGGGCTTAAAAGCAGGAGCATACTTTGATGATCAAGGAAAAACAGGGAAGCCGTTGCAGAGTAAAGGGCATGAGAAGGAGAGGAATAGGAGATAAAGTCAAGGAGTAATGGAGGCGGAGCTAGATCATGTAGGGATTTATAGGTTGTGGTGAAACAGGAAGCCTTTGGAAGTTTTGAAGAGAATAGAGTAACCTTGCCCCTTCCACCATGTCAGGACCTTGAAAATACAGCCATGTATGAACCAGAAAATGAGCTCTCACCAGACATCACATTTCCTGATTCTTTGGAGTTCCCAGCCTCCAGAACTGTGAGAAATAAATTTCTGTCACTTATAAGCAAAAAAAAAGAAAAAAAAGAAAAGAAAAGAAAAAAGAGTAGTGTAATCTGTTTTTTTTTTAACATTTATTTATTATTGAGAGACAGAGAGAGACAGACCGTGAGCAGGGGAGGGGCAGAGAGAGAGGGAGACCAAGAATCAGAAGCAGGCTCCAGGCTCCGAGCTGTTAACACAGAGCCCAACGTGGGGCTCGAACTCACAGACGGTGAGATCATGACCTGAGCTGAAGTCAGACGCTTATCCGACTGAGCCACCCAGGTGCCCCAAAGTTTTAAAAGAGATAACTGGGGCTGTGGTTTTGAGCATGGATGGTAGATGGGCAAGGGTGGACATGGGGAAAGTCATGAAGAGGCTATTGCAGTAATCCGAGTGAGAGATAATGGTGAGGTGGACCAGTTAGCAGCAGGGCAGGGGGTTAGAAGGGGTCAGAATTTAGATATTTTGAAGATGATTTTTATGGGTCAAGTGGAGGAAGGGGGTGCGTGGAAGTTTGCCAGATGTAAGCACCATACACAGGTAAATGATTATTTTGGGGTTTGGAGTACTATTTTGGCAAGGAAGATGAATATGCCTGAGAATCCTGAGAGAGGAAGACTGCTCTTATTGCCAGGCCATTCATGAAGCTACACACAGAGATTTTTTGATGAGAATCTCAAGAAACAGGATTCGATGGTGCTGCTATTTCAGATTGTTTGTGGTCATGCCTAACCCACCAGCTCAAGCATGTGAACATGGAGGAAAATCCCTTGCTCTCCCCATTTTCAAAGGGCACCTTGCATAATTAATTTTTTCCCCTAAGACTGTGTCTGCATATTGGGAGAGGATTTGTTCTGCCTTTATTCATTGGCAGGCACGTAACTAGTGTGGTTTCAAAGTGTGGGTATTTTCTGTCACCTCATATCATTGAAAATACATGCTGATGTCACATGCATTCTCAAGCCAGCTTCTGAGTTGAGGTCACTAGTAAGGATTTTGCCTGTGCCCCACTTTCTGGTTTCCTAGTGGTTCTCTTGTGTGCATTTTCTCTTTCCCCAATTCCCCACCCCCAACACACATATATAGCAATATTTCGGAAGATATGATTCCCTCTTGTGCCCAGAGATTATACTGCTAACTCTGATGCAGAGGAGAAATTTGAGCTGAATTATTTCTATTGCTTCAGTTCTAAAAATATCACTTCCTCTTTGCCTAATGTGTGCAGGAAATATGTGGCTTTATTTCTGTATAACAGATGCAAAAGCAACTCAGGTAAGGCAGTAAACCCCAGGTGTGAATGCATTTTTGATGTACTGAGAATTGCCACAATTAGAAAGCTAAACCCTGATAGAAGACCCGAGCTAATTATACCAGGAAGAGTCAGGAAATTGTTTTAACAAAGAGAATTTGTGATATTATCCCTGTTGACAATTAGATTAGGGGATGTTCCCAACTCTGTGGTTTACAGGATATTTCTCTACAAATCATTAGCAAAAAAATGTCAAACAAACTCTTTTGTTCTTCACCTTGAAAGAGAGCCATAGATGCTTTAGGGGATCGGAAAGTGGTGCAGGAGAGCAAGGAAACATATTTAGAAAGTTGCCTGGCCAACAAGTTGCTTTGCTACCTGACCCATGAGACAGTGACTGACTAGCTGGGTAAGGCAGCTTGCATAATGATGTGCTACTTGGGGTGTTTCAAAGGGAGACCGTGCGGTTTTCTGAAAATGTCATTTACCATACTTAGGAAGCTCTCCGTTTGGAAACATATGAATGCGTTTTTTCTTGTTTGGTGCATGGTAGCACCACCCAAGCCTTTATGATATATAAGGGGCTCTTTAGGAGGGAAGAAGCCTTTGAGTTCTATTATCTGTCACAGGTAAAGTGCATGTGGAGGGAGAGACGTGGGGGCCAAATGAGGGTCACTTAAACTGATTTCCATTCCTTTATTTAGAACTGTAGTATCAAAGTGGACCAGACCTGGATTCTTGCCATACCCCTGTGGTTGACAAGCTTGTTAGGAACTTTGTTTTCTTAAATGTAAAGTGGGGCTTTTAGTTGGGTTTGATCCATTCAGAAGATACTTGTTGGGGCGCCTGGGTGGCTCAGTCGGTTAAGTGGCCGACTTCGGCTCAGGTCATGATCTCACGGTCCGTGAGTTTGAGCCCCGCGTCGGGCTCTGTGCTGACAGCTCAGAGCCTGGAGCCTGTTTCAGATTCTGTGTCTCCCTCTCTCTGACCCTCCCCCGTTCATGCTCTGTCTCTGTCTCAAAAATAAATAAACGTTAAAAAAAATTTAAAAAAAATCAAAAGATACTTGTTGAGTAGCTCTTATGTGCCAGGTACTGTTATAAGTGCTTGGGCTGCATCAGTGAAGAAAACAGGCAAAGACCCTGTCCTCATGGGCTTTCCACTCTAGTTGCAGGTGGGAGGCAGACAACAAACAATAAGCATAATAAATAAATTATGATGTTTATATTATGTTAGCAGGTGGTAAGTGCTATAGAAAGGAGAAAGCAGTAGAGTCAGGTAAGGAGTATTTGGAGTGTCGGCAGAGGTAGGCGATGTAGGGGTGGTGAGGGTAGCAATTTTGGGCAGTCTTTAAGATGCTTACTGGTTCTTAAAATCTGTAATTCTATGGTGTTTATTCGTTTAATCATCATGATCATAGCAGCTTTATATTAAAATATTTATCTACAAAGAGACACTAGAATCCATCATGTCTACTAAGATATCTTTTGAACATACAATCTCTTTGATATATTTTGTTCTTTCTTCAGGATCAAAGGCCCTATACAGTTTACTTTCTCTTTTCTGGCCTGGTTTCAGATTTGTCTAATCTCCTTCTTTCTGTTTCCCTGGCCTTTTTGGTTCTGTCTCTATTATGGTACCTCTCCATCTGGTTTCATGTTCACTAGGCTGTGGGCCAGGACAGAGGTCAGGTTGGACAGTGAGTACATGTCCAATTCATGTTTATTAATTTCATGAATGAACTTTCCAGGCCTCCAGGCTTAATATTCCACAACTTCATACTAATTGGTTCCCAGACTAGTGCTACCACCCAAGAGCTTTCAGTGAACAGAACAAGCAATAGTTAGGAACTACTCATTCATGTATCCACAAATTTTGTGCCTGGGGAGAGAGAGAGGGAGAGGAACAGTGAGTGAGAGAGAGAGGGAGGGAGGGAGGGATAAAGAGAGAATATTTTAAAATGCCATTTGAAGATAAGAAATATAAGCACTTTAGAATTAATGATACTGCTTCATATTGCTTAGAGGCCAGAAGACTACTTTTGGAAGTCAATAGACCCAGTGGACCATTTGCCACATTTGTTCTTACTTATTCATTCATTTTGCCATTTGTTTCTTTATCAAATATTATTGGGCATTAGGAACTGTGAATGACAGCTTTTCATAATATATGCATCAGAGAAGAAGTATATTACTTTTGAAAATCTAATGGGAGGCATCATAATACAAGTATTACTAATTCAAATGAAAATCAAATAGAAAAATACTGCTTGATTAGAGATATTAATACTACTCAAGAGAAGACTACTTACTTTGAAGAGCCTTAAGGATTGCTAATCATCTATACACCAGATGGGGCAACTTACTCGAGTTCAATGTATAGTCAAATAGTGGTATCATTGAGTCCAATTCCCGTGAATTCCTATTGTCTCATAATGTCCCTTGCCGGAGACCAGCTCCAGCAACCAGGGGTTCTTGAAGGATGAACGGCGTCGGCGAAAAAGTGAAAATAAAACAAAATAAAAATAAAAATAAAAATAAAAAACTAAAATAAAAAGCTAAAATAAAAACTAAAATAAAAATGGACACAGACAACAGCAGTGTGTTGAACTGGCCGATTTATTGTAGCAAGTGTGGCATTATATTTGCTGGTGATTTCCTTGTAACATACGTCATCTAGGTTTTTCTAACATTACTCAATTCTAAAATTGTTCCTTTGTATAATCACTCAATAAGGAGTAACATGATTGTTTTGTCATAATGTTCCCTCCTGGCCTTTGCTTATTGATTGGTTTCTTTTATTGTTTTTATTATGTATCTATGTTTATCTATAATTTATAAAGTATTTGCTTTGCTATTTTCATGAAAGGTCATTTATCTCTCAACACCTCAAGTGGAACAGTTATAGGGACATGACCTCTTAGTTGTCTCCCTGTACCATTCGTGGTTTTGAAGAACAAAAGTGTTCACCTGGGTCCGAGGTGCCAGGAAGGGGGCCAAGAGGTCCTTAGAAACCCACGCCTTATACATTCCCAGAGAGACAATGCACCTAGGAACCAATGAATCATTCTGTACTTTAACCGACTAGGTTCAATCATCATCTGGAATGCCTCCTGGGGGCCAAGTGGGCCCAGGGTTCAGAGTGACCGGTGTCCATAGATACACTCCTTAGTTGCTGGAGTGGGGCTTTTGGATCCATATGTCTCTCCTTCGTTGGCCGCCTTTGCTGGCAACTGCATGAGGCTATCCTTCCTGCAAGTAGAGGAGTCTCCATAGGGAATGGCAAGGGCTAAATGTAAGGCCGCACAGTTTCTTGCGGAACCTTTTCTTCCCTAATGGTTCTTTTCCCAGGGGGCCTGCTGAGGGCAATTCCCCAACAGACAATACCCCAGGTAGTTTTAAGGCCAAATTACCTAAAAGCGGGAGGACAAGAAGCTTCCCTGTCCGTGGGCCGCCCCGCAGTCACCAATCCGTCCACGGCCCGGGCCCTGCCACTCAGGCTGGGATAGCTCGGCTTCCAGCAGTCCCTGACTCATATATTACCTGTCTATGCCTGTAGACATCTACAAAACATATCATTCTATAAAACAAGATCATTCCAGATGGGAAAGGACACACAGGGCACTAATATTTTGGCAGAGTCCAAACGGAAGCCTGTATATGTGTTATCTATCCAAAGGACAGATGTGGCAGGCAATTGGTAGAAGTTCAGTTTTCAGCCATTTGTTGGAGAGGTATGGCAAATATCAGAGACTTAGTTACAAGAGGACTGGGATATAAGGCAGACATTTTATCCGTTAAGGTTCCAGGTTAAATGTAGGGTTCCCGATGTTTGGGAGACATGTCTATGAGGCGGAGAACCTAGGTAGTACAAGGTTGGAGCTTCAAGTTCACAGTGGAACCAGTAGCTGAGTCAGCGAGCACTCTAGGACCTCAATGCCTATGACCAGGTTTTGTCCCCGGGGTCAGGGCAGAATTGAGGTGACATGTGGGGATGAAATAAATTCAGTTTACATGTTTGGAAGAACATGGAGTCAGGGTACTAGACATGCCATAAAGCATCTAATGTATAGAATAAGAAGTTGGCTGTACGAAGCATGGTGGTTAGTGGCATACATCATACATAGACTTCCAGCAAATCCAATCAATCAACAAAGATTTAGTGATCACCTAATGTATTCCAGGCACTAGATACTCAACGAGGAAGAAAACGTTGTTCTGAGATGATCACTGTATCTACTATATACCACAAATTACAGTACAGCATGTACGAGCTATTAGAAAGATATGTACGATAGGACCACGTAACTTTGCCTGGGGAAATAAAGAAAGATTGCAGGCAAGAGGTAGTATTTGAACCAGATTTTGAACGATGAGTAGGGCTTATCCAGGATACGAAGGTAAGGAAGACTTTTTGAGGGGACTAGAGCAATATCCAGAAAGGCATGGAGTTAGGAAAGGGCCTATTGTGTCAGTTGAGGTAGGTAAGAGTACATAGTGAGGAATGTTTGAAGAGATAAATGGAAAGGTAGGTTGGGCGAGATTATGAAGGGACTTGTATGTTAAGTTTAGAATGTTAAGTTCCAGGACAGCTGATACTCTTAACACTGCCTGTTATAGTGAATTTCAAAATGTATGCTGGTCTGAGCACAATATACTAAAAGTTTATTTTTTGCTCACGTATATTCCAAAGCTGTACTTCCGATTGAGAGGTGACTCTACTCCAAGTGTTGACTTTCTTCTTGATGCTCCATAATCTTTAACACATGGCCTCCAACATTGCTGTGCTCTTTTGTATCACCCTGGCAGAAGGGCAAAGAGCAAGGAAAATAGCTTATGGGAAGATAGACATTGAGACCAGGCCTGGAAGTGATATTTGGCACTTCTCACATTCCACTGAGCAGAATACAGTCAGGTAGCTGCACCTAACTGCAAGGGAGTCTGGGAAATGTCTGTGAGCCCAGGGGTAGGAGAAATGCATATAATGAATAGCCAGTGTATGCCACTCTCTTGGTGTGTTTCTAGTGCCTAGTAATAGACACTCACTAAATGTTTGCTGAATGAATAAATGAACAGGGCTTTTGCTTTGCTTTTTGATTTATTTTTTCCTGTCAGAGTGATGTGAGTTTATTATTTTTTAATTACAAAGGAAACATATTCTTCTTGTAAATATGTAAGTAAATAATTAAGAAATGTGCAATGTCAATACTTTGTTAGGATAACTGGTGGTTGTGGAGCGGTTTGACCAGATTGGGAGAGACAGGTGGTGGGCAAGCAGTTAAGAGGCTGTTCCAATAGCTTAAGAGAAGAATGTTTGACTCAGGGCAGTAGGAATGAGTATAGGAAAGGCTGAATGTGAGACCCATTCCCCAGGGAGCATTAAAAGGACTTGGTGGTGAATATATTTCGTGGGGTGAGAAAGAAAGAGGAGTAGAAGGTGATGTACTACACGGTGCAGCTCAGCAATGGGATAGAGAATGCATTAGTTTTTGATTGTTGCCATAACAAATTATAGCAAATTTAGCAGCTTAAAACAACATCCATTTGTCAAAATCACAATTCTACAAGTTCAGAAGTCTAGGCAATCTTAACCAGGCATTCTGTTAGGGCAACACAAAGGCAAAATCAAGATGGTGGCTCACCTAAGATTTTGTCTTGGGGCTCTTGGGTGGGGGAAATCAGCTTTGAAGCTCATTGAGGCAGTTGGCAAGAATTCAGTTCCTTCTTACCATTTCCACATGGTCTCTTTCATCTTCCAGTCAGCAATGTGGGTCGAGTACTTCTCAGGCTTTAAATCTCTCTCAACTCCACTTCTGCTGCATCTTTCTACTTCCTCTTCTGCTTTTAGGGCTCTCATATCATTACATTGGGCCCACCCAGATAATCCAGGCCCATCTCCTTACCTTGAGGTCATCTGTAAAGTCCCTTTTGCCAGGTAATGTAATGTATCCACAGGCATGACACCAGGGGGCAAATGTCATGGGGTCAAAATTGGGCTTACCACATGGAATGTGCAGGAAACATACCACATGGAATGTGAGTTGACTCATTTAACAGCCATTCTAGCCTCCTTGGAGTACATTTCCCTGTACTGTTCCCTCTGCAGCTGAGGTTCTGGATGTGATTTAGGTTCTGCTAATCAGATGTACTCCCAGGAGACTTGAACTTGGGATTGCTGTAAGGGGGAGAGAGGAGTGTGTGAGACATCTGTTTTGGCTGGTGAGAACTGGAGCACCACTGACATGGTTCTGGCACCAGCAGCTATCGTGGTGACTTCTTGATTCAGCAGGCAGCTGTAACTTAAACCAGCCCACACACCAGATTCTCCTTGATTGTTTCGCTCATTGATACACGGATCTCCTACTGAATGAATGTCTTCCTATGGGCCTGTGGATTTGCCAAGGTTACCTACTTTAGTGGAGGCTCTGTCCTATTTCGACAACTGAAGAAATGGAAAATCAGATGTTAAAGGGACTTGCCCAAGGTCACACAGTGATGAGAGCTGAGATTTAACTTCAAAATTCTTCCATTGTGTGAGCGAAGCCTGCTTTGTTTGTTGTTGTTGCTCTTGCGAAAGATTAGAATCATTTTCCCTAAAATGTGTGGTTTATAGCCATGTTCTGGGTTCTAACCTTGACCTTATGTGGAAGTCAGCCATTTTCAAAGAGCTTTCACATCCATAGCTTCACTGAATGTCAGGGGTCATAACTGGGGACTCAGGGATTATGGAAGGGGGGGAAGGAAAAGAGAATATCCCTCCTGAAGTTGTCATAAGCAGCCCTGAAACCTGCAATGTGCAGTTTAAACTGATTCTGAGAGAGCCACACTTTTGTACTCGCTGCCCGCATAGAGTGACCTCCCAGAGACCACGTAATTTCAGGAAGACTGCTCCAGAAGCACACAAAGAACTTGGATTCTATAGACACAGCTGCACCTGCTGCCACAGGAGATAAATGAGGTGCTCTGGCAGGTCAGCCGGAAGAGACAAGCTGGGCTGTCACATTCGTACAGTGACAGATACCTGTGCTCATGTAATGTGAGAGAGAGTCTCTGGAGCTGGAAGAGACAAAGAAATGCCACATTTTCATAATTTCTTTAAAAATGCAAAGGATGTCGCAGGGTTGTTATGTAAAAGTTGCTGCTTTGTGAAGGTAGGGAATTGTTTCTTTCAGGAAAGGGCACCATGAGTGGGAAAAGGAGCTCTGAGTCTACCCCTGGCAAGGGTAAAAGCAGCCTCAGGATGGGCTCACTTGACTAAGTTTGGATGTGGCCTGGGGGCAGGGTGCTGGAGGAGTGAGGAGGCTTAGGGAGTGAGGGCCTGTATTTTGCCTTGGAGCTCTGTGTCACGCTCTTCCACCTAAGGCGGAAGCTCTTGGAAGCAGAACCTCTGGTTTCTCCTTTACCCCTATATCTGTAATGATTAGAAAAATACCTGCCATATTTTAAGGACTTAATAAATATTTGCAGCTTGACCATTGTAAATAATTACTAGAGCTAGATTGTGTAAACAAGAGGTCAGCAAACTACCCAGCTCGTGGGCCAAATCAGGCCCATTGCCTGATTTTGCAAATAAAGTTTTATTGGCACACACAGCATGCTCATTCATTTGTGTATTGTCTGTGCGCTGCAATAGCAGAGCTGAGAAGTCGTGACAGACCATATGGCTTGTAAAGCTGAAAATATTTACTATCTGGCTCCCTACAGGAAAAGTTTCTTGACCCCTGGTGTAAAGTACAACTTAAAGAACGTTACCCTGTAGCAGATGGGAAAAGATACCTTTATTTGACTCCACGTAGCCCTTCAGCTACCAGGACGTTTCTTTGCTCTCATTTGAAGAAAAGCTCTTCAAAACAGTTTTCTGTATGGTCTGTAATTCTTCTCTTCACATTTTCTTTTAAATCTACTCCACTGAAGCTTATACCCTCATTGAAATTGCTCTTGTCAAGATCACCAGTGTTGTGAAATCTGTGCTCAAATTTGTCGTCCTATTATTTGACGTAGCAGTAGTATCTGACATGGTTGGGCACACTTGGAACATTTTCTTGTCTTGGCTTCTGGGTTACCACATTTCTTCTAGTTTCACTGTTTGCTCCTTCTTATCATACTTTCTCAGTCCTTCCTCATCGTATTGGCCTCTTAAGATGAATGTCCCAGGGATCAGTTCTTGGCCTTCACTTAGGCTATCTAAATTGCCTTGGTGATTCCATCTGGTTTCATATCATTAGGTACCATTACACAACCATGACTTTCGAATTTCGGTCTCTAACCTGGATCTCTCCTCTGACCCACATATCTAACTTTTGCCCCTCTGTTTGAATATCTCCAATTTAACCTAGTCCAACAGAAAACCTGATAATTCTTCCTCAGACATGCTCCTCCTACAGTCTTCTCTATCTCTGTTGATGGAAATTCCCTTTTCCCGGTTGCTCAGGCCAAAACCCTTTGAATTATCCTTGACTCCTCTTGCTTACACTCCACATCCAATCCATAAGCAAATTCTGTTGACTATACTTAAATTACATATCTAGGCTCTACCCCCTTCTCACTACTTCTTTTGCTAAAGTCATAGTCTATCACTGCAGTCTCCCACCTTCATGAGATAGCTTTTGATTTGTCTCCCTGCTTTGTTCCTTCATCCCCTTTCTCTATTTTCAACATAACATAATATTCCTGTTAATTTAAATCACGTAACTCCTCTAAATTTAATTTAATTTCACTAATGACTTGTTAATTTAAATCCCATAACTACCCTCCTTAAAACTCTCCGATGGTTCCCATGTCACTGAGAATAAAAACCAAAGTACTTACGATAGCCTATATGGACCTATGTGATCTGGCCCTCTTATCTCTCTGTCCTTATATGCCACCACTTTGGCAGTCATGCAAATGCTTTCAGAGATCTCCTGCTGCAGAGAGAAGAATTTACAGACAGTTCCAGCTGCTGTGCTCTGAAATCCATTGCTAGGTTTATGCCAAGGCCATGCTTCTCATGACTGTTCTCAGGCAATGACTGAGCGCAGCCAAGATGCTGAGGCAGATCCATTCCTTGAAGATGCAGGATTCCTGTAATGGAAGGCTTTGGCTAGAGGACACCTCATTAGTCTCGTCAGAACTTTTCTAGAGCTCGACTATATTCTTAAACTCTCCCTACCTCTCTTTCCTTCCCTCTCTTCTTTATAAGGTTCAGACCTGCATCATGGTAGGAGGCTCTCCCTACCTCCTCCAGCTCCTTCTCTCTGTTTCCTCACAAGTGTTTTCCCTATCAAATAAGTTTCAAAATTATGTAAAATGATGGCATATAATTTGTTTTCATGACACCATTGACTAATTTGACATTTGTCAGTGATTTCTTTTTTTTTTAATTTTTAAAATTTATTTATTTTTGTGAGACAGAAAGAGACAGCGCAAGCAGGGGTGGGGCAGAGAGAGAGGGAGACAGAATCTGAAGCAGGCTCCAGGCTCTGAGCTGTCAGCACAGAGCTTGACGCGGGGCTTGAACTCACGAACCATGAGATCATGACCTGAGCAGAAGTCAGACGCTTAACCACCTGAGCCACCCAGGTGCCCCAGCATTTGTCAGTGATTCCTAATGATGTGGGCAGTGTGTTCCAGAGTTTATTTTTCATGCTCAAGTTCATTGGCTATACTGAGCCAAGGGTATGAATGTTTCATTTAGGCGCAAAAAATAAACGCTCCCCCAAAACCCCAGAGAACCCAAACCCTACCCTTTTGACAACTCCGTTAAATGAATTTTTCTCAAATACAAAATGGTCAATCCAACTTGTACTTTTTGTGTGTGTGTGAAACTTCTAATGAGTGGAACAACTTCAGTTTAGCATTGTAGACTTGAAGAATTATTGTGTTTATAACTGCAATGAAGTGTCAGTGTTGAAACTGATGTCAAATTTTATTCAATAGGCACAATCAAAATAAATGAATTAGATGATTTTGAAGCTTTGAAGAACTATTTGATAAAGACAACCACTGAGGAATGTGAAATTTTATCAAGTGGCATTGTTAAACATCTAAGAGTATTTGAAGATGTTTGAAAAAAATATTTGCTGTTAAACAATGAAGATTTAGACTGGTTGAGAACCTATTCATTAACTCTCTTCAAAGAAAACCATTTGTAATTAGAGATTCTGAGTTATTGTTACATATTGTCTAAACAATTTCTACCACTCTCTTTTCTAGCTTCTAGATCAATTTAATAGAAAACTATTCTGGATGGGAAAGCAGGCTGTAAAAATAAAGAAACCATCAGAACTATTAACTTAATGTAACTACTTATCTTTGTGAATTAAAGCTTCCTTGAGTCCTTAAAATCAAAACAAAATATACCGAATGCTCAGCCTGCTGTAGTTATCATTTGTAATCTCAATTTTACATTATCATATTTATTGAAATAGCTTTATTTAATCCTCAAAATAAGTGAACATTTTCATGTAGTAAAGTCTTGTGCACGTTTCCTTCATGATTTTTATATGTACTTAGAAGGAATCTTTTCATCCCAATATTAATATGACTCTTTACCCATATTTTCTTTTAATACTTTTTTGATTTCCTTCTTTTTTATTAAAAAAAATTTTTTTACATTTATTTTTGAGAGACAGAGACAGAGCATGAGCAGGGGAGCAGAGAGAGAGGGAGACACAGAATCAGAAGCAGGCTCCAGGCTCCGAGCTGTCAGCACAGAGCCCGATGTGGGGCTCAAACCCACAAACCGTGAGATCATTACCTGAGCTGAAGTTGGATGCTTAATCAACTGAGCCACCCAGGGGCCCCTTTTTGATTTCCTTTTTTACATTTGTATGGGGAAGCTATTAATTTTTGAATATGCCTTTTGAAACTGACACTGTCCTGAATTCCCTTGTACGTTACAGTTGTGATTGTGTAAAAATTATGTATAGAATATAATATGGCAAAAAAATACTGTAATTGTGTTAGATGATGGGATTATGGGAAACTTTCTCATGTACTAGGAAACTTTTTACAAATGATTACTTTTCCCTTAAACAGGGAAAGAAAAAGCAGGAATTTATGGATCCAGGCTGAAGCCTCAGTTCTACCCTTATCTAGTTGGGTGATCTTTGGCAAGTCCCCTGTCAATTTCCTTACCCAGGGAGATGAAGTTATTTGAGCAAATTTGAGACCCCAAGGTCTCTGGGAACTCCAGCACTCTAGATTGTGCATTTTGACTGAACAGATCTTGTTAATAACTTGCCAGTTCAGATCGACACAGAAAACTGTTTTGGAGTTCTTTTAGACACATTTTTAAAATGTCTTTGGGTTTTAAACAAGGAAGTGATAATCCCCAGTCTTGCTTCCAAAGTGAGTCACTGGAAAGGTAACTGCAGTGATAAGATTGGTTATTTGATATTTTCTGGGAATATGAGTCATGTTGCACAATTCACAGAGTTGTTACAGTTTGTGGAATGTGCTCTGGAGAAAGGAGGCTGAGCAAGCATGGAGACTAAAGTCCATGCAGTGCTACCCACTCTTTCCTCAGTAGTGGTTCACAGGCCTTAGACATGAGTGTTCATTCTATTTACTCAAAGTACGTTAATTTCCAGCTCCCTTGGTTCTCATCTGTAAGTGGTCACTATGTCTACTCACTTCTTCAGTTAAAATGTACCAAAGTGAAGTTGTCAAAAACACTACAATGCTCTTACAGTAATTGGATTTTCTGCTCTGAGTTGGGAACATAAGAGATATATTAAATGGAGAGATATATTAAATGGAACATGCCAGAATGCTAAGACAGCATGAGGGACACCATCTGTCACAATATTTTTCTAGTTAATTTTAAGTGAGCAAAAGATTAAAAATATGTTTTCTGAGTCCTTGCGTCTTCACTGAGGAAATCTATTAAAGCAGGAGCTGTGACGTTTGTCGTTTGCTAATCTGTCTCCCTAAGTTTCCAGCATTTAAATAAGGTTATGAATCACGTAGGAAGGGAAAGGGGGTTTAGAGGAGGAAGGGTGCTGAAAAGTGATAGAATTCTTTGCCGACTGTTTTAGTTTCCTATTGCTGCTGTAACAAATTGCCACAGACGGTGACTTAAACAACACATGTTTATATTATAGTTCTATAGGATAGAAATCTGAAATGAGTCTCACTGGGCTAAATTTAAGGTGATCACAGCGCTGCGTTCTCTTTAGAGGCTCTAGGGAAGAATTCATTTCCTTGTGTTTGTACTTTCTGGAGGCCACCTGCATTCTTTGGTTCATGGCACCTTCCTTCGTGCATCCTCAAAACCAGCAAGGTTGCGTCTCTCTAACGGAGAGGACGTTGTTTAAATGCATAACAGGTGACAAGTAGAGAAGTACAGCCAGAAGAGAATTTGTTAGATGAAAATAAGCCTTTCCATGTATTAAGCTCAGCACAGCTTATATCTCACAGGCCCATTTCAAAAGTGGGTCACTGGTTCAGGATTCATTTTGTTTATTGACATATAATTGACATATAACATTGTGTAAGTTTAAGGTGTACAATATTTTGATCTACACGTTGCAATATGATTACCACCATGATGTTAGTTAACACCTCCATCGTGTCACATAATTACCATTTTATTTTTGTGGTGAAAAAACATTTAAGACCTAGTCTCTTAGCAACTTGTATTGTTGATTGCAGTCACAATGCTGTGCATTAGATATCCAGAACTTAATTATCTTCTAATTGAAAGTTTGTACTCTTTGACCAACATTTCTGCAATTTCCCTGACTCCCAGCCCCTGATAACCACCATTCTACTCTTTATACAAGTCTGGCTCTTTTAGATTCCATATACAGTAAAACCTTAGATTGTGAGTAAGTTGTTCTGCAAGGGTTCCACAAGATCAGCAAGTATTTCTAATAAATTTTAATTTGATAAATGAGCAATATCTTGTAATACATGTAGTACATGATGCCAGATGTCACATGATCACAACTGAGCCAATGGTTCCTCTCTCTCACTCTCTCTCACTGTGGGATTGTGAGTGATTGTCTCCCATGCTCGGATGCTCAGTCTCAGGCCACGGTGTTTAGCAGAAATCAGTGCTTTTTCAGAATGTTGGAAGGTGCCCACAACTGACACTAGTGTATTTTCTGTCACTTCAAAGCACCTATGGATAGTTTTTTGTTTTTCCAGACAAGAGTGAGCTTAGGAATGCTTTGCTTCATTCTAGGTCAGGTTGCCTGCACATAGAGACCCTTTCCTCTGTTGCCTTTTTGCCAGTTACATTAAATACAGTATATGACAAGAGTTTAGTAACGCTGCGCTGTAGTCAACATCCATGCGAGCATATAAAATGGCTCCCATGCAGAAAAAGTTTGAAAAGGAAGGCAGTAAGAAGGAGATGATTACGGTGGACGTTAAGAAAGAAATCATTGAGAAGTACGAATGACGTATGTGAATAGCCAAAATTGCAAGATTATATAAAAAGTATATGTCTGCATCTCATCTGCAGGGGAGGAGGAAAAAAAGGCAGAGGAATCCCTTACTTCAAATGAGATTAGGGAGACGTGTAAAATGTGGGAAACAGTGCAAAATTTTGTAGAAAAGCACCACCCGGCAGGCACCTGGGTGGCTCAGTTGGTTAAGCATCTGACTCTTGAGATAGGCTCAGGTCATGATCTCATGGTCGTGAGATAGAGCCCTACGTACATTGAGCTCTGTGCTGTTAGCACAGAGCTTGGGATTCTCTCTTCCTCTCTCTCTGCCCCTACCCTGCTAGTGTTCTGTCTCTCTCTCTCTGTCTCTCTGTCTCTCTCTCAAAATAAATAAATAAACTTAAAAAAAAAAGAAAAGCACCACCTGAATAATGCTGTAGCAGTATAAGTGATGAATCTGTTGAATGACAATGTAATGTCACATATCCATGAAATCCTCAAAAGGAGGCAAAAGCAAGTGTCATTGGATAGGTTACTTGTTAAAGTTACACACGAAAGAAAGATTCCTTTGAGCCAATAGATAGCAGTGATTCTACTAGTGATAGCAAAAGTCATCCTAAACAATAACTCTCCTCTCTCTTATCTCCCTGACACCAGCCACGAAGGCTTTCAAAGGTAAGCACAGGTTAATTTGTTTATTTTTCTTTATATTTTGTATTTTCTTTATTATTTTATATTATATTACAGTATTATAATCATTTTTTATATGAATATTTTTGGGTTGTTGAACAAATCTTCTGAATTTCCATGATTTCGTATTGGGAAATTCACTTTGATATCCAAGTGCTTTGGATTACAAGCATGTTTCTGGAATGAATTAAGCTCTCAAACCAAGGTTTTACTGTATAAGTGAGATCATATAGTATTTGTCCTTCTCTGTCTAATGTCTCTCACCATAATGCTCTCAAAGTCTATCCATGTTGTTGCAAATGGAAGGATTTGTTTCTTTTCTGTGGCTGAATAATATTCCACTGTCTGTATTCATATACACCACATTTTCTTTATCTATCCATCCATTGATAGTCACTTAGGTTGTTTCCATGTCTTTTTTTCTTAAATTTTTTTAAGTTTATTTATTTTGAGAGAGAGAGAGAGGGAGAGAGAGAGGGAGAGAGAGAGAGAGAGAGAGAGTAGGGGTGGGGCAAAGAGAGAGGGAGAATCCAAAGCAGGTTCTGCACTGTTAGCACAGAGCCCAATGTGGGGCTTGAACTCAGGAATCATGAAATCATGACCTGAGTTGAAACCAAGAGTCAGACAATTAACCGACTGAGCCACCCAGGCACCCCAGGTTGTTTCCATGTCTTGGGTTATTGTGGACAATGCTGTAATAAACATGGGAATGCAGATATGTTTTTTATTAAGTTTTAAATTTTAATTTCAGTATAATTAACATACAGTATAATATTAGTTTCAGGTGTACAATACAGTGTGATTCATCACTTCCATACATCACCCTGTGCTCATCATGACAAATGCCCTCCTTAATCCCCATCACTTGTTTTGCCCATCCCCCCCCCCACCTCCCCTCTGGTAACCATCAGTTTGTTCTCTATAGTTAAGAGTCTGATTCTTGGTTTCTTTCTCTCTCTCTCTTCTCCTTTGTTTTGTGTCTTAAATTCCAGATATGAGTGAAAGCATATTGTTTTTGTCTTTCTCTATCTGACTTATTTTGCTTTGCATTACACTCTTTAATTCCATCCATGTTGCTGCAAATGGCAAAATTTCATTCTTTTTTATTGGTGAATAATATTCCATTGGGTATAGACACTTCGGCTGCTTCCATCTCTTGGCTTTTGTAAATGATGCTGCAATAGACATAGGGGTGCATGTCAGATATCTTTTTGATGTACTGTTTTCATTTCCTTTGTATATATACCCAGAAGTAGGATGGCTGGATCATATAGTAAATCCATTTTAAAAAATTTTTTGAGAAACCTCCAAACTGTTTTCCATAGTGGCTGTACCAATTTACACTCCCACCAAAAGTACACAAGGATTTATTTTTTCTACATCCTTGCCAACACTTATTATCTCTTGTCTTCTTGATGATAGCCATTCAAAAAGTATGAGGTGATATCACATCACCATCCATTTTTGAGTTTCTCCTCGGCTGTGAGTATAAGTGATTAATAAAATGCTATTGGTCTCATCTGTCCAGTATCAAGTGTCATGTGTTTAACCCTAGTGCAGGGTCCCTTCTTCATCAGTGGGGTCAAGAACAGTCATTGAAAACACCCAGTCTTCGGAGAAATTGAATTTATAATGGTTTTTCTGAAGCATTGGGGATTGTGAATCCTATACAAATTCTATGAAAGTTAAGAATCCTATTCTCAGAAAAAATGAGCTGGTGATCAAAACTCAGACATTTTACATAGAATATTAGGAGGCTCAAGGAGTCAAGAATGACTGTCCTCATGAGCTCATGAGTTTTGCTATGACATAAAAATTTGAGTATCATTTGTTTTGCACAATTTAAAAAATGAGTCAGTTTGATTCCTTTTCTGTGTGAAATGTGCTTCTAGTAGCTCACATTATAAGATATTTCTGTAACAATGTTACTACATATATTACTGTACAGATGGATTCAATGTTAGATATGTAGAGAGAATATTAGATATGTGGGGAGAATAGAAGCCTTGCAGCTCCTGTTATCCCATCAAAAGAATTCTGTCTGGTTTGGCTGTTTTGTTTTTTGTTTTTTTTTTGTTTTGAAAGACAGCGCTGGAAGAAAGTTGGAAAGCCACAAGCATTTCACTTTTTTTGTGTGCCTACTTCATGTCAGGCTCTGTGCCAAGGATTTTACAAACAATAGCTCCTTTTATCTTGTAAATTTATAAGGATGATGAATGTAGATTACCTAACACACAGTAGGTATTCCATTAATTGAGAATCAGGAAGGTGTGGTAGATTGGGTTTTGGCAATAGAGAGACCTGGACTTGAACCTTGATTTTGCTATAGTATAACCTCTTTGAGTTTCAATTTTCTCGTGTAAAATGGAAATAACAACAACAATACTACCCCTCATCTTTTATGGTGTATGGGTATTAAAAGTGTTATTATATATTAAGCGCTTGTGTTAGTACCCAATATTAGAAGGCCTCAGGAAGGTTTCAGTATTACCATCCCTCTTTTACAGATGTAGTAACAGGTCTTGAAAGGTCACAAAACTAGTGACTTATCAAGGTCATAGAATTGATATCATGGTCTGAGTCAAGTGACAGATGATTGGGCACATAATTAGATTAATTTTCAGAATGTGTGCAATTTTCTGCAGTTTCTATTAGCATATCAGCATCAATCAACAGGATGAAAGCTTGGGGCTGGGGAATAGGGACATCATATTAGATAAGAAATAGAGGAACAGCTGTAGCTATAACATCTTGAGAATGCTCAAAGAGCACAGGCTCAATGGGAAGCCATTTAGGAAATCTGAGTTGAGAACTTGCTCTCTGAGTTTCTGCCATGGTGTTATACCACAGGGGGCTCCTCTGCTGTGATACAGTTGTGCCTAGGGCTATCTGCTATATTTCAGATGCTGAGATTTTGCATACATTTTCTCACTTGAGTCCTACAACTAAAGAGATACATTTATCTCCATTTTTCATATGTTGAAATTGAGGCTCTCAGAAGTTAAAGAACTTGTTCAAGATCACCAACTGCTAAGTAGCAAAGGCTGGAATGCAATCCAGGACTGGCTGAGTGCTCTTACCTAAATTGGTTGAGGAGTAAGATTATAATTATATAATGATAATAGTAGCTATTATAATTGCCATGTATTGAGTGTTTACTGTGTGCTAGGCTTGTTGCTACCACTCTATATGAAGTAGTTCATTTAATCCTCACCAGAATCAGAATAGGCACACTTATTACCCACATAAAGAAGACGACGCAGGTTCAAAGAGGAAAAGTAACTTGTTTAGCCAGGATCTATGGCTAGGAAGAAATTGAGCTAGATTACAAACTCACATACTCTTACTCCAAGAATTAAGTGTGGGTGAAAACACAGGTAATTTGAACTTGACTAGGAAGAAAACTTGTAAAAAACTTAAAATTTATTAAAAATTGTTTTTTGTAGCACCAGTGATTTAGAACAATTCAATTCCCCACCCACCCCTTGTTTTATTTTAGAGAGAGAGAAAGAGAGAGTGCACATGAGCAGGGGGAGAGAGAGAGAGACATAGAATGTTAAGCAGGCTCCATGCTCAGTGTGGAGCCCAATGTGGGGCTTCATCTTACAACCCTGGGATCATGACCTGACCTGAAATCAAGAGGTGGACACTCAACTGACTGAGCCACCCAGGCGCCCCTTACCCCCTCCTTAAGGTAAACACCTGTTACAAAAAAAGCTAAGGACAATTTACCATCCTGTATCTATTTTTGCTGGGAAATGGTGTAAAATAATTGGCTATATATATATACACATATATACACATATGTGTATATATGTGTATATATGTGTATATATGTGTATATATATATGTGTATATATGTGTATGTATATATGTGTATATATGTGTATATATATATATAATTTTTTGTATTTTTCTTATGAAATATGGTATAAAAAATTTCTTATGAAATGGTGTAAAATAATTGGCTATGCATATATAATTTTTTTATATTTTTCTTATGAAATATATGGTATACAACCAGAACATAAATGTATGAAATCATGAATAATTATAAATCAAATATCTGTGTAATCAGCAATCAGGTTAATAAAGAACCTTGCCGGCACCTAGATGCCTGAGACACCCTTCTGATCTTGCACTTCTTCCATATGTATATGAACTATTTGAACTTCATGTCTTTTGCTTATTTTTTTCTTAGTTTTTGGAGCTCTTTATATTCCCGATATGAATACTAATCATACACGTTGCAAATATCTCCTTACATTCTATTATAGGTTGTCTATTGTGTCTTTTGGTGCATGGAAAATTTTCATTTTAAGGTAGTTTTATGGAAAAGTTCTATGGAACATTGATATAAGTTAAACTTGAAAGAATTTATCAAGCATTTATTTATGCTTAATGCCTTTTGTGTCTCTTAAGAAATCTTTCCATATATGATGCTCTCCTGTATTATTCTGAAAAAGCATTATACTTTTGCCTATTCACGTGTCAGTCTACAACCCACTCAGAGTTGATTATACAAGGGGTAAGTTAGAGGGTCATTCACTTGCGTATCACTGGAGTATCACTTGATACTCAATTATCCCAGCACCATTTACAGAAAAAATTATTCTTTAATCATCCTAATGGCAAATCAAATTTTATGTGTATTCTACATATGATTTAGTGCATATTATTGGTGAGTAGTGTTCAATTGTGTGTATGTACTACAATTTGCTCATCCATTCACTCATCAAAATAGCTTTTGGGTGGTTCCAGTTTTTTTTTAATTTTATTTATTTTTTTAATGTTTATTTTTGAGAGACAGTCACAGAGAGAGAGAGAGAGAGAGAGAGAGAGAGCAAGAGAGCGAGAGTGAGAGCGAGCGAGCGTGAGAGAGCCAAGGAGGGGCAGAGAGAGAGGAAGACACAGAATCCGAAGCAGGCTTCAGGCTCTGAGCTGACAGCACAGAACCTGATGCCGGGCCTGAACTCGCTAACCAGGAGATCATGACCTGAACTGAAGTCAGATGCTTAACCGACTGAGCCACCTAGGTGCCCCCCTACCGCCGATGGTTCCAGTTTTGAAGATTATGTATTATGTTGCTATAAACATTCTGTACAGGATTTTGTGTGAACAAAACTTTTCATTTCTCAGGAGTGGGATTGCTTTGTCCTATGTAAGTGTCTGTTTAACATTGTAAGAAGCTGCCCGACATTTTTTACAAAATGGCTACACTACTTTGCATTCCTACTAACAATGTAGCAAAGTTCCAGTTGCTCTTCATCCTCACCAGCATTTGCTATTGTCTTTGCAAAATTATCACTAGCCTTTATAATATGTATCTAGTGGTATCTCATTGAGGATTTCTCTTACATTTCTCTAAAGATGAATGAGGTGGAGCAGCTTTTCACGGGCTTATTTGCCAGCTGTATGTCTTCTTTGGCAAAGGGTCTGTTGAAACCCTTTCCCAATTCTTGGATATTGTTGAGTTTTGAGAGTTTTAATATGTATCCTCAATAGAACTCTCTGGTCAGATATGGAGCTGACAAATATTTCCTTCCAGTCTGTGGGTCACCTTTTTCTTCTCTTAGCTGTGTCTAATGCAGAAAAAAGGTTGTTGTCTTTTTTAAATGTTAAAGAAGTTCAATTCATCAGTTTTCTTTTGTGTATCAGGCTTTTGTTGTCACAAAGATCTTTCGTAGGAATTTTTCCATTTTCCATTTAAGTTGGTAATCTATTTTGGGTTAATTTTTGGATAAGGTGTAAGATAAGGGTGGGTTCTTTTTTGCATACAAATATCCAATATTTCCTGCAATATTTGTTGAAAAGACTACCCTTTTAGCATTGAATTGGGTCAATTTATATACTCTTTACTTTGAAATTTCTTTAGTATTCCATTTTAATATATCTCTTTGCTTTTTGGCTACATATTTTTATATTTTTGGTGGTTTTTATAAGAATTACAATGCACCTACCTTTTTACGGTCTACTTAGAATTGATATTTTACTACTGCAAGGAAAATGTAAAAGGTTTACAGTTGTATGGATCCCTTTGCCCTTCCCACTTTATATTAATGTTTCCATGTGTATTACCTTTGTCTACATTGAAAACTATACAAAGTCAACTTTTGGTTTCAATAGTTACACACATTTTAAGTAATTTAAAAGGAGAAAAAGGGTCTCTTATATTTACACTGATTTATCATTTTTTAATGTTTATTTATTTTTGAGAGAGAGAGAGAGAGCTGGGGAGGGGTAGAGAGAGAGGGAGATACAGAATCTGAAGCAGGCTCCAGGCTCTGAGCTGTCAGCACAGAGCCTGACACGGGGCTCAAACCCACAAACTGTGAGATCATGACCTGAGCCAAATTGGGATGCTTAACCAACTGAGCCACCCAGGTGCCCCTGATTTATCATTTTTGTTGATGTTCCTTCATTCCTGAATTTTCAGGTTTTTCTCTGGTATCATTTTCTTTCAGACTGAAGAAGTCCCTTTAGCTGCAAAGCAGATATCCTAGTGATGTGTTATTGGTTTTCCTTCATCTGAGACTATTTTTATTTTACCTTAATTACTGAAGGCATTTTTCTTGGTTACTGAATTCTGAGATAATAGTTTTCTACTTTCTGCTCTTTAAGATGTTATTCTGCTATCCCTGGTGAAAGCTTTCACCATTTGAGTGAGTGTTCCCCTATCTATAATGCCTCAGTGTTTCTTTCCTTGCTTTTAAGACTTTTTCTTTTTAATTAATTAATTATTTTTTAAATTTGTGTCCAAGTTAGCATATAGTGCAACAATGATTTCAGGAATAGATTCCTTAAACCCCTTCCCCATTTAGCCCCTCCCCCCTCCCCCAGTCCCTCCAGCAACCCTCTGTTTTCCATATTTAAGAGTCTCTTATGTGTTGTCCCCCTCCCTGTTTTTATATTCTTTTTGCTTCTCTTACCTTACATTCAACTGTTTTGTATCTTAAATTCCTCATATGAGTGATCATTAGATATTTGTCTTTCTCTAATTTCGCTTAGCATAATACCCTCCAGTTCCATCCACGTAATTGTAAATTTAAGATTTCATTCTTTTTGATTGCCAAGTAATACTCCATTGTGTGTGTGTGTGTATACATATATATATATATATATATATATATATATATATATATATATACATACCACATCTTCTTTATCCATTCATCCATCAATAGACATTTGGGCTCTTTCCATACTTTGGCTATTGTTGATAGTGCTGCCGTAAACATGGGGTGCATGTGTCCCTTCAAAACAGCATACCTGTATCCCGTGGATAAATGCCTAGTAGTGCAATTGCTGGGTCATAGGGTAGTTCTATTTTCAATTTTTTGAGGAACCTCCATCCTGTTTTCCAGAGTGGCTGCACCAGCTTGCATTCCCACCAACAGTGCAAAAGAGATCCTCTTTCTCCGCATCCTCGCCACATCTGTTGTTACCTGAGTTGTTCACGTTAGCCATTCTGACAGGGGTGAGGTGTTTTCTCATTGCGGTTTTGATTTGTATTTCCCTGATGATGAGTGATGTTGAGCATTTTTTCATGTGTCAGTTGGCCATCTGGATGTCTTCTTTGGAGAAGTGTCTATTCATGTCTTTTCCCCATTCCTTCACTGGATTATTTGTTTTTTGGGTGTTGAGTTTGATAAGTTCTTTATAGATTTTGGATGCTAACCCTTTATCTGATAGGTAATTTCCAAATATCTTCTCCCATTCCATTGGTTGCCTTTTAGTTTTGCTGATTGTTTCCTTCACTGTGCAGAAGCTTTCATTTTGATGAAGTCCCAATAGTTCATTTTTGTTTTTGTTTCCCTTGCCTCTGGAGACGTGTTGAGTAAGAAGTTGCAGCCGCTGAGGTCAAAGAGGTTTTTGCCTGCTTTCTCCTCAAGGATTTTGATGGCTTCCTGTCTTACCTTTAGGTCTTTCATCCATTTTGAGTTTATTTTTGTGTATGGTGTAAGAAAGTGGTCCAGGTTCATTTTTCTGTATGTCACTGTCCAGTTTTCCCGGCACCATTTGCTGAAGAAACTCTTTATTTCGTTGGATACTCCTTCCTGCTTTGTCAAAGATGAGTTGGCCATATGTTTGTGGGTCCATTTCTGGGTTCTGTCTTCTGTTCCATTGATCTGAGTGTCTGTTCTTGTGCCAGTACCATACTGTCTTGATGAGGACAGCTGTGTAGTACAGCTTGAAGTCTGGGATTGTGATGCCTCCTGCTTTGGTTTTCTTTTTCAGGATTGCTTTGTCCATTTGGGGTCTTTTCTGGTTCCATACAAATTTTAGGATTGTTTGTTTTAGCTCTGTGAAGAATGCTGGTGTTATTTTGATAGGGATTGCAATATTTTTTCTATCTTTGAGTCAACTGAGCTTCATGAAAATTGATATTTATCTCTTTCACCAAATTGAGGAACTTTTCAGGCCTTGTTTCTTCAAATATTTCTCTTGCACCAGTTTCTTTCTTGTCTCGTGGAACTCTGATGACATGAATGCTAGACCATTTGAGATATCTATACAGGTTTTTTGAGCTTTTGGGTTTTTTTTTCTTTAAACTTTTTCTTGTGTCTTTTTCAGTTTGAATGATTTCTACTGAAAGGCAGAGATAAAAATTGCGGAATCCCTCTACATTCTTTGGACCACAGGATTCCCTTTTTTGTTTTTCTTTATTCTTGTTGAGAATATTGGATCTTCCATAGTTTTACCTACTCATGCCGCTGGTATACAGTTCCTTGGAGAATGGCAGAGAGCAGAAAAAAAACAGAAAAAAGGGGATTTTTCTCTCATTCTCTGTTGGCCACTTTTCTGAGTTTTGTGGCCAAGAATATAAGGCTGGGCCTGGGACTTGCGCCAGTCCACATACAGAATTATGAGATCCTTCTCCAGCTCTGGGCTCCCCTCCCACGCCCTAGCTCCCCGGCCCCATTTCCTGGTTCTCTGAGTAAAAAGACAGACATTCTCTCAGATTTTTGACTACCTCCTCCATGTACAGTTCCATGACTGAGCCATAATTCATGTCAAAGCCAGAAGCTGAAAGAGGAAATAAACCTGAGAAAAATCAATTCTGTATCAGTTGCTTTTCTAACTTTGAATCACCTCTTCAATCTGCCTGCTACTGTTTACTTTTCAGAACACTCAGGTAGTTGTTTTTGTGTTTTGTCCGGAGTGTTTAGTTGTAATCAGTAAGACAGATAGGCTGTGAGGGGTTTACTTCATTTTGGCTGGCGCTCGCTCTGAATCCTGTTATGGTTGGGATTGGGATTGGGACTGTCTTAAATCTCTAGGTCATTTTGTGGAGAAATGTGGACATTAAACAAAATATCGAGTCTTCAAATCCTTGACTAGAGTATATCTCTTCATGTATTTATATCTTCTAAATTTCTCTAAATACATTTTATAATCTTCATTAGAGATGTTGATCATGTTTTTGTTGGATTCATTCCTAGGTATTTAATATTTTTATGTTCTTATTCATGGTACTTTTAGAAAAGCTTTTTAAAATTGTTATTGTTTATATAGAGAAATACATTTGATTATTTTATATTGGTATTTTAATGGGAAAATTGCTGAACTGTTATTTTTTAATGACTTAATGTTCATCAAAATTCATCAAGTGCTTTTTCTGCATTTATCAACATGGTAAGTTTTGTTTATTTCTTTTCTAACCTACTAATGTGATGAATTCTTTTTTTGATTATTCAACATTAAACCAACCTTGGGTTCCTGAAATAAACCTGACTTGAGCAAAATGTATAATTTCTTTCATTAACTTTTATATTTGGTTTACCACTATTTTGCTTAGGACTGTATATCTCTACCCATTAGTCAGAGTGGCTTATAATTTTTCTTTTACAAACCATCTTTTCAGGTTTACATATCAAAGTTATGTTAACCTTATAGAATGAGTTAGGGAGTATACCCTCTTTTTATGTTTTCTGCAATAGTCATGTAAGATTGGAATTTTTCTTCTGCTAACAATGAATAGAACTTGAAAATTGACAAGGAAGTTCATGTTTTTCACTGTGTGCATGTGTGTGTGTGCATGTGCACACATGTGGGGTAGTTACAGGACTGTTCATATGTTCTATTTCTTCTTGAGGCCATTCTAGTAAATTCATATCTTTTAGGAACTTGCCCATTGTGTCTGCATTTTCAGACTTATTAGAATATAATTATTCTTAATATCTTAGCTTTCTCTTTTTTAATGTTTATTTACTTATTTTGAGAGAGAGAGAGAGAGAGAGAGAGAGAGAGAGAGAGAGAGAGAGAAATAGAATGAGTGAGTAGGGGAGGGGCAGAGAGAGGGAGAGAGAATCCCAAACAGGCTACACACCATCAGCACAGAGCCTGATATGGGGCTTGAACTCACAACGTGAGCTGACGTGACATCAGATGCCGTATCAACTGAGCCACACAGGTGCCCCAAAATCTTAGTTTTCATGTCATATTTGTAGCCATGTCCCTTCTTCATTTCTTACATTTAATAAGTGCTTTATCTTTTAATCACTCTCATCATAAGATTATCCTTTTCATTTTTCAAAAACCAACATTTGGTTTTTGATCCTCTGTATTTTTTAAAAAAATGTTTTAATGTTTATTCATTCTTGAGAAACAGAGCACGAGCAGGGGAGAGGGCAGAGAGAGAGGGAGACACAGAACGGGCTCCAAGCTCTGAGCTATCAGCACGGAGCCTGATGCGAGGCTCGAACCCATGAACTGTGAGATCATGACCTGAGCCAAAGTTGGACTCTTGATCAACTGAGCCACCCAGGCACCCCTGATCCTCTGTTTTTTTTTGTTTGTTTTCTATTTTATTATTATTTCTTTGCTTCCATTAGTTTTGGGGGTTTATTTTGCTTTATTTAATTTTAACTTCATTTATTTTTAGCAGTCCATGGCCTTAACCACAGCAACCTTGTCACCTACCCTTATGTATTTTTAAATTGTCCTCTTTTCTAACTTATGCTCTTAACACTACACTGGGTGTTATATGTGAGTGATGAATCACTAGGTTCTACTTCTGAAACCAATACTGTGCTGTATGTGAACTAACTTGACTTTCAATAAACTAATTAAAAATAAGAACATATAGTTCTTTTCTATGTATTGATTTAGCTGCAGTCTCGATATGTAATATTGTTATTACAGTTTAGTTCAAAAAATTAAAAAAATTTCCATTATCATTTATTCTTTATGCATTATTTGGAAGAGTATTTCTTAATATTTAAACTTATGGGATTTTATTTGTATTTCTTAAATTGAGTTCTCTTTTAATTGTCCTGTGGTCAGAGAATATGCTCTATAGGATAAAAGTGGGATCTGGGATTGTTTAAGTTTACTGGTTATTCTTCCTTTTATCATTAGGTAGTGATCCTCTTTATCTCTGTAATGATTTTACCTTAAAGTAAAATTTGTCCGTTCTTAATATAGCTATACCAGCTGTCTTTTGTTAGTGTTTGCATGACATATTTCTCTATCGTATTTTAAATCTTTAAATGTCATTATGATTTAGATTTGTTTCTTGTAAATAACCAATGCTGGAATTTTTTAAAAATCCAGTCTTACAGTCCTCTTGTTGTAAGTATAGCAGTTCATACATTTGCATTGATTATAGCTACTGATATATTCAGGTTAAATTCACCATCTTATTTTGAGCTTTGTATTTGTCTTGCCCGTTCTGTATTTCGTTTTTCCCTCATTTTCTTGATTTCAAGTGGACTGATCATTAATCTCATTCCATTTTCTCCCCTCAGTTGGTTTTGAAATTATATGTTTTCTTTCTTGAGGTTGAGTTTCCCTAGACACCCCAGTTGTTACAACAGTGGGAAGCAACTTGGTGTGAGAGATTTCTTTTGTTTCACCTTGACTTTGGAAGTGAGTTCTTTCAATGTTTTTAGTCTGAAAGGGGTCAGAGTCCCTGACTTTGGTAGGCCCTGGGTTTTGACTTTTGTTGCTTTAGCCCTGCAAAGCCACCAACACTGCAGCTCAATTTCTCAGCTTTTCCTTTTGTATTGGTCTCTACCTAAGTAGGCTTTGAGTTCTTCATCCCTGGGATTTGGTTGCTGGCAATTTCTCACTATATTTATTAGCTCTTCAGTTCTTTTAAAGGACATTCTTAATGTTTTTATAGCATGTAACTTATTATCCTGAATGGTAGAGAAGGCTATATTGCTTAGTTTGCCTTTTGTGAAAGCAAAAGTCCTAAATATCCATTTGATTTTAATAATCCTTTGATCCTTATAACAGCCTCCAAATAGGTTTAATTATTCTTATTTGGAAGACAGCAGAACCTGAGCTGAGTTAGGTCAGATAGCTTGTATGTGGTTTATAAACCTGGTGCTTGTGTCATTATACCATGCCGTCTATTTTAAAATAATTTGAATCATGTAGTAGTGGTACTTCACATGATACTTAGGAATTTTTTTTGTTAGGCAAACACATTTTTCTGTTTGTTTACTGATATGCAGGATATGAATTACATAGACATGGCACTTCTGAAAATTGTACTTTAGAACTGTTTAAAAGAATAATAGTTAAAAACAGTGGCAGTATGGTAAAACCCATCTATTACGAAGAAAAATGAGCCAGTGATAAATTTATGTGTGCAAAACAGGGCTGTTTGCTTACAAAGTTAATTTATAGTTGGTCAGTTTATTTTATGAGTTGAAAAGCAAACTCCTGGTTTGAGCCCCTTTTGTTGAAAAGCAAAAATGTTTCAATGGGAATAAGACATATGAGATTTGAATATCAAGTTTTTACCTTGATAAAACATTATGGTAGATGTCGAGTGACTGAGTGAATCCACCCTGAGTATGTGGAGTGGCTTTCTTTCATGCACAGGAGCAAGTCCACTGTTTCATGATGCTCAGTTGTTTTTTTCATGATGCTCATTTTTTTTCCATGATGCTCAGTTTTGAATGTTAAAATCAGAACGTTTTTGACTGCGAACAGTAGTCACAGATATTGTTGCAAATAGTAGCCAGTGAGATTTACAATACAGATCTCTAGTAGTTATGCGTTTAAAATTTTTCTTTTGTGCAATTTAAAATACTGCTTCTTCAAAATGTTCAAATATTATACAGCAAACCAAGCAGTTTCTCAGTTCTGTTGCTATGCAAAAATCTACCTAACCAGCTTCACTGCATGTTTTTGGCTTCTTGGGCTGAATGAATCTTTGTTGTGCCATTGCCTTAGAGTTTGGATCTTAAGAGTCTTTGAGACTTTTCATGATGCCAACTCACGTTAAATTAACATACTTTTTTGGGGGGTATGAATTGGATATGTCAGGATGAAGGTGAGCTGACCTGGATGATGTAGGGCAGAGTTGGACATTTGCCCTCACTTAAGGTAAAGCAATCTTTTCCCATTGGTCACATACCAGGAGAAAGCACGAGAAACTAACTACTTATGGATCAGAGTGGAAAATGAAGCTAGTTATTTCTACAGCTAAATAATATGCGGGCACTTAAAACACTTTATGTTGAAAAATGAGGTGTGAAAACATTAAAGCTCATGTCTGTTGAACCTGGTAGTCATCTGCTCCAGGTTTGGTCTCCTTTGCTCATTAAGTTCCTGACCCAACAGGTAGCAGGCAAAACAACCCAACCCAACCCAACCCAACCCGAACCAACCCAACCCGTACCAACCCAACCTGAACCAAACCAAAAAGCCTCTATACCAGGGTGAAAGTTAAACTGGTTTGACTTTCATGTTGAAACATGACCCATTGAGCCTCCTATTTTGGGGGCTGTCATTTAAGCACAACCAAGATATTGCCCAAGCAAACATGTGGCTCCCAGTCAAGGACTTCATTGCTAATTCGAGATTTCTTTATTAGGTAGCTGTGATTTGTGTCAGTTTGTACACACTGGAATACAAGACCTTTTTGAAAAATACAACTTCATATTAAAATTTTTTTTTTAATTTTATTTCTGAGACAGAGAGAGACAGAGCATGAGTTGGGGAGGGCCAGAGAGAGAGGGACACACAGAATCCAAAGCAGGCTCCAGGCTCCGAGCTGTCAGCACAGAGCCTGACGCGGAGCTCAAACCCACGGACTGTGAGATCATTACCTGAGCTTAACCAACTGAAGTTAGACACTTAACCAACTGAGCCACCCAGGTGCACCAATACAACTTCATTTTTAATTAAAATTAATCTATGCTTATTATCAAAACATTACAAATACATATACAAAAAAGAAAAATAATTGATAATTTCATAATACAGAGGAAACAGTTAATGCTTGTGCATTTTCATTTAGTCATTTATATATGTTTATGAGTATGTGTGTGTACATGTTTTTTACACATTTGGGATAGTAATGCATATGCAGTTTTATTTTTTGCTTCCTTCCACTTTGTATTATATGTATTTTGTCATGTCACTAAATGAACATGCTGTAATTTAATTATTTACTCGTTATTGAATGTTTATGCTTTTCTAACCTTTCATTATTATTAACATATATTTATATACTAATTATCTAATTGTTGTATCTCTGATTATTTCCTTTAGAGTCCCAGAGATGGAATTACTGGGTGAAAGGATACAGCACACTTAAAAAAAATTTTTTTTTCAACGTTTATTTATTTTTGGGACAGAGAGAGACAGAGCCTGAACGGGGGAGGGGCAGAGAGAGAGGGAGACACAGAATCTGAAACAGGCTCCAGGCTCTGAGCCATCAGCCCAGAGCCTGACGCGGGGCTCGAACTCACGGACCGCGAGATCGTGACCTGGCTGAAGTCGGACGCTTAACCGACTGCGCCACCCAGGCGCCCCTATACAGCACACTTTTAAATAAGCACATTTGGTACACATTCCTGAAATGCCATTCAGAAATCCTGCTGTAGTGATTTGTATTCCCACCAGCAGTGTATGATAGTAACTATTTCTTTGCCCCCTAACTCCCATACAGCAGCACCGTCCACTAGAAATATAAAGCAGGGGCACCTGGGTGGCTTTGTTGGATAAGCGTTGGACTCTTGATTTCAGCTCAGGTCATGATCTCACAGTTGTGAGAGATTGAGCCCCACTTGAGCCCCACATTGGGCTCTGCACTGACAACACGGAGTCTGCTTGGGATTCTCTCTCTTTCTCTCTCTCTGCCCCTCCAGCTTGCTTATGTATGCATGTGCACCTCTCTCTTTCTCTAAAATAAAAAATAAGGGGGCACCTGAGTGGCTCGGTTGGTTAAGCATCTGACTCTTGATTTTGGCCAGGTCATGATCTCACAGTTCATGAGATCAAGTTCCACGTCAGGCTCTGTGCTGACAGTGTGGAGCCTGTTTGGGATTCTCTCCCTCTCTCTTTGCCCCTCCCCTACCTATGTTTTCTCTTTCTCTCTCTCTCAAAATAAATAAACATTAAACAATGATAAAATAAAGTGAAAAAAAGGAAAATAGAAAAAAAGGAAAATATCTAAAAAAGAAATATAATGTAAGCAATACCTGTAATTTAATATTTCTTTTAAAAAATGGTGGCCAAGTGAGGAGATGATATGCTTATTACCTTGACTGTGGTAATCATTTCACTATGTATATCAGATCAACATGTTATAGACCTTAAATCATATATAATTTATGTTAAAAAATAGAATTAAAAATGTACTAGTAACCACATTAAAAGAGCAAAAAGAAGCAATTAATTTTAATAGTTATATTTAACCCAATATATCCAAAATATATCATTTCAACCTGTGATTTATATAAAATATTTACTGGCTTAGTTTACTTCTTTTCTGTGCTAAGCCTCTGAATTCCACTATAGAGTTTATACTTTACAGCTCATGTCAATTTGGATGAGCTATATTTCAAGTGGCTAGTCATGACCATAATGGATAGCATAGCCATAGAGGATTGCATTAAAAAATCCCTTGCCAATTTTATCGGAGGAAAAATAACATTCCTGTGTTGATTTGAATTGCAGTTCCAATTACTAATAAAGCTGCCTATTTCCTCACATATTGTATTTTGGGAAATACCAACAGATGAGTTATCTCTATATTTAGGATGTTAACCCTTTTTATGTCAGAGTTGTAGAAAACATTCTTTCTTCCCTTTATCTGACATTTTTCCAAATTTTTGGTAGTGAAGTTTAAAGTTTCTGTATAATCAAATTTATGTATTTTTTCTTTGTGATGTCTTTCACTGATCATATGCTTAGGAAGTCTTTTCTCATTCCAAGACAGTTAAATATTCACCTATCCTTTTTGTGGTTTCAGTTTTTTTCGAAGCTCAACTCTTTTATCCATCTGGGTTTTATTTTGGCTTATGGCACGAGGTAAGGATGAAAAGTTACTTTTGTTTGTTCTGAAAAAGCTAATTTCCATAATACCATTTATTGAATAATCCATTCTTCTTCTTTGATTTAATTTCTTGTTAAGATTATCTGGGCATTAGGGTCCATTTTCTCTGATCTGTCGCCTTGATATTTCTTTGGTGTCTGTGTTTATTACTCCAACATTTTAATTATGGCTTAATAATAGATTTTAACATCATTCAGGGTAAGTTTCCTTTTTTCTTTTTGTTTTGTTTTTCTAATATTTCATACTCACTCTTGCTTGCTTTTTCTTCCAGAGAAAATTTAGAATAATGTTGGAAAGCTCCAAACAATCCTGCTGACAGTTTTTCTATTGGTGGTATTATTAGAAATATTAAAAAAAATTTAATGTTTATTTTTGAGAGAGAAGGAGACAGAACACAAGCAGAAGAAGGGCAGAGAGAGAGGGGGACACAGAATCCAAAGCAGGCTCCTGGATCTGAGCTGTCAGCACAGTGCCTGATGCGGGGGCTTGAACTCGAGAACCTTGAGATCATGACCTGAGATGAAGTCAGGTGCTTAACTGACTGAGCCACCCAGGCGCCCCTTATTAGAAATATTTTTAAACTACATATTATCTTGGGGACTATTACTATCTCCCTAACAGCCACTCTTTCCATTCAGATATACTGTTTCTGTCTCCATTATTCAAATCATTTCTGTTGCTCAGCAGTGTTTTCTAGTTTTCATCATATAATTTCCTTAAGTTTCCTGTTAATACAATTAGCAGGTTATTTAAATTTTCTAACTGGTTATTTTTGGCTCATAGGAAGTATTAAATTTGGAATACTTCTCTCCTATCTAAACATTACAGGGAACTCATACTATTTGTAGGGAGCTGTTTTGTGAAAAGAAACTGTTACGGAAAGAAAGCCACTAGGAGACTTACCCTTAGTTAACAAAGGATATAAAAAAGATACGTTATTAGGCTTTAAATCAAGGATAAGGAATCAAGGATTCCTATATATACATCTCTATGTTCTTCCACCTCTGGGCTCTGAGAAAACGCCTTGAGCTGTAGCACACTCTGCTTTTAAACCTCCTTTCTAATCAGAAGCTTTCCGACATTCCTTTGCCTGCACCTCTGCCCCCTGCTTCCCTGAGCTGCTGAGATTTAAGTCTCTTAGGAAGCACAGCTGCCCTTTTATTTCACTAACTGACTACTCCGTTTGTTTGAAGGCTGGTTTTTCCTGCTCTAGCAGTCATGAGCTCTTCCTGTGCCTTCTCACCACCTGATTCAATTTAGACTAAATTCAAAAGGCAGAACGTGGCAAGGGTCCAGCTGCCCACCCTGGATTTCTATGCCTCAGCAAAAGGGCCTGATCAAGAGGTGGAAATGTGGGGCTGCTGGTCTGCATTCAGCCCACGCTATCCCTTCTGACTCTCCTCCTTAGCTACTGCTTCCTTGATCACTCCCCGCCCCTCCTCCTCTCTGCTCCTGCACCCCTCTGCCTGGGCTCCTAATGGTTCTCTCACCACAAGATGGCTTTACCAAACCCTTCAGCTTCTGTTAAAGCAATCAAGCAAATCTGCTGCTGACACTGTTTTAAGTATTTTTTTTTCTTTAGTTTAAAGTCTTTTTAAACATAAATGATTTTGAACAGTTAAAGCTGCAGTCTTTTCTACAGTGACCTCATTAAATTCTGCTTTTGCTCAGCTCTGGGGCCCGTATGTGACAGTTGATTCCAATCACTGAGTAATTTATCTTGGAAAAATGTGTTCTATGCCATCAAAGGTAGAGGAGGTAGTAAATTTTAAAAGTAAATGATATTAATTGTAATTAGAGAATGTGAGTATACTTAGAGACACATTACACAATAGCTTCATGATAAATTTGCATCGACACTTTGTGAGAAAACAGTATTTACTAACAGAAGCATGGTTCCATTCCATATCTATTACCATGCCTTACATGAGTTTAACATTTTATTAAGCATCTAGTCTATTTCACAAGAATCTATGATTTGCTAAGAGTTTGGTTGGACCATGGGAAATATATTATTTTGGAAATGGTGTATAATCTCAGAGATTTCATCATTACTATCCAAAAGTATGAATATTGTCCCTACTTCTTTGTGAATGTGCATGTACCCAAGCCCATGATGAATTCAAATCTAAAACTAAGAGCAAAGTGATACTTTAACACATCCACAACAAAACAGACAATTCTTTCAGCTTTTTTTATTACCGTCTCTATTATTTACCAAATACTAAAATTGGTTCGGCATTGTGCACATCTGATTTAAACAACTGATTTTGACTTTCTACCCTGAAGGGTACCCAACTGTTTAAAAATTAAACCAGTGACCTGGTCACACAAATGGGTATCTTTATACTCTCTCTCCTGGGACCCTAACATCAGATTCCCTCAGATCTATAGTAGGATACTGCATCAAGGCACCTTGACAATGAGAGACTACCTTTACTGTAGCAAACAGTTCAGTCTAGAATTACAAAGCAGCCTCTCTATTCTTCATGCAAAGGAAACTGACCATTTTTCATTTCATACATCATTTACACCGTGATACAGTGATTCCACAAAATCACTTGACTTTAAAAAGAACAAAGGAGACAGAAATATTCCTTTCCTAGTTCTAAATGTTCTGTACTGTGTAAAGGTGGACATGTTGCCACACACTTCATTTCCTTTGTTCTATATTTAAGGCAAAGGTAACATTTGTAAGAAAGAAGAGTGTGTTAGAAACACTCTTTTTCTTTAACAGTGTTAAGTATAAAGTTCCCTTTATTGGGAGAACTGAAGATACACCTTAAATCTAGATAAATTCAATCATGTGAGAGAGAGAGATTCCAGGGCATTTGTTCAAACTATATTAGTAAAAGTATGGCTGATTAATTCAGTAGGTACCTTTCACAGTATTTAATCTGCTTGATCCACAAAAGTTAGGAGTATGTGTCAGAAATTTTACCCAGATCTGGTATTTCATACTGTTCAACTTTTGCCTAAAACCAGCTGGTATATTTCAGTAAAAATTTATGGGTCATAATTATACAGTAGTATTAAATTTGAGGGCTTTCTATTGGTGACCCAGTGGCCTGTCAGCTTCCATTCAGTTAAACAGTTTCATTGGTATTTTTTCTAATTAGAACTTTTAGTGTGTAATACATTCACATGGCAAAAAATAAGAAAAAAAATAAAAGGAAAGATAATACATTTCAGTAAACTTGGAGAATCGTCAAAGGATGGTTGGTATAGGTGGGATTTGAGGAAAGAAAGGGTAGAATTGGAATTGGAGAGCTGGAATGAGAGCTTTTGAATGAATAGAGAAATTCATGTGGATAAACAACGGGTAAGATATGCCAGGCAAGCAGCTAATAAATATTGTGCTTAGTAACCCATTGTGTTGATCGATATTTCATCTATTTAAGATACTTCACAGTTGCTTATGATAGTATTATGTACCCAAAGTTGGATTTGGTTTTGAAACCTTTCTTTTTCTCCCCTTATGTGAAGTCAGAAAGTACTTTTGCCAGCATTTTTCATTTGTAAGTGGGCTGTTTTTTTTAATATTCTTTAAGTTTGTTTGTTGAGAGAGAGAGAGAGAGAGAGAGAGAGAGAAAACAAGCAGGGGAAGGGCAGACAGATAGGGGGACAGAGGATCCAAAGTGGGCTCTGTGCCAACCACAGAGAGCCCAGTGAAGGGCTTCAGCCCGTGAACTGTGAGATCATGACCTGAGCTGAAGTCCGACGCTTAACCAACTGAGCCACCCGGGCGCCCCTGGGTGTTGGCTGTTTTAATGCCGGCTTTGTTTTGGACAAGTGAGCATGATAACTATCAGGTTCCCATTCTGCTTCGTCTGAACCAATTTCCCCTGCAACAGGGAGTTGGGGAGCATAATGTAAACTAAACACTATGGCTTTCATGCTGGAGTTACCTGGTTTTGTGTGACACTGAGACGTCACAGAATGTCAGTGGGGGAAAGGTATTAGATGCTGGCTCTTCTGACTTCATTTTCCTAATGAGGAGCCCCGAGACCCACATGTGGTGAGGCCTTGGCTTTGTCACTTACACAGCTAGCCCTTCCTCCTGGATTGTAGTTGGGCGTATAACTGTCTTTCTCCCCACTAGACTGTGGGCAACTTGAGAACTGGTATTAAATTTTACTCGCCTTTATGCTCCCTGTGACACCCGTGTAGGGCTTCCATGCAATAGACACTCAAGAAATATTTGGTGAATGCATACGAAATGAATACTTAGTAGAGATGAATTTTACAGGCCACTAAACTTAGACATTGAAGTAGTATAACAATTTTTTGTATAACCCAATTTAGCCTCTATTTTGAATTCCTTCTCAGCTCTAAAGAAGAAAACTTAATTTTGCCAATTCAAGTTAATTTTGTAGCCTCAGGTTTTTGCAGCTGATTTGGAATGAATACGCAGTCAATTTAGGGTTCTTTTCCTCACCATCTGTCCACGATGGCACTTAGGTCTGATGCGCTCACTTAAGTGTATCTGACACTTCTTTTGCATTTGCATCCCTTTAGGTCCTTTTGCTATTTCAGCCACCAATGTGGGGACCAATTTGTCACCCACCAGCTTGGCCTTATTGAAGCTGAAGTGTGAGATGTTTCAGAAATCACTCAGAGCCCATGCATGCACAGTACAGAAATGGGGAGTTCATGCCCAGTGGGGCAAAGCTTTGAACCATGGGCATGGGGGCTAGCTGGTAATTGCTTCTCAATTTTATCCCCAGGAAGACGCATTTCATATGGTCTCTCAGACATTCCGTTAGATCAAGCCGCCATCTACCTTTTGCAGTGGCTAACTCAAGAATGCCTTCTTATTTTGGTTCTGCCCCATCCCTGCTTTATTTTCCTGTACCTCATCCTTATTCCTTGGGATCACACTCCCAGGAAGTCTTTGTGTCAAGGCTTTCCTTCCAGGGAGCTTGGGCTAACACACAGTGCGGTGGATAGTGGGCCTGAGGTTGGCCTCTGCCCCTGCTGCCCTGAAATGTACTTATTCCTGTCCTGTTTTTAGTCATCCTCGCCCCTCTGTCCTGCTACCTGCTGAAATGTTTCATTCCCATCAGTTCCCATTCCTAGCCTTAAATTTCCTGTGGTGTCGGCGGAGTGGCTTTTCATTGAAGTTCTGAGGCCCGTCCAGATCCGCGACACCGTGGGCCGCAGGGGACATATGAGATGTTTCCCACATGCCACGGGGATCTGTGAGGATGCGGTGAGGCCTGTCTGCCTAGGATGAATCCATCTTTCCTTTCCTCTCCTAACCCGTGATGGTTTGAAGTGCCTCTGTGAGTCTTTTTGCCTCCCAGAGCAATAGTTAGAGGAGGAAGTGTATGGGGTCTTCCTAATCTTGATTCCAAAATTTATCTGGAAGCTTCATCACCTCCTGCTCCTGACTGGCCTAGGACACCTCACCAATACCTATCTGGCATTTTTCTTGGGCCATCTCTCCCCTACTCTATACCCATTACTCACATGAAATCTTCAGCATATCTGGATGGGAGGGGTGCAATTCATTCTGAGAGAGGAATATTATTCTTTTCCTATTGCTTAGACCAAGGCTTTGCCATCTGAGACTCAAAAGACATAGGCTCTTGTAACTCAAAAAATTTTTTTCCTCTAAAGACAATTGTATCTGTCTCAAATTAAGAAATTCTCCTGGGAAATTCAGAAACTCAGCACTGGTCACTTTTTTGCTTTTATATTTCTGTCCTCACAACCTGCCCTGGGGCAGTGAAGTCTCTGATACCCTAGCTGCCTATGCTAGGAGAGGACCTTGGGGAACCATGAAATGGCAAATCAGTTAGCAATAGTTTAATGTTTCATGATATTGTCATACCACTAATGTAAGACTGGGCATGGCTGAAATTAAGGCTAATCTTAGGTAAGGTTTTTCTTTGGCATAACCATCATTCCCTGGCTCGGTATTACCCTTCTTTCCTCTTTGTGCCCAGACCTCCATCTTCTACTTCATTAAGATGCTTTAAAGTAGTCACTAAGATAAATTTTACGATATTCCTGAAAGCAAAATATGCTTTTTTTTTTTTATAGGGGCATTGACTTGCAGTTTTGTTGAACTGGGCTTAGACTAAACTACCAGTTTGATTTTTATTGTGGGTTACCCCTTTGTGGGGTGGGGGTGGGGGGGTGGGCAAGAGGATTGATTAACCAGACCCTGCTCTGACTTAGGATAGAGCATTCCTTTTACTAGATTCAGAGACCTTTCTCTCTTTTCTTCTCTATGTATTCTCTTTTTAAAATTGAGATCTAATGCACATACCATGAGTTCACCCTTTTAAAGCATACAGTTCAGTGCTTTTTAGTATATTTATAGATTTGTGCGCCTCTCTCTACTATCTAATTCCAGCATGTTTTCATCACCACAAAAAGGAACCTCGTACTTATGAGCAGTCATTACCTGTTCTTGCTCTACCAGCTCCTGACGGCACTAATCTAGTGTCTGTCTATAGATTTGCCCATTTTGGACATTTTATATGAATGGGATCACACAACATGTACTTTACTGTGTCTGGCTTCTTTCAATTAGCATCATGTTTTCAAGTTTTATACATGGTTTAGTGTTTAGCAGTATGTCATTTCTATTTTTTTCTGTCTTTAATGAAGTATAATTGATAAGTAAAATTACATGTATTTAAACTTTACAATATGATGATTTGATATACATATGAAATTATTGTCAAAATGAAATTCATTAATACATTCATCCGCTCACACAGTTACCATTTTGTGTGTGAGTGTGTGTGTATGGTGAGAACCCCTAAGATCTACCTACTCTTAGAAAATTTCAAGTATACAGTTCACTATTATTAACTATAGTCACTATGCTGTATATTAGATCTCCAGAACTTATTCACCAATATCCCCATGCCTCAACTTAAAATTTTTTTTCAAGCTCTATTGACATATAACTGACATTTGAGATTGTACAGGTTTAAGGTATACAATGCATTGATTTGATACACTTACATTTTGCAAAATGATTACCAGTGTGGCATTAACTAATTCCTCCATTATGTCACATAATTACTATTTCTTTTTTGTAGTGGGAACATTTAAGATCTGTTCTCTTAGTAACTTTCAAGTTTCAGTACTATTACTAATGATCACCCTGCTGTACTCTAGATCCCCAGAATTTATTAATCTTATAACACTGAGTTTATACCTCTGATAGCCACTACTCTACTCTCTGTTCCTACCAGTTCAGCTCTTTTATTTTTTTGTTTTTAATTTTTTAGAAGTTTTTATTTATTTATTTCGAGAGAGAGAGAAAGAGAGAGAGAGAGGGAGAGAGAGAATGAGCGGCGGAGGGGGAGTTAGAATCCCAAGCAGGCTCTGCCCGTGGGGCTCCAACTCATGACCTGAGCCAAAATCAAGAGTTGGATGCTTAACCAACTGAACCACCCAGGTGCCCCAGACTTCAGCTCTTTTAGATTCCACATATAAGTAATACAATGTTTGTCTTTGTCTGACTTATTTTACTCAGCATGATGCCCTCCAGGTTTATCCAATAGATCACAAATGGCAGGATTTTTTTCTTTCTTATGGCCAAATAATATTCCATTGTATGTATACACCGCATTTTCTTGATCCGTTCATCTGTTGATGGACACTTTTTTTTTTCTGTCTTGGCTGTTGTGAATAATCTGCAATGAACATGGGAGTGCAAATACCTCTTCAAGATCCTGGTTTCATATCCTTCAGATATACATAGAGGTGGGAGAGCTGAATCATGTGGTAGTTCTATTTTTAATTTTTTTTTTAAGTAACTGCAGTACTGTTTTCCATAGTGGCTGTACCAATGTACATTCCCACCGACACTGAACCAGCATTCCCTTTTCTCCACACCCTCACCAACACTTATTATCTCTTGTCTTTTTCATAATAGCCCATCTAACAGGTCTCATTGTGGCTGTGATTTGCATTTCCCTGATGATTAAGGATGTTGAGCATCTTTTCATGTACCTGTTGACAATTTGTATGTCTTCTTTAGAATGATGTCTATTCAGGTCCTTTGCCTTTTTAAAAAACTGGATTATTTGTTTTTAATTATTTTATTTTTGCTATTGAGTTGTATAAATTCCATATATACGTATATTCCATATACGTGTGTGTGTGCGAGTGGGGGAGGGACAGAGAGCGAGGGAGGCAGAGAATTCCAAGCAGACTTTGTCAGCTCTGCACTGTCAGCACAGAGCCCAACATGGGGATCGATCTCATGAACCACGAGACCATGACCTGAGTTGAAACGAAGAGTTGGATGCTTAACTGACTGAGCCACCCCGGTGCCCCATTTTCCTTATATTTTTTGGATATTAACCCCTTAATGGGTATATGGTTTGCAATTATTTTCTCCCATTACATCCATTTCCTCTTCATTTTGTTGATTATTTCCCGTGCTACACATTTGTTTTTTTCTTTTGTTGTAGTTTCACTTGCTTATTTTTGCTTTTGTTGCCTGTGCTTTTAAAGGTGTCATGTACAAAAAATCATTATCAAGACCAGTATCAAGGAGCTTTCCCCCTACATTTCCTTCTAGAAGTATTGAAGTTTCACATCTTACATTTAAGTTGTAATTCATTTTGAATTAATTTTTCTGCTTGGTTTAAGACAGGGGTCCAATTTCATTCTTTTGCATGTGGATATCCAGTTTTCCCCATACCATTTATTGAAGGGACTATCTTTGCCCATTGTATATTCTCAGCACACTTGTCAAAGATTAGTTGATTAATCAATTATATATATATATATATATATATATATATATAGTTGATTATATTAGTAAAAATGAGTACACACACACACACACACACACACAGACACACACACATATATATGTATGTATAATTTCTTGTTTCTATTTCTTTCCATTGGTCTATATACATGTTTTCCTGCCAGTACCATACTGTGCTATCACTATATCTTTGAAATATAGTTTGAAATCAGGAATTGTGGTACCTCCAGCTTTGTTCTTTGTTCTCAAGATTGCTTTCACATTTGGGGTATTTTGTGGCTCCGTATGAATTTTAGTATTGTTTTTTCTATTTCTGCGAAAAATGCGATTAGAATTTTGCATTGAATCTGTAGATCACTTTGGATAGTATGAATGTGTTAACAATATTAATTATTCAAATATGTGAACACAGGATATCTTTCTATTTATTTGTGTCTCCATCAATTTCTTTCACCAGTGTCTTATAGTTTTCAGTGTAGGTCTATAATTTCCTTGGTTAAATTTATTTCTAAGTATTTAGTTATTTTTGATACAATTGTGAAAGGATTATTTTCTCAATTTCTTTTTCAGGTAGTTCATTGTTAGTGAAATACAACTGATTGTTGTATGTTGATTTTGTAACCTACAGCTTTATTGAATTTGTTTATTAGTTCTAACAACTTCCTGTTAGAGTGTTTAGGGTTTTCTATGTATAAGATCGTATCTGCAAATAGACAGAAGTTTTCTTCTTTTCCAATTTTAATGGTTTTTTTTCTTGCCTAATTGCCCTGGCTAGGACTTCCAGTACTATACTGAATAGGAGTGGTGAGAGTGGGCACTATTTTCTTGTTCCTAATCTTAGAGGAAAAGCTTTCAGTATTTTACTATTAAAGCTGTGGGTTTATCATATATGGCCTTTATTACGTTGAAATACATTCATTCCTTCTATACCCAATTTGTTGCAGTTTTCTCATGAAGGGATATTGAACATTTTCAAATGCTTTTTCTGCATATATTTAGGTGGTCATTTGATTTTTATCCTTCATTCTGTTAATGTAGTGTATCACATTTATTGATTTTTATACTTTGAACATCCTTGCATCTCAGGGATAGATTCCACTTGATCATCGTGTATGATTCTATTAACATGTTGTTGACTTTGGATTGCCAGTATTTTTTTTTTTTTTGAGAATTTTTGCATCTGTGTTCATCACGGTTATTGTACTATAGTTTTCTTTTCTTGTAATGTCCTTCTCTGGCTTTCGTACCAGGGTAAGATGGTACTTGCCTTGTAAGACAAGTTTGGAAGTGTCTCTTCTTCAAATTTTTGGAAGATTTTGAGAGGTGTCTGCATTAGTTCTATAATTATTTGGTGGAATTCACCCATGAAGCCATCTGGCTGAGCTTGTCTTTATTAGGATCCCCACATTTGTGTGGGGTCACCGACTGTCTTCTGTGGTCAAGTGAGGTTGCTGGCTATGCTCTGTGATCAGGTGGGGCCTTAGACTGGCCTCCACAGCTGGTCTGCTGGGCAGAACATCTCACTGTGCTCCTGGCCAGATGGATCTGTCAGCTTGGCTTCATGGATGGACAAAGCTGATGGCTGAGCTCTCTGGCCAGTGAAGCTGCTGGCAGTGATATGCAGTATCACCACCAAGATCTGTGCACTGGTTGCTGTTAGCCCCAGCCCCCTTCTTTGTTCCCAGATGACTGCCAAGTCCCCCAGTGTTCCCCATGTCATGAAACTAACGTGCATGCTGTGGGTTGTGCCACGGAACCCTGGGGAAGCTAGATATCTGCCTCAGGCTCTCTTTTCTCCATTGGAGAAACAACAGGCCCAGAGGATCCCTGTAGACGTGTTGGCCTCATGTTGAGACAATGTGGTCAAAGTGAAATGGCTCCTCTCACCCCTCTAATGTGGCTTTTCCTAGCTTTTTTTCTAAGGGAGTGCTTCAGCCTCACTCCCAGGTTCTAGGATTTTTCACAAAAGTGTCCTCTTCTGTTTATAGTTGCCGATCAGTATTTCTGTGGGGGTGACTAGAGCTAGGGACCGGCTATCCCACTATCTTGTTGCTGTCATTCCTTTGTCCCTCTTTATGGCTGAATACTATTCCACTGTATAGCTCTAACCACATTTTGTGTATCCATTCACCAGTTAGGTATTTGAGTTGTTTCTATCTTTCGGTGATTTTTAATAATACCTCTGTGAATGTTTCTATGCAAGTATTTGAATATCTATTTTCAGTTCTTTTGGGATATACCTAGGAGTGGAATTGCTGGGTCATATGGTAACTTTATAGTTAACTTTTGAGGATCTGCCCAGCTGTTTTCCTAAGAGGCTGTACAATTTTACTTTCCCACCAGCAATATCTGAGGACTCTAGTTTCTCCACATCCTCACCAACACTTGTTATTCCTATCTATTAATGAGTTTTCATAATATGCCCGATTGTATTGAACCATAAGCATGCTCTGTGCTTTTCATAAAAAGACACACATCTTATCACTTATTGTATTTATTGAAGTTTTTATGAGGTTCAAGAGCATATGCATGCTTTCTTATGGATAACACTTTGTAAGGGTTCCTGTTTGCTAGCGGGGGTTGTCTGCTGCTACCATGCAAAAGGAAGATTTATCATAGTGTTTACTTACACATGGAAAAGTACCTATGTCTTGTTTATCCCCAAACATATTCTGCTGAGGAGTCATCTTCGCTGTCTCACATTCAACCCTTTGAATTAATGCAGCTGAAATCTTGGATAAATATAGAAAATTTACATGGTCCTAACAATTGCATGCCAGCTTTTAATTGTGATTTAAACAAAGACAAAATATCATGTGTGAAAGCAAACAAAAAATAGTTAGTCAGGCATTGTTGTTTCTAAAGATGGAACCCAACCTCCAAAGCTAGAGATTTTTCCTCTATTTATAAACCTATGTGGAAATGTCATTGCTAATTTTAAAGAGTTGAAGCCTGAGTTGTTGGGTAGTTGTTGGGTAGTTTTAGATAAGCATTTGAATTTGGATTTCTAAAACAAACCCAAACTCTGAATCTGAAAATAGTTTCTTATTATGTATAATGTACAGTGCTTGGGATATAAAAATGTTTGAAATTAAAGCTTTATATAACAGTGATTTTAATTTATTTTTTTAGAGGGAGAGAGAGGGCATGTGTGCGCATGTGCGCACAGGTGCAAGCAGGGGAGGGGCAGAGGGGGATAGGAAGAGAATCCTAAGTAGGCTCCATGCCCAACATGGAGCCTGATGTAGGGCTTGACCAAACGACAGTGAGATCATGACCTGAGCTGAAACCAAGAGTAATACACTTAACTGACTGAGCCACCCAGGCACCCCTATTTCTTTTATTTACCAGTTTAATGGAGGGGTATTTTTTAAATACTAATCTATCACATCTCCCACCCCACCACCTCCAAATCATGTCTCCAGTAACCTTTACACCATTACACACCTGGGAATGATGGGGGTGTCTTCTCCCCCATTACACCACGTAGCTATTTAACCACCTAGGAAGGAAAAAGGTTAACAAGATAGAGGAAGTGGAAAGCCCACACTGCACTGGACAGTTAGCATGCCGTTTGCTGCATGGTAGCATCTAGATTATTTTCCTTTGGGGCAGCGCCTACTGTATGCATTTTCTTTGCAGCAGAGAAACTGGAAATACCTGATACTTGCTTTGCTGTGGTCCTTTGAAGCCAGGGTTATGCCAGTCCCATTGCCCCAGACCTCAAGTGGCAAATTAAAGATACAAAGCTGGGATTCTGTAAAATCCATTCTGGCAGGCGTAATATTGATGTGGTGGCAGCCACATCCACTGTCCTGTGTTACTGATGTGGCTCTTAGTCATGATACCTCTCTGCTTGGTTCTTCAGTGCTTCTGGAATCTATGAGATACCCATTTTCCAGGAATGAATTCATTTTATGTTCTATTTAGGCAAAACTGTTTTTTGTTGCTTAGAGTTAAGACCTCTAACAGGTACATTCACCCCTCCCTGTCCCTGGTGAGTTGAGGGAGAGAGAAGAGATCAGACATATGGGAATCAGATAGTGTTTCACTTCTGTTTTAGATTCACATTTCCAGCCTGGGGTTGAGAGGAAAGCCTAATCAAGAAAAACCATTTACTCTGCTTCTCAAATTTGGGAGGTCTTGCAGGGTATTTCCATGGCCACATGGAACAGCCACATCAGAGTAAAATGAGCAGCACAGCATAGTTAGGCAGAAAGAAGGCCTAAGTAGGCCCTTTAGAGTTTCTTGGTCTTCCATGTAGTAGAGAAAGCGTCTAGAGGTCCCCATGTATCCTGAGAAGGAGAATGGAATGTAACTGATAGTGCTTGATGGTGAACTTATGAAGGGAATTACAAAAAGTGGGACAAGATGATCTTGTAGTTGAGGACTGCAGGGCAGACTGACTGGGTCAGGGATGTACTAAGAGATGTAACCAGATCTCAGGGTGGTAAACTGTACCAATGAAGTGAGGCCGAGTTAACAGGACCATTGGGCCCTTTCTGCGCTGAGAGATAACAGGCCATTAGTGTCCATCCATAGGCCACCAGATGGTTGAACAATGACAAGGGACAACTACTACTCTCACCACAGAAGCCACTGTAGATCCAGGGGCATAGTTATTATGGAGCAAGATAGAAAATACTGTCCCATCTTAATAGGAAATAGACATTCCTTCTATGATATTGAAGGGAGACTTGGATAGAACTCTATGATCATTGTTGCAAACTCGTTTCAGCTCAGATAAATCAGGGTATGGCTAGTTGACTTGTGGCCTTTTAGGGAGTTTGCTTATGAAAATGAACTTCCTGTTCACTGAAATGTGGCTTGGTGGTATTGAGATCCTTGCTGAAAGAACTTTTTTTTCCTGCCTCTACATTAGGCCAGAGTTTCTCAGAAATATTTGCATTAGTCAATATTTACATTTTTCATTCCCGTAAATTGCTGTGCTTTTTCAGTATACTGAAATTTGACTATAGAACCCCAAAGCAAATTGCCTAGCATATACATGATACTCTCATTTCCCAGTGTTCAATGCAGGAAATTAGCATTTCCCTTACTCACTTGGACCAGAGAGCATGGTTTATTTCAAGTATTCAAATCCTATGTGGCATCCAGATCCCCTGACAATACTGACCAACCAGACATCTTAAGAACCAAATGGAGTGAAAATCAACATTACTATTACAAAATTTTGATTGATATGATTCACCCATTTATATCCATTCACATCGCCTGATTCATGGCTAATTCTTGTAGTTAAAGGAGCTGATATAGAGAGGGATGCCAAGGAGTTTGCCTAAGGCAGAGGTGGAGTTAGAACTTTTTAATAAGTCCTTTACCTGCTCTGAGTGCACTGGTATTTGTTGGAGATATCCATCATCACTTTAATTTCATGCCTGTGGGACTAGGTAGTCCACCTATGGAATTAGTGGTGCTGTAACCACTTCACAGTTCTAAAATGACGTTGTACTAAGAAGGACTTCATATAAATTATTTGGTTCAGCTAATGATATAATTTGAAAGACCATTTGCTGTAATATATTTGAACAATTTTATTTATTGTTAAAAATTTTTTTTAAAGTTTATTTTGAGAGAAACAGAGAGAGAGCACAAGTGGGGAAGGGGCAGAGAGAGAAGGGGACAGAGGATCCGAAGAAGGCTCCATGCTAACATCAGAGAGCCTGATGCGGGGCTCAAATCCACAAACCCGTGAGATTGTGACCTGAGCCACCCAGGTGCCCCCTATTTGAACACTTTTAAATGAGATTCTGTATTTCCCCAGAGGACAAAAATGTATTAAGGTTTGTATGTATGTATAATACATATTCTTTCAATTCTCATTGTCTAGGGACAATGGTATTTAATCAGCTTGATATAAAGATAGCACTAGGATAGGAATAAAAATGAAACTTTCATAGATTTACATTTTAGAAACTCCGTGCTATTGCCCAGAAAAACATAAATAATCAAGCTGATTGGATTCTCCTATATACATTAATGTGACCTTGCCATTTGTAAGATGAAACTATATGAAAGAGTGACATACTATTAATGGTTGAACTGTTATTATTAGCCATGATTAAAATTTTGTTAGAAATTGTATGAAGACAATCTGAAATTAGCATGACCTTAATCTTGGAAGTATGATCAATTTAAATGTCATTGTAGAGCATTTAAGATTCTTCTCTTTATCTGTTATAATTATGAGAAAGTAATTGAAAATCATACTTTAAGTTCCATTTTACAATAGCTAAATTTATACAGTAATTATATCACTTTTTTCTTATATGTATAATGGCTCTCAAATATTATTTAACAGGCATTGTCTAAGTAATGCTAACATGAACTTAGATGTATTCAGAGTGCATGCCTATACAGATAACTAAATGTTATTGCTTCAAAGCCTATTCGTTTACTACCTTAGATTACTGTTTTTTTTTTTTTTTTTTAATTTTTTTTTTCAACGTTTATTTTTATTTTTGGGACAGAGAGAGACAGAGCATGAACAGGCGAGGGGCAGAGAGAGAGGGAGACACAGAATCGGAAACAGGCTCCAGGCTCCGAGCCATCAGCCCAGAGCCTGACGCGGGGCTCGAACTCACGGACCGCGAGATCGTGACCTGGCTGAAGTCGGACGCTTAACCGACTGCGCCACCCAGGCGCCCCATACCTTAGATTACTGTTTGTAAGATAGGCTCCAAGGCATTTATGAAAGTGATTTATTTAAAAAAAGGTCTAGACTAGTATGAATATAATAAAATCCAAACATTGTTATGGGCTGAATTGTGCCCCTCCCCCAAATCGTATGTTGAAGTCCTAACTCCCAGTACCTCAGAATATGAGTGTATTTGGAGATGGTTTTTAAAGAGGTAATTATGTTAAAATGGGGTCACTAGGATGAGCCATAATCCAATATAGCTGGTGTCATTATGAGAAGAGGAGATTAGGACATGAGGCCATGGAGGGAAAACCATGTGAAAATACAGAGATAAGATGGCCAACTGCAAGCCAAGGAGAGAGCCCTCAGAGGAAACCGACCCCGCTGACACCTTGATCTCAGACTTTTAGCCTCTAGAATTACAAGAGGATGCATTTTTATTGTTTGATCTGCCCAGTGTGTTGTACTTTACTGTAGCAGCCCTAGCAAAGTGATACAGTTATATATACAGAGTTGTCATTTGTGTATATTCAATTGCATGGAACCCCATTACTGATGGTGTATATGGCCTTGCAGCTGCTAAATTTGGCCCAAGAAGCAAGACAAGTTGGTGTTTTCAATTATTTTCAAATGGAAGACCATAGACTGTTTGTATATGTTATTTTGCTATTGTGGAGTAGTAGTGGGGTGTAAAAGGGCAGCGACAAGGAATAATTCCGCTGTTTTCTCAACTCTGATAGTCTATTACCTATGAGTGTCATCAGATTCTGCTCTTTGTGCACGTGCTCTCTGTCTCTCTCTCTCTCTGTCTCTCTGTCTCTGTCTCTCTGTCACACACACACACACAGTATGTGTCTGTGTGTGTGGACAGCATCAGCACTTTTCAACCTCAATTCTATACCAGTGAAATCATCAATTGTATATGTGATAGAAATAAACATTTCAGAAATTCTAGATCTTGAAAACTTTGACGTCCCACATACCCTTTCTGAAGAAGCTATTAGAGGCTGTTTTCCACCAAATGAGAAAGAAAAACACAGGCTAGACAAAACAGGCAGCATCAGAAAGGGGTGAAGAGGATTCCAGGAGGATGCTGAGCAGAACCCTGGGATGACAGCTGTGCCCCAGGTATAACTGGTCCTGGTTCTAGCTTCTTTCTGAAGACAGAGTGTCGGGTGAGCCTCACCCAAATGGCTTCACATTTGCTGGTAAACCTCCTGTTCCACTGTCCAGGCCCTTCTGCCTGGGTCAGCCAGCGACACCGTTTCATCCTGCAGAGGTGTTCTGTTCTCTCTCCACAAGGAGCCTAAAAGCAAAAAGTACGTGGCAGCCTACCTTCCCGCCCATAGCCCTGTCCGACCTCCAGTACCGGACCACATAGCCCTGCCAGACGTCCCCCATGTGGTGAGCTTTTGCTTGCCCTATTCTCACTTAAACCTCGTTCCCATTAGTCCAGAAAGGGCTCTGGTAAACTCTCAGTGGAATCAAAGTTGACACTCCACTCAGCACACTTTCTCTTGAATGTCTTCATCTAACAATGGTGATATTGCCTTTTCTTCAGAGCTTGATAGGTTTGTGCTCCATACTTGGCTTTCCAAACAAAGTATTGTGTGGAGGAGAGAGGAGGATGTTATAAGGGAGGGGCTTACAGGTCTTTTAAAGTATTGGTAAGGGTTAATTTCTTCACCTGGGTGTTGGGTGTTTGGGAGTTCATTTTATTGGTATTACTACTATGAACATATTTTGTTTATTTATTAGTACTCTTTAAAGTAGGTGCCTATAAACTTTTTCTGTAAAGGGCCAGATAGTGAAATAAATATTTTTGGCTTTGTGGATCATGCAGTCTCTGACACACCTACTCAACTCTACTGTTGTGGCACGAAAGCAGCCATGGACATACATAAACAACTGGATGTATTGTGTTCCAATAATGCTTCATTTACAGAAACAGGCAGTGGGTTAGATTTGGCCCATGAACAATAATTTGCCAGCCCCTCCAAATTGCACATACATGTTTTATATAGTCTTATAAATGTATGAGGATGCCAGTGTTCACTCCATGGTTGCTATTGTCTGAATATTTGTGTCCATGCCCCCTGCTCCCAATTCATATGTTGAAAATCTAACATCCAGGGTGATGGTATGAGGAGGCAGGACCTTTGGGAGGTGATTAGGTCATGAGGGTGAAGTCCTCAGGAGTGGAGTAGTACCGGGTGTAAAAGGGCAGCGACAAGGAATAAGTGGGATTAGTGCCCTTCTAAGAGGCCTCTCAGAGGCTCCTTGTCCCTTCCGCCATGTGGAGATAATGAGGAAAAGTGTGCAACCCAGAAGAGGGCCCTGCCTTGACAACGCTGAAACCCTGGTCTTTGGGCTTCCAGCCTTCAGAACTGTGAGAAATAAATTTTGGCTGCTTATAAGCTACCCAGTCTGTGGTATTTTGTTACAGCAACCCAAGTGGACTAAGACAATAGTAAATTTACAAATAACTTTTTATCAGGGCACCTGGGTGGCTCAGTCAGTTAAGCATCCGACTTCAGCTCAGGTTGTGATCTCACAGTCTGTGAGTTCGAGCCCCACATCAGGCTCTGTGCTGACAGGTCAGAGCCTGGAGCCTGCTTCAATTCTGTATCTCCCTATCTCTCTGCCCCTCTTCCACTCACTCTGTCTCTCTCTATCAAAAAATGAATAAACATTAAAAATTTTTTTTTAAAAATATTTTTTTAGCTCTTTCCTCTTTCTATGTGCTTCTTCCCTTCTTTTCTTTTATCTTTTAGTTTGATCAGTTGTCATATTACCTTAAAATTGTGATTTCTCACATATGCCCTTCCAGTAGGATGGCTACTGGATTGGGAATCAGGAAAACTCACTCCTACTCCCCACCTCTTCTACTGACTAGTTGTTAAGTGAAAATGCCTTCCCTCCCTCTAGCCTCAGTGTCTTCCAATGTGGAATGACAGATTTGGACCAAGTGGTTTCAGAGGCCAATTCATAACTCAAGTAGTTCACTTTTTCAGATGTCTTACTATGATTCAATTTCAGACACTTACTCACATACTTCCTGCCTCCCCCCCACCCACCCCACCCCAAACCCACAAGTGTAGCTTAAGTCATGCATGAACATTTTCTTGGTTATTTCCATCTCAGTGTTCTAGGTGAGAGGATTCATATTCTAATCAGTGTTTTAGATCTCAACATTCTGGGGTTGTCAGGAAGACAGTTGTTTTTTTTTTTTTAACTGCACAGATGAACTCCCAAGTGAAGAATAGAGACTTACTAATTGTACTGTCTTCAGAGAAGAATTACAAAATCTATCCAAAATCTGTCATAATATCCTAATGGTGTTGGTTGCATTATAAATGAAAGGCTTGTCAAGTAATCTATTATAGAAATGCAATTTTTTAGGTGTTTATAAATCCCACAGTGCTGATAGTTTTCATACAGGTTGTCAACTGCAGTATAAAATTTTATTTCTATAGGTTTAGATTTATAGATGAGTATTAGAAATGAGAAGATAAAGCCTATAGTTCATTGGTAGAGAGCTGGACCAAACCCAGGGAAGAGTGAGTGGTCCTTGATGATGATTCATCTCTAAAGATGAAGACATCCGTCCAGGCTACCTAGGTAGTAGCTTGAGGCAGCACATTTAAAATAAAATGTACAGTGTTCTTATGAAGGGAGCAATGACAGTCAAATTTTTTCCAATAAATGAAAATAAAAAAATATGTCAAATGAGAAGATTGAGCATAATTAGTTTTCTGTGCTTTCGAGTCTTTGAGGTGATTATCTCAATAAGAGAAATCTTAATGTAATGAATTCCACCTATATGTATCAATTGGTTTCCATTTCTCAGTTCCAGCAAATGCATAGGAAATGAGTGCAAATTCAGATTCCAGTTTACGTAGTACTGAGAGATATACACTAGGAAAGTGAAGGTATTTTCAGAGAAGAAAATCAATTCATCCCAGTGGGCTGGGCTTGTCAATAGTGGCCTAGAAAAGTACCAATTGCTTAGAGAGAGTGCAGGTATTATGTCCTCATTTCTACCCTTTTCCTCACTCTGCCTCTATGATCTTCCAGTAAGCCTGGAACAGGGCCCTGCACATATTAGCTGCTAAGTAAAGATTTGTTGGCCTGAATTCTCTTTATATAGCCTTTTTTTTTTCTCCAGAGGAGCATCTCCTCAGCTTGAGTACCAGTCATAAAACAAGTCAAAAAGAGCATGGCTGTCTAGGTCAGAATGTAATCCCAAATACTTTATTTGAGTGAGGCTATTCAATTTCAATGTGCTGATTACCGAGTTCCTACTGTGTGTCAGAAATGAGGGAAGAGTAAATGAAGGTCCAGGTTTTGAAGTTGTGAGAGGGATATTTCAGTTTAAATTCTATTTTATTCCATTCTAATAAAATAGATATTTATTGAATGTATACTCAGAGCCAGACTATGCGAGGCGCTGATTGTCAATTACTCTTCAAAATAGCGTGGCACAAATGGGGTTTTCGTTTTCCCTGTTTTGTAGATGAATTTAGAGGGTCTAGTGAGGTTATAAGCCCTACCAAGATGATCCTCAAAGTAGTAACATATAAGGTGGGAGTGAAGTATAAGTTTTTTGCCTCCAAACTCCATATTTTCTTCCACCACACCAAACTGGTCTTTAAGAAGCTCTATTGCTTAGACACAAATAGGAGCTCTTTAATCTGGCTGTTCTCCTACTTTCAGAACTGGGGAGGCCCCCGTAGACATTGACCAGTTGTCTGCCTCCCTGTTGCTGAGCCTAAGTAATCAGACCTGAACCTTAGGATACACAGGGCAAGGTAGCTAATTTGCTTATTTGTCTTCCATTGGAACAAGTTAATTTCTCTGGGATTTTTTTTTTTATTTCTAAAATAGGTTCAACAAAATCACCCATACCGCAGGGGTGTTATGAGTATTCAGTCTTCCAGTTTCTTAGATAAACCACTAGCCCTACCTAATCTAGGCCACACCCCTGCCCATTTGTTTGTTTGTTAATTGATTCATTCACCCAACATTTATTAAGCATTTAGTTTATGTTGGACAGTGTGGTTGGTACAAGGAATTCAGCTGTGAATGACACAGGTCTTGCCCTTATAGACTTCTGGTCTAGAGGGGAAGACAAGCATGAATCAAGCGATAATAATGAAGTATGACTACAATAGGTGGTGCTATGGGACTAGACTAGTGGGCCCCTAAAGGCCACTCCCTAGAAGAGGTGAGAAGTAAAGAGATGAATGGAAGTTACCAGGCTAAGGGGAGGAATATAGGAGCAGATTAAACATGTTGCTGAATGTCTGCTGTTTTTAGCCATTTCCTCCCCACATCTCCAGCCCCCACTTCAAAGCCTTCATAAGTCATATAATGCTATGGTACTTGGCCACAGGGGAGCAGGTGTAAGGATTAATGACCTTGTAGGAAAATGCTCTCACCCTAATTAATCAAGAAAGACTCACCCTTGGCCACGTCCATTCAGGGCCTTACATAACCTATGTTCACTTGGTTCTTATATACTGTTAATATTCCTATATATTGTTACATAGGTATATTCTTATATACTGTTAAAACTATCCACATCTCTCTGAGATGTTTAAAGACCTTGCTAGGGAACAAGTTCAGGAGAACTGGGCACAGGACTGAAGGGATGGTTAGCAATACATCTGTTTACTAAATAAGGCAACTTTTCTCCAGAGCTTTTCAATCTATGTGGATATAGACAGTGTGGGTGATGTGTGAATAGATCTTTTCATCTCTTATGTGAGCCGGTATTTACTTACCTCAACCTTCATACTTCCTCTTTGTGTTATTTTCCTTTCTTTTGATTCAGACTTTATCTTTGTCCCTAAGAGCAAAAGAAACTAATGATTACTACAAGGGCAGCCTAGTCAGCAAATAGTCTCCTGTCTTGTTAGTGATTTTCCAGAAGCTTGAAATTGCACTGTGTGTGTTGGGGGCTAAAGATGGTTTAAAAAATAATAAATTATTTCAGAAATCTTTGAATAGTCTTGAAAAACACCGTTGTCTGTCTGTTCAAATGTTACCAGGTTTCTGACATGATCTATATGTTCTTTCCCTTCTGTCAGTTGAGTACTTTTCATCTGTAGCTTAATGGGCCTATGGTGCACCTTCATTATCTAGGTCACTATACACAAAAGGAGACTTTTTGATTCTCTGCACCCTTTGGCTCTTTGATAGTATCTATACATTTATGCCCTTATTCAGTTGTCTATCAAATATTTCTTGATCAAGGCTCTGGAGAGGTACTGGGGAAAATCCGAGAAGAAAAAGACATGATCCCTTTGCCTAAGGGATTCAAGGGGAAAAGCATACACAAGCAGATAACTCATGAGGCAGTGTGATACATAGTGTGACATTGATGTGTACAAATTGCCGTGGGATACTTTCTCTCAAGTTGGCAAAAGTTTCTAGAGGGGATGAGGGTGTTTGACTCCTATTCATTAAATCATAGTATCTAAGATTTCTTTCATTGAAGTATACTTGACACACAATGTTTCATTAGTTTCAGGTGTATGACACGTTATGCCATGCTTACCACAAATGCAGCTACATTTGTCATCTGTATCTAAGATTTTTGAATAACATTGTGACTGATGGTTGCAACTTATCTAGTGAGAATATGGCCTCTGAGAACTGAAGTTATAGTTTTGTGTATTCTGTACCCTAATCTCATGATCACAAGCATGTTATAAAACATTGGTCTTTGACTCAGTGCCCAGTATCAAAATCTCTGTAACCTGGACACCCCTCCCCCCATTTTCCTCTCATTCAACAGGTGCCTCTAAGGGTAACCTGCATCCATACCTCTTCTGCACTTTTGGATGCATTTATTATAGTCTCAGCAAGCTTAGCTTTTTAATATAATTGAAGTATAATTGATCTACATTATATTAATTTCAGGCATATAACGTAAATGATTCAACATTTGTATACATTGCAAAATGATCACCACAATAAGTCTAGTTACCATCTGTCACCATACAAAGTTACATTTTTTTTCTTGTGATGGGAACTTGTAAGATTTACTTGTAATACAATATATTTACTGTAGTCACCATGCTGCACATGACATCCCCATGACTTACTTTTTATAACTGGAAGTTTGTACCTCTTGATCCCCTTCACCCATTTCACATATCCCTCACCACCCCCTCCCCTATGGCAACCACTGTGCAGGCAACCAATCTATTCTAAGTTTGATTTGATTTGTTTTATTTATTAGAGTCCACATGTAAGTGAAATCATATGGCATTTCTTTCTCTCTCTCACTTATTTCACTTAGCATAATACTTTCAGGGTCCATCCGTGTTGTTGCAATTGCCAAGATTTCATTCTTTTTTGTGACTGAGTAGTATTCCATATATATATATATATATATATATATATATATATATATATACATACACACACACACACACACACATACGTACCACATCGTCTTTATCCATTTGCCCACCCATGGACACTTGTTTCCAAATCTTGGCTATTGAAAATATAATGCTGCACTGAATATAGAGGTGCATATATTTTTTCAAATTAGTGTTTTGGTTGTCTTTGCTGGATCATATGGTAATTTTATTTTTAATTTGTTGAGAAACCTCCATACTGTTTTCTATAGTGGCGGCACTAATTTACATTCCTATCATCAGTGCACAAGTGTTCCTTCTTCACATCCTCACCAGCACTTGGTATTTCTTGTCCTTTTGATAATAGCCATTCTGACAGGTGTGAGGTGGTATCTCATTGTGGTTTTGACTTGTATTTCCCTGATTATGAGTGATGCTGAGCATCTTTTCATGTGCCTGTCGGCCATCCATTTTCTTTGGAAAAATGTTTATTCGGATCGCCTGCCCATTTTGTAATTGGGTTGCTTGGGTTTGTTGTTGTTGTTGTTGTTCTTACTGAGTTATGTAAGTTCTTTATATATTTTAGATATTAAGCCCTTACTGCATATATAATTTGCAAATAACTTCTTCCATTCAGTAGGTTGCCCTTTCATTTTGTTGATAGTTTCCTTCACTGTGCAGATGCTTTATAGTTTGATGTAGTCCCATTTGTTTATTTTTGCTTTTGTTGCCATTGCCTTTGGAGCCCCTGCAAATATCGCCAAGAGTCAAGGAGCTTACTGCCTGTGTTTTCTTTTTTTTTTTTTTAAGATTTATTTATTTTTGAGAGAAAGAACACACAAGCAGGGAATGGGCAGGGGTTGGGGGGGGGGACATAAAATCCAAAGCAGGCTCCACACTGACAGCAGTGAGCCCAGTGTGGGGCTTGAACTCACGAAATGTGACCTGAGCCGAGACTGAGCCACCCAGGTGCCCCCTCCCCCACTGCCTGTGTTTTCTTCTAGGAGTTTTATGGTTTCTGGTATTACATGCAAGTCTTTAATCCATTTTGAGTTAATTTTTGTGTATGGTTTATAATAGCGGTCTATTTTCATTCCCTTTGCATGTGGCTGTCCAGTTTTCCCAGCACCATTTATTGAAGAGACTGTCCTTTCTCCATTGTATATTCTTGCCTCCTTTGTTGTAAATCAATTGACCAATTTATACATGGGTTTATTTCTGGGCTCTCTATTCTGTTTCATGGATCTATGTGTCTGTTTTTATGCCAATATCATACTGTTTTGGTTACTACAGTTTTGTAATACAGGCTTTAAAAAGTTTTTATTTAAATTCCATTTAGTTAACATACAGTGTAATATTAGTTTCAGGTGTACAATATAGTCATTCAGCACTTCCATACAATACCCTATGCTCATCACAAGTGCGCTCCTTAACCAACCCCCCCCCCCCACATCCCACTTCCTTTATGGTAACCATCAGTTTGTTCTCTATAGTTAAGGGTCTGTTTCTTGGTTTGCCTCTCTCTTTTTTCTCCTTTGTTTTTTTTCCCCTTAAATCCCACATATGAGTGAAATCACATGGTATTTGTCTTTCTCTGACTTATTTTGCTTAGCATTATACTCTGTAGCTCTATCCATATCATTGCAAATGGCAAGACTTCATTCTTTTTCATGGCTGAGTAATATTCCATTGGGGTGTGTGCGTGCGTGCGTGTGTGTGTGTGTGTGTGTACACACACACATACATACATATATACCACATCTTCTTTATCCATTCATCTATTGATGGACACAGGCTGTTTTCATAATTTGGCTATTGTAGGTAACGGTGCTATAAACATCAGGGTGCATGTATCCCTTTGAATTAGTATTTTTGTATTCTTTGGGTAAATACCTAGTAGTGCAATTGCTGGCTCATAGGCTAGTTCTATTTTTAACTTTTTAGGGCCTTCCATACTGTTTTCCAGAGTGGCTGCACCAGTTTGCATTCCCAACAGCAGTGCAAGAGGGTTTCCCTTTCGCCACATCCTCACCAACACCTGTTTCCTGTGTTGTTGATTTTAGCCATTCTGACAGGTGTGAGTTGGCATCTCATTGTAGTTTTGATTTGTGTTTCCCTGATGATGAGTGAAGTAATATAGTTTGAAATCAGAAAGCGTGACGCCTCCAGCTTTATTCTTGTTTCTTAAGACTGCTGTAGCTTTTTCAGAGGTTTTGTGGTTTTATACAAACTTTAGTATTGTTTTTTCTAATTCTGTGAAAAAATGCTATTGATATTTCAATTGGGACTACATTGAATCTGTAGATTGCTTAGGGTAATATAAACATTTTAACACTATTCATTCATCCAATCCATGAGCACGCATTATCTTACCATTTATTTGTATATTCAGTTTCTTTAAGCAGTGTCTTACACTTTTCAGTGTCTCTCACCCCCTTGGTTAAATTTATTCCTAGATATTTTATTATTTTTGTCGCAATTGTAAATGGGATTGTTGTCTTCATTTCTCTTTCTGATAGGTTGTTGTTAATGTATAAAAATGCAACAGATTTTTGTGTTATTGATTTTGTACCCTACAAGTTTACCAAATTCATTTCTCAGATCTAATAGGGTTTTTTTGTAGAGTCTTTAGAGTTTTCTACCCATTCACAAATTGTGATAGTTTTACTTCTTCCTTTCCAATTTGGATGCCTCTTATTTATTTTTTTCTACCAAGGACTTCTAATACCATGTTGAATAAAAGTGGTGAGAGGTGAACTTCCTTGTCTTGTTCTTGATATTAAAGGAAAAGCTTTTAGGTTTTCACTGTTGAGTAGGATATTGGCTGTGGACCTGTCATATATGGCCTTGATTATCTTGAAGTACGTTCTGTCTATACTCACTTTGTTGAAAGTTTTTATCATGAATGAATGTTGATTTGTGTCAATTGCTTTTTATGTTTTGTATTCATCTACGGAGATGATATGATTTTTATCTTTCATTTTGTTAATGTGGTATACCACGTTGGTTGATTGGTGGATGTTGACACATCTTTTTATCCCTGGAAGGTAACTTGATCATTGTATATGATCCTTTTAACGTATTGTTGAATTTGGTTTGCTAATATTCTGTTGAGGATTTTTGCATCTATGTTCATCATGGATATTAGTCTGTAATTTTCTTTTTTTTTGTGGTATCCTTGCCTTGTTTTGGTATCAGGGTAATGCTGGCCTCATAAAATAAGTTTGGGAGAATTCCCTCCTCTTCAGTTTTTGGAAGATGTTATGAAGGATAGGTATTAAATCTTTTCATATTTTGTAGAATTCACCAATGAAGCCATTTGGTCCTGGACTTCTATTTGTTGGGAGATTTTTGAATACCAATTTAGTCTTTCTATTTATTCATGATGCAGTCTTGGAAGATTGTGTGTTTCTAGGAATTTATCTATTTCTTCTAGGTTGTCCCACATTTTTGTTTATAATTGTTCATAGTAGTATTTTATCCTTTGTATTTCTTTGGTATCTGTTATAACTTCTCCTCTTCCATTTCTAACTTTTGTTTGAGCCCTTACTCTTAATGTCTAGCTAAGAGTTTGTCAACTTTATCTTTTCAAAGAAGCAGCTCTTAGTTCATTGGTCTTTCCTATTGTCTTTTTAGTCTCTATATCATGTATTTTTTTGTTTATGTATTTCCTTCCTTCTACTGACTTTGGGCTTTTTTTCTTCTCTTTCTAGTACCTTTAGGTTCACACTTAGATTGTTTATTTGAGATTATTCTTGTTTCTTTAGATAGGCCTATATCAATAAACTTCTGTCTTAGAACTGCCTTTGCTGCATCCTATAGATTTTGGTATGTTGTGTTTACAGTGTCAGTGGCCTTAGGTATTTTTTCATTTTTCCTTTGATTTCTCCATTGACCCATTGGTCGTTCAGTAGCATGGTGTTTAATTTCCACATATTTGTGTTTTTCCAGTTTCCTTTTTGTAAATGACAGTTTCGTTCCATTGTGGCTGGACAAGATGCTTCATATAATTTCAGTCTTCTTAAATTTATTGAGTCTTGTTTTGTGGCCTAACATATGATCTGTCCTGGACAGTGTTCTATGTGCACTAGAGAAGAATGTATAGTCCACTGTTTTTAGATGGAATGTTCTATATATATCTTTTATGTCCATCTGGTCTAATGTATTATTTAAGGCCAATGATTCTTTATTGATTTTCTGCCTGGGTCATCTATCCATTGATGTAAGCAAGGTATTAAAGTCCCCTACTCTTATAGTATTGCTGACAATCTCTCCTTTTAGGTATGTTAATATTTACTTTTACATGTTTAGGTGCTTCTATGTTGGGTGCATGAATAACTACAAATATATATTCTTGCTGGATTTTCCCTTTTATCATTATATAATCCCCATCTTTGTCTTTTATTACAGTATTTGTTTTAATGTCTATTTTATCTGATATAAATATTAGCTACCTCAGCTTTCTTTTGGTTTCCATTTGCCTGAAACAAATTTTTCCACCCCTTCATGTTCAGTCTCCGTGTGTCCTTACATCTGAAGTGAGTCTTTTGTAGGCAGTATATAGATGGGTATTGTTTTGTTAATCCATTCAGCCATTCTGTATCTTTTGATTGGACATCACCTTAAAGAAGTCCCTTTAACATTTCTTATAGGGCCAGTTTAGTGGTGATGAACTCCTTTATCTTTTGTCTGTCTAGAAATCTGTTTATGTCTCCATCAATTCTGAATGATAATCCTATCCTATAGAGTATTCTTGGTTGGAATGTTTTCCTTTCAGGACTTTGAATATGTCATGCCACTCCCATTTGGCCCAGAAACTTTCTGCTGAGAAATCTACTGATACCTTTACGGGATTTCCTGTGTATGGAACAATTTGTTTTTCTCTTGCTGTTTTTCAGATTTTTTCTTTAACTTTTGACATATTAATTATAGTGTGTCTTGGTGTGTATCTCTTTGGGTTCATCTTTTTAGTTTTTTTTTTAAATTTTTAACTTTTAAAAAAGTTTTTATTTTAGGGGCATCTGGGTGGCTCAGTTGGTTAAGCATCTGACTCTTGATTTAGGCTCAGGTCATGATCTCATGGTTTGTGGGATTGAGCCCCATGTCAGGCTCCACACTTGCACTCGCTCTCTCTCAAAACAAATCAATAAACTTAAAAAAAAAGTTTTTATTTTAATCACCTGGTGTTCATCACAACAAGTGCATTCTTTAATCCCCATCACCTATTTCACCCATTCCCCCTACCCATATCCCCTCTGGTAATCATCAGTTTGTTCTCTATAGTTAAGAGTCTGTTCTTTGTTTACCTGTCTCTTTTTCTCCTTTGTTCATTTGTTTTGTTTCTTAAACCCCACATATGAGTGGAATTGTATGGTACTTGTCTTTCTCTGACTTATTTCACTTAGTGGTATACTCTCTAGCTCCATTCATGTCGTTGCAAATGACAAGATATCATTCTTTTTGATGACTGAATAATATTCCATTGTATATATACATATACCACATCTTCATTATCCATTCATCAATCGATAGACACTTGGGCTGTTTCTTCTATAAACATCAGGTATATACTTTGAATTAGTATCTTTGTATCTTTTGATTAAATTCCTAGAAGTGTAATTGCTGGTTTGTGCGGTAGTTCTATTTTTAACTTTTGAGGAGCATCCATACTATTTTCCACAGTGGCTGCACCAGTTTGCATTTCATCAATAGTGCAAGAAAGTCCCTTTTTTTTCCATACCCTTGCCAAAACCTGTTGTTTCTTGTGTTGTTGATTTTAGCCATTCTGACAGGTGAGAGGTGACATCTCATTGTGGTTTTAATTTGCATTTCCCTGATAGTGAGTGACAATGAGCGTCTTTTCATGTGTCTGTTGGCCATCTGTATGTCTTCTTTGAAGAAATGCCTGTTTGTGTCATCTGCCCATTTTTTAAATTGGATTATTTGTTTTTTGGATATTGAATTTTATAAACTCTTGATATGTTTTGGATACTAACCCTTTATTGGACATGTCATTCTCCCTCTTTGGGTTCATCTTGTTTGGAACTCTGGGCTTCTTGGGTCTAGATATCTGTTTCCTAGCCTGGGTTTGGAAAGTTTTTAGCCATTATTTTTTCAAATAAGTTGTCTGCCCATTCGTCTCTCTCTTCTCCTTCTGGAACCCCTATAATGCAAATATTATTTGGCTTGATATTGTCCTCTAGGTCCCTATATTAACTTTTTGACATTCTTCTTTCTTTTTGCTGCTCTATTTGGATGAGGCAAAAGGAGAGCAAAAAGATGGCATCCCCCAGCCTGTGTGCCTTGAGAATACTTCCATAGCCTCTAGATGTGTTGTAATCCTGAAGCATGCCCCTCAAACTCAAGCTCTAGGACAAGTATATAGGCCTTTTTCACAGGAAGATAGGGTGTGTTTTATTCTACTCTTTGTGCAGTGCCCTGGGGATGGTAGCCTGCCAAGAACTATCTTTCTGATTATTTCAGACCTATAGGGCCCAGAAACACAATCTTTCCTGGCAAGCAGAACCAGGCCTTCAAGGAGTTTCCATTATGTTGGCTACATGTGCCTAACAACTCTGGCAGAGCTCCAGGAGTGATGCAAAGGTGGGGCATCCAGCTGCCTGGCTCTGGTGAGGCCACAGCGGTGAGGTGTGGGCAGGGTGTACCAGTACTAATAGGTTAGAAGGGGAGTGCAAAAATGGTACCTTCCACTGCCAACACTAGCAAGGTAGAGTAAGAGCATAAAAATTGCACTAACCAGTCCCTGAAAAGAGTCTTAACAGGCTCCTCCCTCTCAGTTTAAGATTAGCAAATGAGACTCCGTCATGTATGGTCTAGGCACTTTTCAAATTGTTGCTTTTGTGTTGGATCCTGGGGCAAGTGAGTCTGCACGTGAGCCCTTCAAGAGTAGATCTCTATCTCCTACAGCCCTATGATTCTTCTGGATGTAAGGCCCATTGGTTTTCAAAGCCAGACATTTTGGGAGCTTATATTTTGGTGCAGGTCCCAAGCATTGAAGTGCCCGATGTGGGGCCTAAACCCCTCATTCCTCAGGGAGAAACTCTATATTTGTGGGATTTCTGATTGTGGGTCACTGTGCTGGGGGTAGAGTTTTTGAAAAGACTACATTTCTCCATCCTGTTCCATACCTGTTTCGGTGTGGCCCTTTTATTTATTTATTTTTAATTTTTATTTATTTATTTATTTTTAATATATGAAATTTATTGTCAAACTGGTTTCCATACAACACCCAGTGCTCATCCCAAAAGATGCCCTCTTCAATACCCATCACCTCCCCTCCCCTCCCTTTGTTGTGGAGGAGCTGTACAGCTAGTTTTCAGGTCTTTTTCAGATGTAAGTATTTCATATGTAGCTATAGAATTTTTGTGTTTGTGAGGAGGTGAGTTCAGGATTTTCCTATGTCGCCATCTTGAATTGCCTCCTCTAATGGTGGAGAGTGCCTCCTACCACCCCTATGGCTCCACCAGAGCTTTTATCTATGCTACTCACCTTTTCTTTCCTTTTTGATTAGTTTTCTTATTGTTGTTTTTCTAGTTTTTTAGCAGAATACTTAACTCATTTGTATTAAATCTTTCTCTTTTTTAAACAAATATTTTAACTCTATAAATTTTCCTGAGTATAGCTTTTAGTTATATCCCATTATATATATTTTGATATGAATTATTTTCTTTTGTGTTAAGTTCTAGAAAATTTATAACTTCAAATTTTTTCAATTTGGTGTTTGTCAGAGTGTTCCTTAATTTTTATATGGTAAAGTTATAGGGTCATCTCTGGGTTGTTAATTTCTTTTTATTGGACTGTGGTCAGTGTATGTGAACTATATTATCTTTAAATTTGAGAATCTAATTAGCTTTTCTTTTGGTCAGTATGTGATCAATTTTTATTAATGCTCCAATAACATAAGAGAAGAATGTATTGTTGTTTGTAAAGGCAGCTTCTCTCTCTCTCTCTCTCTCTCTCTCTCTCTCTCTCTCTCTCTGTATTTTTGTGTGGTGGGTGGTATGTGTGTATATACACAGATGGTCCCTGGCTTATGATGGTTTGACTTACGATTTTTCAACTTCACAATGGTGTGAAAGTGAAATACATTCAGTAGAAACTGTACTTTGACTTTTGACTTTTGAATTTTCATCTTTTCCCAGGCTAGTGGTATATGATCCAATACTCTCTCAATGCTGGGCAGTGGCAACAAGTTGCAGCTCCCAGTCAAGTATGTGATTCAATGGTAAACAACCAATACACTTAACCATCCTGTAACCATACATTCTGTGTTTCACTTTCAGTGTAGTACTCAATAAATTATGTGACATATTCAGGACTTTATTATAAAATAGGCTTCGTATTAGATGATTTTTTTCCAACTCTAAGCTAATATAAGTGTTCTGAGTGTGTTTAAGGTAGGCTAGGCTAAGCTATGATGTTTGGTAGGTTGGGTGTATTAAATGCATTTTTGACTTAAAATATTTTCAATATAATGATGGGTTTATTAGAACATAACCCCATGGTAAGTCAAGGAATAATATGTTTATTAGGTTGAGCTTTTATTGTATATTATTTAAGTATTTTATAAGTTTTTTTTTTTTGGTATGGCCTCCTCCTACTTCTATCCTCATCAGTGATCCTCAGCTTTTTTTAGTTTTTGTTGTCTTCCTAGAACGTTTTGCTTAATGTATTTCATTGGTATGCTGTTTTTTTTTTTTTTTTTGCATAGTGATTTACTCTAGTTTTATTAACTTTCTTGGTATTAGCTTTTACTGTCACAAAATTTCTTCCTGTCTGATCTAATACTTTAGATCTTGGGGTGGTTGATATGTATATTGTCACTCTTTTCATTGCATTTGCTTGATATAAGTTAACACATCATTTTATTTATTTTCTTTCTATTCGTTACAAATATTAAGTTTTTGTGAGGAGATAATTGGGGCAAAGTCTGGCCAGATACCCAACCTGGCTGCTTTTTCTGTGTCAGTAGCTAAATGACATTTTCCAGTACTCTTACATGAAGATGGGGACACAGGACTGGTTTGGTCAATAAGATGTGGACAGAAGTAATGTGTGTCATGTAAAAGCCTTGCCTTGAAAAGATCCCTTAAGATCCTTTGTGTTTGCACCCTCTTTTTGTTCGTGGGCTGACTAAACTCAGAGGATCCAGCAGAGGATTTTGAGGCCCTATCAGAAGGCAGACCTAAGGATGGAGGCTTATATGGAAAACTTTAAGGAGAACACCCAAGTGGATTGTGACATGAGGGGATCTGTTTTGTTTTGTGGGGTTATGTTTTTGGTTATAGTATTTAATCTACCTTAATATAGACATAAATTTACAATGCCACAAACTCAAAAGGTCCACACATGTATATAGGGGAGAGTCATTCATCCTTCCCCTCTGGCCTTGTACCATGTTCTCTTCTCCAGAGGGAGCCATACTCAACAGTTTTTATGTATCTCCCAAGATAATTTTGTTCATATCCTTTTACTTATTTACTATTGAATCACTGATATTTTCTTATTGATTTAAAACTTCTGTTTATATATTAAGGAAATCAGGGCTTTTGGTGGTATAAATGGCTAGCATTTTTCTCAGTATATTGGTCTTTTTTCCATATAGAAAGTTTGATTTATATGTGGTCAAATTTGTCAGTGTTTTAATGGAATCTCAGTTTTAGCATGCACAATTTCTCTACATTTATCAAAATATCAAGTTTAAATAGACCTGTGCTTTCTCCCCCTCAAGTCATTGACTTGTCCACTCTCCCATTTCCATCAACACCTTTAGAAGTCATTTACAGGAGCACCTGGGTGGCTCAGTCGGTTAAGTGTCCAACTCTTGATTTCGGCTCAGGTCATGATCTTGTAGTTCATGGGTTCGAGTCCTACATCAGCGCAGTGCCTGCTTGGGATTCTCTTTCTCCTCTCTCTCTCTGCCCCTACCCTGCTTGTGCTCTCTTTCTCTCTCAAAATAAATAAATAACTTTAAAAAATTTAGAAGTCATTTACTTTCCTGTCTCTCAAGACTAACCAACTCCCCCACCTTCACCCCGTATCTCTTGGGTTTCACTCAGGTAGTTTGGAATTTTAGTTCCAGGCTATTTATTTTCAATTAGAAAATGTCTCTTCTGTTTCAAAAATCCTTGCAAAGCCATTTTATTAGTTTCTAGTATCATTATTCTCATTCCTTCAGCCATAATTATAAAATGATAATATTCACTGTTCAATGTTGTTTCTTGTACTTTGTTCAGAAGATTTTTGTTCTGATTTGATTTTCATTTAGCTAGAATACTTCCTTGAATGAGTTCTTCAGACATGCCTTCTTAACCCTTGCAAGTCTTAAAATATCTGGGTTTTTCATATAAAGAAGATGTTGGCCAAGAGACATTTCTTTCTTTTTTAAAAAATGTTTATTTATTTATGTTGAGAGTGAGAGCATGAGTGGGGGAGGGGCAGAGAGAAAGGAAGAGAGAGAATCCCAAGCAGGCCGTGCCACTGGCTGTCAGTGCAGAGCCTGATGCGGGGCTCGATCTCACGAATTGTGGGATCATGACCTGAGCTGGAATCAGGAGTCGGAGGGTCAACTGACTGAGCCACCCAGGCACCCCCCAGTAGGCATTTCTTAGCTATAGTTCTTTTATCTCAGCAAACGGTAGATGTTGCTGCACTGTATTCTAGCTTCTAGTATCACACATGACTTGCCAGATGCTACTCTGTTTATTTTCCTTTAATAAGAAAGCTTTCCTTTCTTTAGAAACTTTTAAGAATTTTTTTTTAACCCTGGAGTTCAGAAAGTTAATCAGGGTATGTCCAACTGTGTCTATTTCATTAACCATGCCTGGGTCTCAGCAATCTCTTAGAGTCTCAAAACTCAAGTTATTCTTTAGCTTAAGAAGGTTGTTTCTATTATGTGGTTGATGATTTACTTCTTTTCTAGTACTCTTTTCTTCCTGGAGCTCTTCGTAATCATGTTAGGTTTTCCGGATATTTTCTCAGTGTCTCTTACTTTTTTATTCATTGGATTCATTTCTTTGTATTTTTGCTCTGCAATATGGAATGGTTCCTCTTTTTATCTCGCAGAAAACCAATTTGAATTTTAGTAGAGACTGTTCCTTTTAAAACTTCTCTATTAACTTTAAAAATTTAGATATCATGTTTGTCAGTTTCTGAAACATTTTTTGTGCGTAAGGTTTATCATGTTTAAGATCTCATTAAATTTCTTAAATTATTTTCTGTTTCTTTTACTAATTCTCTCTCCATAAGTGCCACCCTATTCAGGTCATTCACCTTTAAACATCTTGGGATCTCATTTGTATTCTATTAATATCAAAGCTTTCTCAACATATCTGAAGTTAAATTAGGCTATAGTATCTTGGGTACTGCCATATCATCAGATTATAGGAGATGTGGTGGGAGTTTATCCTCCAAAGAACAAGCAGTCTGCAATTTGGCAAACTGAGACTCTGATGTCAATCTGCTGTGAGGAGGCCTCCTTGGTGTCAGGAAGGAATTGTGAAGGATTGTATTCAACCCGGTGATATTGACAGGAATGCTGGCCCCTTCCTAGAGACGCAAATAGGTGTTCCTCTCTATTGTGAGGGAACCCACTAAGGTAAAGTGAACTCTACCATATCTTCATCCTTCCACCTTCCAGACAACCATGGAGACTTCTCTGGCCCATATTCCATTGCAGAGGCAATCCTGTTTACAAAGTTCTGGGTTCTAGGTCAGCCGATTTCCCAGCAATACAACCAATGATGTACTACCACTGAATTTTCTTTCCAAGTGAGTCTATATCACACATATCATCATGGATCTTGTCGAGGCCCCAGCATGTTGTCAGGGTTATTTTTGGTTGTTCAGTTGGTCTTTCAAAGAGTTGTCAGGAAGAGAGAAGCAAGGACTGAACTCAGGATACTCTCTTCCCAGAATGTCCCTCTCCCTTACTTCCATTCCTAATAGCTGTCTTACTGAAGAGGGAGGGTGGAGAATGCGGTTATAGATCTACTGCCCTGCCCGTTCTCTTTAGTGTGTCCACAAGGACCACTGCCCTATGCTCTCATGGTATCAGTTCTTCTGTCATTAAGAGTGGCATGATTGTTTGGATTTATTCTTTACTATAGCCCATGATCCCAAGGGGCTTGACAGAGTATCCCTGAGGTACGCCATGGGGTGCCAAAAACTATCTGTTTCTTCCGACCTCCACTGAGCTGCCGATGGTGTGCTTGTTCCAGCCTGGGCCCTCGCTCACATACACGTTCTTTGCTGCTTGACAAGTTGACCAGGCTGCTTTTGTTCTGACTCTGCTTAGGAGCCAGCGCTCTTCACCTAGTCAGTCAAGGTCTCCTCACTGTGTCCATGGGTCTGTCAGGTCAGCAAATCCTGGCTGGTGCCTCCTTCTGGATCTCTGGGTGTCCTTTACTTCAGAGTGAATACTTTGCTTAGGTCCTTGTTCTGGGGAACTGACCACCTACCACTTCTCTTACTTAATAGTGTTCATATGAGGTTGAAATGAGACAATGTTTGCAAAACTGCTATCTCCTTAATGTAACTGCCCTGACGTTTGTTTATGTGTGTGACATTTGAGCTCGTATCCTGTATTTAAGGGCATATTAGTGTGCTTACTTTCCTCCAGGGTTTATTTACTCCTTTTGATGTTTCATGCAAGGCATTCTACCAGTTTAAATGCTATGCTATCTCCTTGCTACCACACTACCCTTTGCCTGTTTCAAAACTTCTTGAGTTTCATGTATTTTGATACTAACCCTTCCAGGTGACCCATCCTTGTCACATGTATATCCTTACATCTCTTTATTCAGCTAAGCTAAATGCATATTTGAATCATATGGTTTGGGACTTTTCCATGTATCTTTATTGTGACTCCTGTTTTAGTATACATTTCTCTCTTTTTAAATTTTAGTTTATTTATTTTGACAGAGAGAGGGAAAGAGAGCATGAGCAGGGGAGGGGCAGAGGGAGAGCAAAGGAGAGAATCCTAAGCAGGCTCCACACCAGGCATGGAGCCCAACGCAGGGCTCAATCTCACAACCATGAGATCATGACTGTGAGATCATGACCTGAGCTGAAATCAAGAGTCAGATGTTTAACCAACTGAGCCACTGAGGCACCCCTTATTATACATTTCTTAAAAGCACAGACCTAACTTATTCTGTCCTTTATGCCTTTCTCAGCACTTGGTGTAATATAGCAAGTGTTCAAAAATTAGAACTAAAGCAATTTAAACAGCAGCACTTCCCTCTCCCCCAACTACTAAAAGCTAAAATTCACCTTTTTTCTTTCTTAGAAGGATTTATCTGGGGGCACACATATGTAAATATTTCACTTTTCAATGATTTTCTCTATACATCTATGTGAAACTATGCATGCCATGAGGCCCACCTTTAGGAATTGGAGTTAGTTTTGAAAACGAAAGAATATATTAGTACATTATGCTTGCCACTTGTGTGGGTGGTGATGCTGGGGAGCAGGAGTGATTAAGTAAAAGACAGCCAAGTCGGTAGATAGATGCAGAGATAGATAGATAGATAGATAGATAGATAGATAGATAGACAGACAGATAGATATTTTGTGCTTAGGTTTTGGAAAACCTACCTTTAAAACCCACAAATTCTGTTTCTTAAGAGGCATTTTGAAATCAGGTCTGGGGCAGTTGGCAAAAGACAAGCTGGAATAAGCCTGGATATGGCACTTTGTCCATACTACTGGTATCTGAGTACTGAGTCTAATCCTTACTTGCACTCATGCTGTTTAACTTGCAAGAAATGATGAGCAGAGGAGCTGTGTCTCAGAGAGAGAGAGAGAGAGAGAGAGAGAGAGAGAGAGAGAGAGATTGATTGATTGATTTGGTAGTATAAATTCATTACCAGAATTTCAACATTCTATTTTATGGGAGATGTTTTAGTCCAGAGCACTCATGACTTGTTTTGCAGCACATGGGGTGAAAGAAAATACTAAGGGTTCTGAGAAAAATATGACTCCTTGAGTGCCGCCATAAAGGGGACCTGCCTGCTCCTTTGAAATTGCAGGGCTAATTAAAACCAGCATCTTAGGAAATACAGCGCTAGAGAGAGAATGTACTCAGTTGTTATCACTGAATATGTCACTAGAGATTGCTGTTATATTTATGGCTAAAAGGCATTTAAAAGTGCAAAAGAAATACTGTTCTGCAAATAGCACAGAAAAATCTAATCTATGGTCAATCTCACTGTGGAATGTATAATTCTAGTAATGAGTGCTGAAATGGGCTAATTGGAGCCTGGCTTTCAAATGTATTATAAAATACAGAAAAAAAGGTTTAATGCATGAAATAAGCTGCTGGTTAACCTAGGAGAGTGGAAACTTTCAGGTTCAATGTTTTTTTTTAAAGCCTTAGAAGTTGAGAAGGTGTTCTGGAGACTGAACATGTCTGCTGGTTTTCGCAGTCTGTCGTGAGGACTCAATTTCTGTCTCTAGGAGTCTGTTCTGTTTTTCAACTCATCCTGTCATATCAATTTGGACCTGCCCTCTGATGGAAGACTGCATTACCGTGTAACTAGGAAACTATTAATTAGAGATCGTATTTAAAATTATATGCACCAGGATAGTCTTAGGAGTGAAATAGTTATTTTAATGAGGGGTCCTCTGGGGGTAGATCTGTAACAGTCTGACTACAGCATAGCTTGATTAGAAAACACAATAAGTTTCCAGCACATACAAAACTGACACCTGAACGACACCACCAACAAACCCTGTTTTCTCTAAGAATGCAAATCAAGTTATGGTAGAAAGTGTCTTCAGTCCTGAATTACTGTTTTTCTCTAAATGTTTTGGAGAAATACCATCTGGAAATGGGATTTAGAAAGCATGTAATTATTGTGGTATTTCTATCAATAAACTGATTTGATTCTGGAAAGTTGAAAGAGTTAAAAACCTAGTTTTGAAAACATTTGGTTCAAGCAAATGAGGTTTTTTGGATTTGGGTTTTTTTTTTTTTTACATGGGATTGGGATGTCTGGAAATAAGGAGTTTTTACTCCTCTGGATGTCGCTTTATTTTATAATTAAAGTGCAAGAAGGCCTCCCTTGGAATGTTTGCTTTGGAGACTGGAAGAACCTAAACTTGTGCTCAGATTTCCTTAAACAACTAAATCTCAGTTTTGTAACTGTGGTTTGAGATTGTTTGTACCTGGTTCACTCATTTGAGGACATGCACAATTACTTTAACAAATTTAGCATTAAAGTCATTGTACAGGTGCTGCAGGAATTGCTCATAGAAGAGTGTTTCTCAAAATGCAGTTAATATTAATGACTTGGGTCTTACATTTGAAACTGTAGAAATGTATTATGCTATTTCTTGGGAGTAGAATAAGATGAATAATTCACCAATATTTTATGTTTTTTCTAAAATCTCTTTTGCCCCCTAATCATGTTAGAGAGGCTAGAGTGTAAAAGTCAAGAATTACTTTGTCCTAGCGAAGGGATAATGTGTTCAGCAGTGTTGGGAGAGAAAGGAAGCAGAGTTGGCATAAATGTGTCTGCCTTATTAATGAAGAAAGCCACAGGACTTCCTTATTCCACTTCAAGTTTCCAGACACAGTCTTTTGGAGAGCGGGGGCCTCTTTGTTTGTCCACACCATGTCGTCTGCTGTCTTGCACGTGGCGGGTACTCCCTAAATATGTGTTGAAAGAGAGTGAAACCCACTACTCATCGGCTGTCTACTCCGTGCTGGGTACCCCGCTAAATAGCTTACTTGCAACATCTCATTCAATCTTATGTATCTGCATCATTCCCATTTAACAGGTAAAAAAATTAATGTACACTCCAGTGTTTTGCCTGAGGCCAGAAAAGTAGGAGGTAGATGAGAGTCCAAGCCATGTCTGCTTGATTCCGAAGCCTGTAATCGCTGGAGTAGACTGCTTGCCCAGATGAATGTAGGGATGAATAAATGGATTCATATTATATCACTCCACGATTTTGAAGCTACCTAATTATAATTTCCTTGAGTTTTTACCCACATATTGATGCCTCCCTCAGAACGGATATCAGGATAAAACAAACAGGCAGTCAGAATTTTGTCTTCTAACACACTATCTTAGAATGCACTATTCAGAAATGTTTTGCATTTAAATGTGGGGATGGCCTTTAGTAGTAGGCTTTCTGAGGAGACAGAGGTTTGGGAGGGTAAGGAGAAGAGTTCTGAAGACCTAGTGTTCACAAGTTTTTTCCTTTTCTGTGTGCTGTTTCAGAAATTGGCAAGTTTTAGACATTTGGCCCTCATCTGGTCTTCCGATTATCTGTATGAAAAGATAGCGTACTTCAGCTGCTGTGAAAGGAAGTCATTAGGATGGTTGCACTGAATCTTAGTTCCTATTAAAGTATCTTCTGATACTTCTATGGAAAGTGGCCATGGGCTGAATCTCTTAGCTTACAGAGTGCTGAATCCAGCTCCCAGTTCTTAGACTCCTAAACATCACAGGACATTGACCAAAAGAATATCCACTTTCTCAGATGTAGTTACCTTTAGACTCCTTCAGGTGATGCTCTGCATGTTCCAGATCACCTGCACCGATGTGTTTCCATTACATTTAACAGAATATTGATTGAGTAAAGAGATTGCTTATTTAGCATCATGAAAATTTGGGCCATAATGAATATATATCCCATGGAAAAGCAAATCCATAAGCTCTGTCATCACTTTCTTCCAGATCATAAATTTGTGCTGCTTTCTCTGTTTCATTGTCTGTTGATGGCCACCCCATTCTCCTAGGCACCTGAGTGCTAAGCTAAGAGACTTCTTTATTTCCTGTGCTTAGTTGCCTCCTGGATCAAGTCCCCAAGATCAAGTGAATTTTGCCTGCATAAGATCATTAGCATCTGTTGCTTTCCATCTCTGCTGTAGAGTCTAGACCACCACTGTTGCTCCTGTGGACTACAACAGCCTTCTGAAAGGTTTCCTTATTTGTGTTCTTGTATTCCTACAGCCCATTTTCCACACCATGGAGTGATCTTTCTAAAGTCAAAGTCAGATATTGTAGCTGCTCTGCTGAAAGGACTTCAGTGTCTCCTTATTGTTCATGGAAGAAAGTGAAAACTCCTACTATAGCATTCCAAGTATCTGCAGTCTAGTTCTAACCCACCTTTGGGTTGTATTTCTGGATATTGCTCCTCCCACCACACTCTGCACTCCAGCAGTAGATGGGTTGGCTAAGTATAGTCGATGGAACAAGAGTTGTGGAGTCCTAAAACCTACCTGATTTTGAATCCTGGCTTTGCCATTTACCAGCTGTGTGACTTTTGGTGACTTAGCTAATATCCCTGAGCCTCTCTTCTCCATCTGTAGCAGTGGGGATGATGGCATGGGCCTCAAAAGTTGTCAGGAAGATTAAATGAGACAATGTATGCACCTAACATCTGGTGAGTCTATTTCAGTGTGATCCCATTCTGCTTTGTGTTATAAGTGTTCTTGGCATCTTTATTTTCTCTGTGTTGTAAGTGCTGCAGCAGCCACACTGTGTCTTGTTCATTTTTCTATCACACGTAGCACTTAGCACAGTGTCTTACACATAATAATTGCTCCAAAATGTATTGAATTGGTTCAAAATAAAATGACAGCCCAACAATTTAGTATCTGAGTTTTGTTAACTTTCTGAAGAACACATGTGAGTCACAGATTGGAGTGTTCACCTATATATGTATAAATACCAGACATTTTGCTCATTAACCAAACACTTTGGCTCATTAACGAAAATACAATATCATAGATGATTTTAAAACTCTCCCTTATATCATGTGCCCCTAATTCTGGCTATACTTTTCTGAGATCTAATGACTTTGCATTTGCAAAGTGGAGCTACTCTAAAAATACAGCTAACAAGAATGAATGCTTCCATTTTCTCCTCTAGTGCAACTGTTTTATTACTCTCTGCAGGTGTACCTCCTTTTATGCAACAAACTTATTTATGCATAATCTGCAAATATTTATAGATTGGTTCATATTTTAACTGCAGAGAGCCTGTTGTGAATATTTTTTGCAGAGTTAATGAATTTTTAAAAGCTAATTTATGTATTTTGGGTGGGCAGTTTGGGGTCATCCATACTATATTTGTTTTTCTTAAAGTGGGGCATCATTCCCATGTGTCAAAAGCACTTAGCTTCATGCCTTGGGTGTTCTTACCCACACTGACCAGAGATAAAAAGGACCTGGGGGTTAGCTGAGACCTGGGAAAATAGGTCAAAGAGAGAGAGATGGTGAGCCTGAGCTGGCTGCTTAGCTGTGTGCAGAGCTCACACAAGTACTTGTCTGATGGATACTCTGGATTGGGGGGTGCTGCTCATTGCAAAGTGATGACTGAGTCTTAACACATGTCGAACCTCACAGTTAGAAATCTCCCCATCATGTGCCTTTGTTTAATGGGGCTAAGTGGAAACAATGAAATCCTGCCTCTGGTCATTATTGAACATCTAATATTCAGAAGGGCAGCATCCGTTTCCAGTGCTACTTCAGGAAAGATGCTAATCTGAAAGAAGGTAATGTGGTCTAACAAACACAAAGAGCCATACGGTCACCCCAGTCCTAAGTGGTTTAATTTGAGCAATGTTTACAAGATCAATGACCACTTTCAGAGCCCATAATGTTTTGGCCCTCTAGTGTCTCTTGGATAAAAAGTGGGCCTTGTAAACAAATTTAGACACTTGTTGAAATTTGAACCATGATCAGCAAACCTTTCCCCATCATGGGAAGCCCAAACAGGAAACACCAATTTAGTACCTTTTAAATCACCTGGATGATTTAAAATTTCAACATCCAGGTACTTGAAGCTATGGTCATTGCAGCTGTGCATGTTAAAACGAGATTTTTTTTTTTTCGCTTTAATGCTAACAGTTAGGTCTCATCCTTTGATTAGATTTTCTCTATAGGTTACAGTTTTATCTCTGGCATCTCTCCAGGCTTGTACTTTATGCTCTATGTTATGAACTGAATATTTGTACCCTCCCCAAATTCATACACTGAAATCCTCACCTCCAATGTGATGATCTTAGGAGGTGGGGCCTTTGGGAGGTAATTAGGTCATGAGGATGGAGCTCTTATAAATGGGATTAGTCCCTTTTTAAGAAGAGATGTTAGAGAGATGATCTCTCTTTGAGCAATGTGAAGATACAGTGAGAATCTGGTCATCTACAAATCAGGAAGTGGTTCCTCACCAGACATGGGTCTTTTAGCACTTTGATCCTGGA